>NW_021703766.1:31580013-31934637 GCF_005190385.1 Monodon monoceros
TCCGGGCGTCCCGCCCCCTCACGCGCGGCGTGCTCCGGGCGTCCCGCTGCAGCGCTGTGTGCCCGTCGCCGGGTGAACCCGCCTAGCAGGCCCTGGGCGGTGCCCCCGGAGCACTGGGGGCCCTCCCTGGAGGGCCCAAGGCCCAGCGGTGATGTCGTTTCCGGTTCTCAGAGAGCCCCTCGGTTCCCACTGCGGCGGTGCTTCCGGTGAGCAGCTGTGGTGGGGGTAGGGTCGAGACGGTAAGGGGGGCACGCCTGTTCCCCTCGTGGGGCCGGGTGCCGGCGCGTCGCGGTCGTCCTCATTGCGAGTGTGATGGGGGCGCACGCAGTGTGTTCCCCCTTCGCTGGGGTCGCACGGCGGAGGGGCGGGGGGGGGGCATGGGAGCGATGGTGGCGAGCCAGGCGGTGGGAGGGGGCCGCCACAATTTAGACGAGACCCCTCGTGAGGCAGACCAGTGAGCCTGAAGGCAGCCCAGGCTTTGCCCTGGCCCTGACCGCCAATGCTCATATTTTGAAATTTTTCTAAGAAAAGTAAATTAAAGAAAAAGTGGAGCCAAATTTCCCTACTCTTGAATCTGGAATCACCCCATGACGTGTTTCGACCAACAGAATGAGGCAGAAGTGACCCTGTTCCGAAGTTACCGTCTTTTCTACTCGGAACACTCCTTGAAACTCGGCCATCATGCGGATGAAGCTCTAGAAGTTTTGCGGAAAGGCCTATGTGGGTGAGAACCGAAGCCCCAGGCTGATAGCCCCAGTCGAGCTCCGCGCCAGCACCCACTGCGGCCACCTGGTGAGGCCGCTTTGGACCTTCCAGCCATCGCCGCACCCCAGGCAACACCATGGGAAGCAGAAGAACCTTCTAGTCAGTCAACAGAATCGTGAGAAATAGTAAGTTTATTGTTATTTTAAGACACTGAATTGTGGGTTGGTATTTACACTCCACAGGTGATGGAAACACTCTGCCTCTTCCTTACTTTTTATCAGAACATACTGTTCATTTCTTACCCAGAATTTAGCACAGGTTGTTTACTTCTTTAGTTTTCTTCCATGCTGTGAACTCTCAGAGTGGAGGATCCATATTTATTTTGCCTATCTTGGTATACCTCCACGTAGCACAGTGACTGGCACCTAAACTAAATCTTCGTTGAATGAATGAACGTCTTTTAGAAAACAGCTTCAAAACCCTAGTCTACTTTATAGACGGAATTAGGGGTTGACCAGTTAAATAACAGAAGGATCTTTTGCTAAGGCAGAGATTATCAGAGGTTCCCTTAAATATTGAGGCTACATAGTACACCTAAAATAGAATTCAGTGTGACAAACCCCAAATTACTGAAATTTTTCTAGAAACAGGAACTGGACCTAAAGGCAATCACGTAGTACTCATATCAGAAACACGGAAGTTTGTACTCACAGGCCTTCCCTTTCATCCCTCCGCAGAGGAAACAACATTCTGAGGTTGCTGAGTGTCACTCCCAAGTATATTTTTATTTTTTAGTACATAGGCACGCAAACATAAAAATGTGGAATATACACCATATTGTGTATTACATACCTCCCATCCATTTGCATTTTACTTTACTCTTAGTTTTTGAAGTTTATTCACCTTAATATAGGCATATGTAATTTGTTCATTTTGATTGTGGTAAAGTATTCCATTTTATGACTAAACATCGGTCTCTTTGTTCACTTTCCTACTCGTGGATAATCGGTTCCTTCCTATGTTTACTATGGTAAACCAGGCTGTGATGAACACATGCACATGTCTCTGTGCATGTTAAGAGTTTATGGTTGCCCTTTTTCAGGTGAGGAGACTGATGCTCAGAGCACTCTAGGGAACTTATCTGATGTCAGAGAGTTAATCAGGTTAGGGCCAGAATTCAGATTCAGCCTATGTTCTGTCCTTTGCTGCATTTAGCCTCCCCCGAAGGCCAAAAGGTTCTCAGACAAAGGGTATACTGCTTGGAGGGGGATCTGAGGAAGGGAGCTTCATGGGTGCCTCATTGGATTGGCCTGAGATTTACTTCTCAGTTTCCTGATGCTGATCACTAAGCGAAGACATGACATGGAACCCAGTGGTGTGGAGGTGGTACAGGATCGATGATCATAAATTACAAGTCATGGGATCAAGGCCAAGCTTTGCCACTTCTGGGCTGTAGAACTTGGGGCCTGTGGCTTGGCTTTTCTGATGAGATAAATGTGGGTCCTTGTTTCTTAGTCTCAAGAAGAGGGGCTTAAAGAAAGTGATTGCATTTGCCGAAAATGGACTAGGCCTTGGGGTCTGGAATGTGAGAGAGGTGGGGTGGTGAGTTAAGACAGGGGGAGATGGGCTTCATAGGAGTGCTGAAATGATGTGGGGAGCTTGGGGGCCTGAATGTCTCCAGAGCCTCAAGGTGGTTTTGATTCCTTTGAACTTAGGGATAAACGTCGTTTGGTGTGTGCCAGCCATCAAATGCCAACATGGTGACTTAAACACTTGTTTTTCTCCTATTATTTTCTTCAACATTCTTCAGTTTGATCCTGAAGCCCAGCTCTGCCCTCTTAGCTGGGTGTGAGAATGGTTTAGTGAGTCCCTTGGCATCTTCATTTTTCTAATTGGAGTAGACCTGACTTTGGGAGGCTCCATGTGCATCTAACACTGACAGCAGCATTGGAACATTAGACAGCCAGAGCTGGAAGGATCTCAGAGACTCTGAGCACACTACCTTCATTTAGCAGATGAAAGTCTAAGGACTAGAGAGAGAGAAAGAGACTCACTAAGGATCTCACAGCCACTGAATGGAATACAAAGAATCAGAACCAGGTACACCAAACCCTGCCCGTGTTCTGTTTTCTTTTTGTGATGGCCTCCTTGCCGTGTAGGAACTGTCCAATATGGCCCTTCATGCGGAGCTGGCTGTTTGTGGCTTTGCCTATGAGCAGTTCTTTGGTGTCTTCCTGGGCAGGGTGGGGTCAGTTAGAGTCAGATTATGTCCTGAGTGCCCCTCTGAGGTCTTGCCAAGGGAGAAAGAGGTTTCTTAGCTACAGTTTCTTCCATCCCACTGTCCAGTCCCACAGCCTGGTTAGCAATGGAGAGTTGTTTACATGAGTTAGGAATATCAAAGCACGCACTTTGGCCAGCCCTTTCCTCCTACCAGGGATACCAACAGTTAGCAATCCCTACCTGGAAGACTGTGCTGAAAATTTTTCAGAGACTGAAGTAGATATGTGATCCATTATTGTTGTCTGCCATGAGCATGGAGTTGGAGAATGGTAGCATACATGGCATGTGTTTACATTCCTGCCTTCCTCCTTGTCTGATGTCAGCATTGTCTCCAGGACTCTCGTAAGAGTCTTGGACGTGCAAAAATGGGCATGTGAAACTTTGTGGTGGTTGTTACAAGAGCCACCACTCCAGTAAGGAATGTTTCTATCAATTTCTGGGTGCACACTAAGCAAGCTGTGCAACCCTCCTGCCTTTTTCCTCCCCCAAGTAGAGCAGCTGATGCAGTTCCAGGCTACCGAGATCATGACTAATTGTCATCCCTTGCAAGCAGACCTTCACTGAACCTTAGAAGCAGAAAAATTCAGAAACAAAAGCAAGAAATAAAAGAGCTGTCAGAAAGAGCCTACATAGAACCCTGAAGTTATGCTTTCATAACTGAATAAATAACTCCTTGAGTAATAATTTGTTTGCAAGCTGTTGATTAGCAGCATAATTAATTTCTGCAGATTATAAATAACAGAGCACAAAGTGGCATTCCCAGTAGAGCCAATGAAAAATTACCTAAACCATTTTAAAAACCAAAAATAGTTCACAGTGTAACAGATTTAAACAGGCTGTAGAATCTGGGTGGTGCCATTTTCTTTTTCCTCTGAGTTAAAAAGAAAGAAAAAAAAAAGAAAAAACATCCCCAGAAAACTCAACAGCTATGAGCTTGTATCTGAAGTCAGAAATTTATTGGCAAAAAGCAGAGTTTCATTAATCACTCTGTTCTCTCTTATGCCTGGCATGTCAAGAAGGAAAAAAATAAATCTCTGTTTATCTCTGCTTCAAACAAACAGCCGCATAAGTGGATTATTCCCAACAGAAAGATTTTCCTTATACTCTAATCTCAGAGCAATCATTCACTACTCTAAATGAGCAGTTACTTAAAATGTTAAGAAGGGATGCTAATTAGCTGAAGGAAAACCCTGCCAAGTATTTAATTTTCAGAAAATAAAGTGCAGATAAGAAAGGTCTCTCACCTTTTGCAACCTGAAGCCATTGTTTTATATCTCGTCTCTTGCCTTGAGTGCCTCCCTAGTTTTAGGGTCTCGACTGTGGGATGCTGGCTGAGTGGTACCAAATGATCACTAGGTTCAGGAAATTGAGGGTAAGAGTATTCTTGAATTTTGAGGAGAAAGAGCCTTAACTTTATTTATAACCTGGAATCTTTTCCAAGAAGATTTAAGCAATTTACTAAAAGACAAAAAAAGTGAAAAAAAGAGTCTATGAAAGACCACAGTGGATAAATGCTGGAAGGAAATAGACCTAAGAGGAATGGAGTAGATATTCCAATTATAACAGTAGATGTTGCAGATTGGCACCATCTAGCTCTGAGCTTCCCAGTAGCTGAGGTAAGGAGGACAACATGGTGCTAAAGGGCTCATGTTATCTGAAAGGAAAACAGATGAGAAACCAGGAGCATGGACTGTACGCCATGGAATTGGTGGTTAAGACATGGGCTTTAGAACTGGAAGAAAATGGGTTCCACTTGATCTCTTCATATACAAACTTTGTGACCTGGGCAAGCTATCCCAGGATTCTTCTTTATTTAAAAAAAAAACTTTATATTTTGAAATAATTTTAGACCCATAAGTTGTAAGAATAGTTCAGAGAATTCACTTGCACTGTTCACCCAGTTTCCCCCAGTGATAGTATCTTAGCTTCGAAACAACATGATCAATACCAGGAAGTTGACATTGATACAATACTATCGACCAAACTACAGGCCATATTCAGATTTAACCATTCCCAGGTTTGGCTTAAAAAAAAAAAAAAAAGGGGGAAACATTGGGAATTCCCTGGCGGTTCAGTGGTTAGGACTCTGCACTTTCATTGACGAGGGCACAGGTTCGGTCGCTAGGTGGGGAACTAAGATCCCACAAGCTGCGCAGTGCGGCTAAAAAAAAAAAAAAATGTAAAGGGAAATGACAGCAACAGTAATAGTAATACCTAGCCATAGGGTTTTTATAAAGGCTACACAGCATAACACAGGTGACTCACTTAACATATAATTGACCATGTAATATGCACTCAATGAAAGGTAGCCACTACCTTCCTCCTCATTAATATATGAGTTAATGAGAAGGTCATTAGCCACAGCAGCTACATGATGTTTCATAGACACAAAATGTGTCTAATCTTTTATCAGCCCAGACTTCCAGTGGGAAGAGATATATTTGGTCAGGTATTACAGGGCTTAGACTGGAAAGAGGGTCCATTTAAGAATGAGGAAATGCAGGCTGGCACATTTAATCAGGGTTCTGGTGATAAAACAGAAAGAATCGAAGCATCCTCATTTCTGTTTCAGACAGTGGTTTATTTTCTGCTTCCCCAGCCACCCAGAAAGTAAGAGCCCCTTTCTCATCCCTCTGATATAAAAAGAACAAAATGCCTAATTATAGATAGTGCTTTTCTAAGATCTGAGCCAGTGCTGCAGAGGAACCGGGTATGAGTTTGCAGTTTTATTGTTGTCTCTTGCGTGTGTTTGAACATTTCTGCAGACGCTTGTGCTATTCTATTCAATTCCATTCGACATAGCTAAGCTCTTATTATATATGTGCATTTCGTGGTGCTTGCTAGGCACTACGTGAAGCACAGGATGAAAAAGAGATGACTTTTACCTCCAAGGAGCTTATAATCTAGTGAGGATGTCAGAAGGACACACACTCTAATATTATTTCCCGTTGAACTTGTGTATTGCCAGTTATTTTACTCAACTCTTGAGTAATACTGTCCCAGACACAGTAAAGTGATTATGAAAGGAATGATCTGCTCTAGAAGATATTGCCCTGATGCTTCTAATGTTATTGGAGGAAAAAGGAAAAATTATTGATTCATCTAGTAAATATTTATTGAGTACATACTATGTGCTAGGTAATTGTCTTTGTGTTGGGGGTTCAGCGATGAACACAAGAGAAAAAATTCCTATTCTAATGGATTTTATCTTCCAACGGGAGGAATATGGAAATTGTGTAAACTGATGAAGAAAATAAATTGAAGAGCAACTGGTTGGGGTAGGATGCGACTAGAAAACAATGAAACCTGTTCTGCAGAGGCAATATTTGATTTGACACTTGTAAAATGGGGAGGATCAAATCATGTGACGTTGTTGGGGAAATAAGAAAACATGGCAGATGGAGGGACTAGCCAATGCAAAGACCCAAATGCAATACTATGTAATATGAGACAGTGTGATTAAAAGATCTTAGTACAGTGTAGGTGTTCTTTCAGTGTTGACTGAAAGAAGTGCCAAAGTGCATAGTTCAGAAGGTCAGAGACAAAGGATGTTTTTTAGGTAGTGAGAGTGAGCTTCCCAGAAGAAGGAGATATGTAACTTGACTCTGAAGATGAAACTTTTTTATAGATGGACAAGGGATGGCCTTTCCGTGGGAAATGGAATGAACAAAAGCCCTCTGTAAGGGGTCTCATTTGGGAGAGAGTGAGAATGGGTTAAAAGAGCGGTGAGGTTGATTGTGGGGACTGCAGAGATAGTAATCCTCTATTAGTGAGATAGGCTGGGATCTGGGACCTTGTGCTGCAGTGCTTGCACCTGGACAAACATCTCCCCGAGCAACAAAATACAAAAACTATAAGGGACTAAAGATCACTGCGTGCGTGCGCAATTGGGGCAAATTCTGGACAAAAGATACAAAAAAGACCAAAAAACCCAGCTGCAACTTCTGAAGAGCCAGGAGCAACAGCAGGGCGTCAGGAGGAAAAGCAGGAATACTGTGCGTGCCTCTTGCACTCAACCAAAGGGTGGGCAAAACACCCCAGCCACCCTTCCAGCCCGACCCCTGGACACAACCCTACGCTCACCCCATATAAGGAACCAGCTCCTCCCTACCCCCCCACCCCACGCCTCAGGGAGCGAGCAAGGGAACATGTTACTTGTTCTCTCTCCCCCCTGCTGCAGCAGGGGCATCAGTAAAGCCTTGTCTGGCCTATAGTCAATTTGTATTGATTGGGGAAGGCCAAGAACCCTAGTTGGTATCATTATCATTATTATTATTACTCACATTATTATTAATATTAAAATATTTAATAACATTAAATATTTATTAAAAGTTTACTGTGTGCCAAGGACGGTGATATTTTATCTTCTATTTCATTATTATTCACATTCAGTTTTACAGTTGAAGAAACTGAGGCTCAGAGAAGTTAAGTAACTTGCCCAAGGTCGCATAATTGAGTGACAGAGGCAGGGCACAAACCCATGTGTGTCAGACTGCAAAGTTGGCGCCGCATTATATGAAAATGTAGTTTTTGAATATGTGCTGTTGAATGTATTTCCCCAAATCTTTTTCTCTGAAATCCCAGAGGATTTGGCAAATGCTAACTAAATTCTATGGAACAGTGAAATAGTGTCTTAATAGTTAGATAACTTTAACATCATCCTCACTGGCAAAGACGTCATCCTATGTCTTTACCATAATCTTGCCCAGTGTCAGCAGTGGTGATGGTGGTAGTGTGTGCGTTGGGGAGGGCCTGAGTTTTTCATATTTTAACTTGGCTCCTTTCGTGAAAGAGGGTAACACTTGACTGTGGTGGGAAAGCACAGTGCTTTCCACTAATACAGCATGTGGTTCTGGAGCAAGTATTTTTCTGTGCCAAGCAAACTGGTTCTTGTACATATTAAGTACACAGCTGAGATTGTCGCCTGATAAGGCACGGCAGCTGCCTTTAAGAGTGCCATGCTTTCTGGGCATAGGTCCAAAGTCATAATGCTAAGGTGAAAATGTTTGATTAGAGCATAGAGGTAATGATAGCAAGGTCATGGCTTTCATCACACTGCACCCATGACCTAGTTAACATCACTCAGCCCACTGCCACATCTTAGAGCTGCCACATCTTGGAGCTGTCATCTTAGTACTCTGTCTTATATACCTGTGCTGTTGTCCATAAAGGACATCGATCAAGAGAGTAACTGATACAGTACACTCACAAGGCCTGAGTTGTGTTCTAAGATAATACGTGCAAAGCAGCAAGCACAATGTCTCAATTAACATGGCACAAACACACTCAATAAATTAAATTTCTTTTCCTTTTCTTATCCTCTCTGCCTCATTCTCCTTGGCTCTGATGCTTGCTTCTTTTGTGCTACCGGAAAACTCATTTCCCTCTCTGAACTTCTCCTTTATTATCTCTGGATAAAGGTTGGTCAGGAATGGCAAATCGTGTTAATCTCATGTTTCAATGTGGATCCCTTTTTTTTTTTTAATTTGAATTTTTGATTTTTTTTTTACACAGCGGGTTCTTATTAGTTATCCATTTTATACATGTTAGTGTATATATGTCAATCCCAATCTCCCAATTCATCACACTACCACCCCATCAGTCCCCTGCCGCTTTCCCCCCTTGGTGTCCATACGTTTGTTCTCTACACCTGTGTCTCAACTTCTGCCCTGTAAACCAGTTCATTTGTACCATTTTTCTAGGTTCCACATATATGCGTTAATATACAATATTTGTTTTTCTCTTTCTGACGTACTTGACTCCATATGACAGTCTCTAAATCCATCGATGTCTCTACACATGACCCAGTTTTGTTCCTTTTTATGGCTGAGTAATACTCCATTGTATGTATGTACCATATTTTCTTTATCCATTTGTCTGTCAGTGGGCATTGCAGTTGCTTCCATGACCTGGCTATTGTAAATAGTGCTGCAATGAACATTGGGGGTGCATGTATCATTTTGAATTATGATTTTCTCTGGGTATATGCCTAGTAGTGGGTTGCTGGGTCATATGATAATTGTATTTTTAGTTTTTTAAGGAGCCTGCATACTGTTCTCCATAGCAGCTGTATCAATTTACATTCCCACCAACAGTGCAAGAGGGTTCCCTTTTCTCCACACCCTCTCCAGCATTTGTTGTTTGTAGATTTCCTGATGATGCCCATTCTAACTGGTGTGAGGTGATACCTCATTGTAGTTTTGATTTGCATTTCTCTAGTAATTAGTGATGTTGAGCAGCTTTTCATGTGCCTCTTGGCCATCTGTGTGTCTTCTTTGGAGAAATGTCTATTTAGGTCTTCTGCCGATTTTTGGATTTGTTTGTTTGTTTTTTTAATATAGAGCTGCATGAGCTGTTTATATATTTTGGTGGTTAATCCTTTGTCCATTGATTCATTGGCAAATATTTTCTCCCATACTGAGGGTTGTCTTCTCGTCTTGTTTGTAGTCTCCTTTGCTTTGCAAAAGCTTTTAAGTTTCATTAGGTCCCATTTGTTTATTTTTGTTTTTATTTCCATTACTCTAGGAGGTGGATCAAAAAAGATCTTGCTGTGATTTATGTCAAAGGGTGGTCTTCCTATGTTTTCCTCTAAGAGTTTTATAGTGTCCGGTCTTACATTTAGGTCTTGAATCCATTTTGAGTTCATTTTTGTGTATGATGTTAGGGAGTGTTCTAATTTCATTCTTTTACATGTAGCTGTCCAGTTTTCCCAGCACCACTTATTGAAGAGACTGTCTTTTCTCCATTGTATATCCTTGCCTCCTTTGTCATAGATTAGTTGACCATAGGTGCGTGGGTTTATCTCTGGGATTTCTATCCTGTTCCATTGATCTGTATTCCTGTTTTTGTGCCAGTACTATATTGTCTTGATTACTGCAGCTTTGTAGCATAGTTTGAAGTCAGGGAGTCTGATTCCTCCAGCTCCGTTTTTTTCCCTCAAGACTGCTTTGGCTCTTCGGGGTCTTTTGTGTTTCCATACAAATTTTAAGGGTTTTTGTTCTGGTTCTGTAAAAAATGCCATTGGTAATTTGATAGGGATTACATTGAATCTGTAGATTGCTTTGGGTAATATAGTCATTTTCACAGTATTGATTCTTCCAATCTAAGAACACAGTATATCACCCCATCTCTTTGTATCCTCTTTAGTTTCTTTCATCAGTGTCTTCCAGTTTTCTGCATACAGGTCTTTTGTCTCCCTACGTAGGTTTATTCCTAGGTATTTTATTCTTTTTGTTGCAATGGTAAATGGGAGTGTTTCCTTAATTTCTCTTTCAGATTTTTCATCATTAGTGTATAGGAATGCAAGAGATTTCTGTGCAATAGTTTTGTATCCTGCAACTTTACCAAATTCATTGATTAGCTCTAGTAGTTTTCTGGTGGCATATTTAGGATTCTCTGTGTATAGTATCATGTCATCCGCAAACAGTGACAGTTTTACTTCTTGTTTTCCCATTTGTATTCTTTTTCTTTCTTTTTCTTCTCTAATTGCCGTGGCTAGGACTGCTAAAACTATGTTGAATAATAGTGGCGAGACTGGATATCCTTGTCTTGTTCCTGATCTTAGACGAAATGCTTTCAGTTTTTCACCATTGAGAATGATGTTTGCTGTGGGTTTGTCATATATGGCCTTTATTATGTTGAGGTAGGTTCCCTCTGTGCCCACTTTATGGAGAGTTTTTATCATAAATGGGTGCTGAATTTTATCAAAAGCTTTTTCTGCATCTATTGAGATGATCATATGGTTTTTATTCTTCAATTTGTTAATATGGTGTATGATATTGATTTGCATATATTGAAGAATCCTTGCATCCCTGGGATAAATCCCACTTGATCATGGTGTATGATCCTTTTAATGTGTTGCTGGATTCTGTTTGCTCGTATTTTTCTGAGGATTTTTGCATTTGTATTCATCAGTGATATGGTCTGTAATTTCCTTTTTTTTATTATCTTTGTCTGGTTTTGGTATCAGGGTGATGGTGGTCTCATAGAATGAGGTTGGGAGTGTTCCTTCCTCTGCAATTTTTTGGAAGAGTTTGAGAAGGATGGGTGTTAGCTCTTCTCTAAATGTTTGATAGAATTCACTTGTGAAGCCATCTGGTCCTGGACTTCTGTTTGTTGGAAGATTTTTAGTCATAGTTTCAATTTCTTTACTTGTGATTGGTATGTTCCTATTTTCTATTTCTTCCTGGTTCAGTCTGGGAAGGTTATACTTTTCTAAGAGTTTGTCCATTTCTTCCAGGTTGTCCATTTTATTGGCATAGAGTTGCTGTAGTAGTCTCTTAGGATGCTTTGTATTTCTGTGGTGTCTGTTGTAACTTCTCCATTTTCATTTCTAATTTTGATTTGAGTCCTCTTCCTCTCTTTGTTGATGAGTCTGGCTAATAGTTTATCAATTTTGTTTATCTTCTCAAAGAACCAGCTATCAGTTTTATTGATCTTTGCTATTGTTTTCTTTGTTTCTATTTCATTTATTTCTTCTCTAATCTTTATGATTTCTTTCCTTCTGCTAACTTTGGGTTTTGTTTGTTGTTCTTTCTCTGGATCCTTTAGGTGTAAGGTTAGATTGTTTAATTGAAAATTTTCTTGTTTCTTGAGGTAGGCTTGTATTGCTCTAAACTTCCCTCTTAGAACTGCTTTTGCTGTATCCCATAGGTTTTGGATCGTCGTGTTTTCATTGTCATCTGTCTCTAGGTATTTTTTGATTTCCTCAGTGATCTCTTGGTTATTTACTAACGTATTGTTTAGCCTCCATGTGTTTGTGTTTTTTACATTTTTTTCCCTGTAATTGATTTCTAATCTCATAGCACTGTTGTCAGAAAAGATGCTTGATATGATTTCAATTTTCTTAAATTTACTGAGGCTTGATTTGTGACCCAAGATGTGGTCTATCCTGGAGAATGTTCCGTGTGCACTTGAGAAGAAAGTGTAATCTGTTTTTGGTTGGAATGTCCTATAAATATCAGTTAAATCTATCTGGTCCATTGTGTCATTTAAAGGTTTTGTTTCCTTATTAATTTTCTGTTTGGACGATCTGTCCATTGTTGTAAGTGAGGTGTTAAAGACCCCCACTACTACTGTGTTACTGTCAATTTCCTCTTTTATAGCTGTTAACAGTTGCCTTATGTATTGAGGTGCTCCTGTGTTGGGTGCATATATATTTATAATTGTTATATCTTCTTCTTGGATTGATCCATTGATCATTATGTCGTGTCCTTCCTTGTCTCTTGTAACATACTTTATTTTAAAGTCTATTTTATCTGATATGAGTATTGCTACTCCGGCTTTCTTTCTTTCTTTTTTTTTTTTCTTTTTGCGGTATGTGGGCCTCTCACTGTTGTGGCCTCTCCCGTTGCGGAGCACAGGCTCCGGACGCGCAGGCTCAGCGGCCATGGCTCATGGGCCCAGCCACACTGCAGCATGTGGGATCTTCCCGGACCGGGCCACAGTCCCGTGTCCCCTGCATTGGCAGGCGGACCCTCAACCACTGCGCCACCAGGGAAGCCCCAGCTTTCTTTTGATTTCCACTTGCGTGGAATATCTTTTTCCATCCCCTCACTTTCAGTCTGTATGTGTCCCTAGGTCTGAAGTGGGTCTCTTGTAGACAGCATACATATGGGTCTTGTTTTTGTATCCATTCAGCGAACCTGTGTCTTTTGGTTGGAGCATTTAATCCATTCACGTTTAAGGTAATTATCGATATGTATGTTTCTTTTGCCATTGTCTTAATTGTTATGGGTTTGTTTTTCTAGGTCCTTTTCTTCTCTTGTGTTTCCCAATTAGAGAAGTTGCTTTAGCATTTGTTGTAGAGCTGGTTTGGTGGTGCTGAATTCTCTTAGCTTTTGCTTGTCTGTAAAGCTTTTGATTTCTCCATCTAATCTGAACGAGATCCTTGCTGGGTAGAGTAATCTTGGTTGTAGGTTCTTCCCTTTCATCACTTTAAATATGTCGTGCCATGGCCTTCTGGCTTATAGAGTTTCCGCTGAAAAATCAGCTGTTAACCTTATGGGAGTTCCCTTGTATGTTGTTTGTCGTTTTTCCCTTGCTGCTTTTAATAATTTTTCTTTGTCTTTAATTTTTGCCATTTGTTTACTATGTGTCTCGGCGTGTTTCTCCTCGGGTTTATCCTGTATGGGACCCTCTGCAGTTCCTGGACTTGGGTGGCTGTTTCCTTTCCCATGTTAGGGAAGTTTTCGAGTATAATCTTTTCAGATATTTTCTTGGGTCCTTTCTCTCTCTCTCCTCCTTCTGGGACCCCTATAATGCGAATGTTGTTGCGTTTAATGTTGTCCCAGAAGTCTCTTAGGCTGTCTTCATTTCTTGTCATTCTTTTTTCTTCTGTTCCGTGACAGTGAATTCCACCATTCTGTCTTCTAGGTCAGTTATCCGTTCTTCTGCCTCCGTTATTCTGCTATTGATTCCTTCTAGTGTACTTTTCATTTCAGTTATTGTATTGTTCATCTTTGTTTGTTTGTTCTGTAATTCTCCTAGGTCTTTGTTAAACATTTCTTGCATCTTCTCGATCTTTACCTCCATTCTTTCTCCGAGGTCCTGGATCATCTTCACTATCATTATTCTGAATTCTTCTTCTGGAAGGTTTCATATCTCCACTTCATTTAGTTGTTTTTCTGGAGTTTTATCTTGTTCCTTCATCTGGTACATAGCCCTCTGCCTTTTCGTATTGTCTGTCTTTCTGTGAATGTGGTTTTTGTTTCACAGGCTGCGGGATTGTAGTTCTTCTTGCTTCTGCTGTCTGCCCTGTGCTCGTGGATCCATTTTTTTTTTTTTTTTTTTTTTTTTGTGGTACGCGGGCCTCTCACTGTTGTGGCCTCTCCTGTTGCGGAGCACAGGCTCCGGATGCGCAGGCTCAGCGGCCATGGCTCACGGGCCTAGCCGCTCCGCGGCATGTGGGATCTTCCCGGACCAGGGCACGGACCCGTGTCCCCTGCATCGGCAGGCGTACTCTCAACCACTGTGCCACCAGGGAAGCCCATGGATCCATTTTTAAGGAGCACTGAATGAAGGAGAATTTTGCAGCTATATTCAGGCTCAAAGTAAATGAGTTTTGTGATTGGTTGGTGATGTCTGCCAAGGATGTAGGAAGAAAGAGTGTGTACATGAACACGCTATGTATTGACCTGGTTGGTTTCTATGTTTCTGCCATATTTAATGTTTTCTGATTATGTCTAAACAACTCATCATACATGAAGGAAACAAATATAAACTGCCCTTTTGGGGTGGATCAGTAGGGTCACCTTTATATTTAAGAGTAGCACGTTGTTATGGCAGTTTGAACAATTCAAGAGCAATGCAAGGCTTGGCAGCCATGGGAAGGAGTGGGCCAGGCTGTCACTGCAAACCCTTTTCTCCTGTGACTCTGGTTTTCTTGCCAGCTGTGTGGACCACAAAGGCACTCTACGTTTTAGGTCTGCTATGAGTGAAGATCTGGGCCTCTGTATGGTATGGGTGATGAGACACCCCTGCTCTGGTTAAAAGTGGTGAAAAGCATGGGAGGCACAGAAAAGGTGGGTGAAGGGTGACCTTTATCAGGCTCTGATTCATTCCCACCCTTCACTCTAAGCCTGGGCAGCACAGCCGTGCCTTGACTTATAATTATTTAAAGATACAGCCTCTTCTTTCCTCTTCATCATTTTTGGTTCACACTTTGCATTATGTTCTCCTATTTGGATTGAACAAAACTTTCTCTTCTCCACCGGGCATTTTGGGCATTCCAAATTCTTCTCAGGTATGCTGTGAGGAGAGTTACAGACCTCTGAGCAAATCAACCATCTTTTTCATTGTTCTCCATGCCACGTTTCATTGTCTGAGGGTGAAAGTTTGGAATCATAAAGACCTTCTTAACCATTTATTTGTCATGTGTATTTTTGTGTCATATATATATCATATATATGTTATATATATGTTTTGCAGATTTTCTTTAAAAGTATCTTGTGATTTTGTAGATTGCATCTTGTATATCATCAAATTGATAATAAAAAGACAAATAACTCAGAGTTCTTTAGAGAAGAGAATCCAAATGGATAAGAAGCATATGAAAAGATGCTTAACCTCACTGCTAATCAACAGTGTTTCTAATTAAAGGTATAATGGAGACATTTCAAGTGCATTATCACCTTGTGTTGGTGATGTGCCAAGGAAAAGGAGGCACTCCCACATTGCTGATGGAGATGGAAATTGTTGCAGCCTGTTGGAAGGCAGTCTGGCAACATCCCTTAAAAGTGAAACACGTAGATATTTTGACCCTGCAATACCATTCCTGGGAATCTGGCTGCTAAAAAAAAAAAAAAAAGAAAAAAGACCCGTATACAGTATTTTCTTTATTCTAGCATAATTTGTAGTGGGGTGAAGAAGAAGAGAAAAAGAAAATGAAATAAACTAAATATCAAGTAACGAAGGAATGGCTGAATGAAATGTGGCTCATTCATCCACAGTATGTGGATTATAATGAATAAAAATAATGACTTAAATCTGTATCATTTAACTTGGATGGATTTCCTTAATGTATTGCTAAGTGACAAAAGCTAGATGCAGAGGTAAGTATACAGTATGATACCATTTTTATAATAGCAAGAAACAACAATAACAATATAATTCTAAATACGTATATTAATGCATATATGTATTTGGTCAAGAAGCAACGTATGGAAGGAAAAACACTAGGCCTTTAACATTAGTTGCTGGGAGGTGGGGCAGAGGAATAAAAATTGGGGAGAGAAGAAACGGAAAGGGAGACGTAAACAAAATTGCAGGATAAAAAAATGTTTATAGTAAAATGGTATATATAATATCTCATTTATGAAAAACTGTATGTGTTTTTTCTTAGTGATGTATGAAAGCGTGGTCATAAAAATGTTAACTGAGATCATTTGTGGTGGGATTTCAGGTGATGTTTACATTTTCTTTGTACTTCTTGATTTTTTTGTTTTTCATGATGTGGTCAGATAATGTCATCAGAATTGATTGATCTCTGTTTCTCCATCTCTGAATGCTGCCTTCTATTGGTTTTATTCTGTTTCTTTTCAAGTGATACTAATATGGCAAGAAGTCCAGAACATATTCTTTCATGTCAGGGAGCCCAGTGCAAGAGCATCTTGTATGCAGTAGTTCCAACAAAAAGTTCATACTCTCATTGGTCCTGCTCTGCATCACAATCTACTCCTGAACCAATCACTGTTCCCAAGGCCAATGTTGATTGGCCAGTTTTGGGTTACATGCCAAAATATCCTGGACTGAGAGTGGGAGAAGGCAGTTTCCTAACGGAAACTCTATGTACTCTTAGCAGAATGTGGGTAAATTACAGGGAGTTATTATCAGAATATGTCCCTTCTAAAGGGGGAGGGGGAAAGAGTTGAACAACAGTATCAAGTACAATGGTGAGGAAAATAAATAACTGTTAGAGATTATAGCAGGACCACCTAAAATTTGGCTAAGTGCAAAGGAGAGGAGGTAAGCTTTTCCAGAGAAAGAGACAGTTAAGCTAAAATCCTCTATTTGAATGTTTACCTTTCTCCATATATTGATCAGAGATTTAGTTACACATAACAGATCCACTCTGATATATGGTACAGAGTAGTTTATTTAAGGTCTAGGAGAGTTGGGGAATCAAGCTTGGATGCTACATACTGGGAGAAATGCTCTATCCAATCAAGCTGGAGCCATGCTTTCTGCCACTGGACTAGGCTCCACACCCATGAAGCTAGGGAATGAACATAGGAAACATGGACACAACTACCACAGAAGAAAGAAACGCCTGCAGTATGTGTGCCAGAAGAGTCAGGTGGCCTCAGCCTTGTGATATTTGCTTCATCTTTCTAATTTCAAACAAATAGGTCTGCTTGATGAATGGAGGCTACTTGCAGAACCATAGGTGCAAGACAGTCTGGGAAATGCTATCTTTAGCTTTGTAGCTTCTACTGTGAAGAAGACATATAAGGAGTTTGGCATAGTAGCCGGTGAGCCATTCTTCATTTTCTATTATATTCTAGTCCACTGGTTATTCACCACCATACCTAGTCTTCCTATTCCACTTAAACTTCCAGAAAATAAGAGTATCAATAACATGCTCTTGCTTAATAAAATGAAACCTATCTCTTGAACAAACAAACAAAAAAGCTCATCCTCATTTCCAAAAGGGAAGGTCCAAATTCTTATCAGTCATTGCATCCATCTCTGAGTGATGTTACATTATTTTTCTGGTCATAATCTATCTTGATACTTGCAAGCTATAGTGTAATTTGTAAGGGTAACTCCTGTGAACACACATGATATGAAAAAATAGGGAAAACAAAATTAGTTAATATAAATAAATAGTTATTAGAACAATGAAAAATATGGGTAACTTCTTCAGTCTTTGTTTCTGCAATGTGTCATGAGCTCAATAGTTAGAATTTAAAAATTCTTTCCTCTGCATCCCAGTTCCCGTTCCCTTGTTGGAGTTTGTCTGCTGGGTCATTCATTTCTAGGGGTTTGAACCTTGGTATTACCAATTTGGTGTTTCTGTCATCTCTCATTAAGTTTTATCACTGGAAATGGTAGTACTACGAACCTTCGTGTTCCCCTCTTGGATTCTCTTTCTCCTTCATAGTAAGGCTTGATCATCTTAGCCAACACTTTGTTTTGAGGAACATGAAGTGGCCAACAGGAAGTCTCAACTTCATATTCAGTGGAACAGGTGTGTCCTTTTTGGAAGAAAATATTTCCCCCTGCAGTATCAAGACTCCTACGTCAGCACTGTGGAAATAAAAAGGAAATACTGTTTTTTGGGTTATTAGTGGTGGTGAGAGCAGCCACTCACTCTCCCATCCATGTTTCTGTCTCCCTTCTCTTCTGGCTGTGAAAGAAATGGCACCATAATGTTGGTCTCTTGTTTGTTCAGAGCACATGTTACATGCTATAGGACAGTTAATCTGGTCTCTCAAGGTATTATCTCCAACAGGTGATAGTTCAGTAGGTCACTCCATCATTCTGTAAGACCAGCTCCTATGTGGTACATGGAAAGACAAGTAAACCCTCATGAACATTAGACACTGCCTTACTTCTTTTGTTGTAAAATAATGAGACAATGTTGTGTGAGATACCACGATTGTAAACAAAGCATTTAATGATTCTGTGCCTGGTGGGATTGTGGGAGACATGGTGAACAAGGAATACAAAACCATACAGAGAATAAGTGTCTATTCCAGTAAGAACAAATTTCTGTCCCTTCATGAAGAAAGTTCCAGTGAAATCGGTTGCCACCAGATAGCAGTCTGGTCCTCAGAAAATGATGCAGTATTCGAAACTCTGGTGCACTGATTGGTGGTGATAGCCAGAATTAATCTTGTTATTGAACCTGTGCATCACCTCTTTCTTTGCCTCTGTGACCACATTGTCCATGAACCCATTCATTAGAGTGTCTGGAAAAAGGTTGACAGACATCCACAAGGATATGATTTGCAACATGATTATTGAGAACTTTCTACACAATGGGATTCTTTTCTGAGCACTCACATGGGACAAAAGAACTCTCATATTCTGAGTGCATTTAGAATCACCCATCCTTCATTAAAATCTCCTTGTTACCAGTCCTCTAATCTTATTATTTCCAAATGCCTAGACCTTGCATCATGAGACTGTTTAAAATCCTACCTACTAGAAAACTCTCCCTTTCTCCATTGTCCTTTAAGGCCATTCTTGAGTGGGTCTGAAATGGCACAGAAATCCTTTTCTCACTGCCACCATAGATCAGGCCTGATTTTCGTCCTTCGTCAGCTGATCATAAGGACTCATGAGGAGTCCTGGGACTGCAATGTGGCAGGAATAATTACGCTGGGAGTGCAGATTACTTACACCTTAAAGATATGCTCAAGCCCAGTTCTATATATGTCACATCTCCTTGATGATGGACTGCTGCAGGGCCTGTCTGACTTTATGGTTTGGTAAATCAGACAACGTCGATTTCATGATAGCAAACTCAGTTTTCATGGCTTCTTGGCATTTTGGTGCTTTGAGAAAGAGCTGTTTTTTCAAAGGAGAAAAGAGCATGGCTTTGCTTCCACACCTAAGGGCTGCAACTGTGATTCTCCTAACATTTATTGCCTCAAGCCTCTTACAGTACCTGGATCAATCACAAATGAAACATCATTGGATCTGAGGTATCATAAAGGCCAACTGGCTGAGCTGGGCCACCTGGAGAGCCTTCTCTTGCTCTTCTCTCTCTGAATTGGCAGCCTTTTTGGTTACTTAATAATTACTTTTGATATTTTCTGCTAATGGTGATAGAGAAAAGTGCATTAGACAGATCAATATCTGCACACTAGGTGCCAGAGACTGTATTGATTCACTCCACTAAGAAGACTGCATCTGGAAGAGTAGCTTCAATTGAAGTCAACACTAAATTAAGCTTAGAATAAGCCACTGTAATTCTCCAAGATCCATCCATCTTCTGCACAGATTAAATAGGCAAACTAAATGAGATTGTGATAGGGTTGATCTTTCAAGAATTGGTTGGTGACACTAATCTTTCTGTTCCTGTAGGGATTAGTATTGTTTTTGGTTTATTATTTTTGTATGGAAGAGAGCTCTAGGAGCTTCCCTTCAATCCTTTTCCCATAAACCTCTCACTCCACTGGTGTTCTGAGAATATCTGTTTCTACTGTGAACTCAGGAACTAGTGAAATAGCCAGTGTGAGTTTATGTATCCATTGAACCCACTGTTATATGGCTCAGGTCTAAACTCTACTGTCAACCCCACTCCAACCCTTGGTCCACAGTTGTGTTGTGAGGTCTCAGGAATTAGTGATAATTCAGAATAATGCAGTCCAGTGATGCCACAAATGTCTGTGTATCTCCCCTTTCCCACTGCACAGTTATAATGGCAAAGGGTCACAGTTACCTTTGGGGAAGGAAATAATATACTTGTGATATTATTGCAGGCTCAGCTCTTTCCTTAGGGGTACTAAGATTCTCTCTTTTTTTTCAAGGGATTCTAGGTCAATTCAGTTGGGTCAGAACCATGATTCTCTATCATGCTGACACAAGTCAAGTTTTTATTCACCAGATTTAGAGTTTTTCAATTATGTAGATCAAGTTGTACCTTAGTTAGCTGTCTCAAGTTGCTGACAGCCACAGCAATCAGAAGAAAAAGAAATAAAAGGAATCCAAATTGGAAAAGAAGAAGTAAAACTGTCACTGTTTGCAGATGACATGATACTATACATAAAAAAAATCCTAAAGATGCTACCAGAATACTACTAGAGCTCATCAATGAATTCAGTAAAGTTGCAGTATACAAAATTAATACACAGAAATGTGTTGCATTTCTGTACACTGACAATGAAAGATCAGAAGGAGAAGTTAAGGAAACAGTCCCATTTACCATTGCAGCAAAAAGAATAAAATATCTAGGAATAAGCCTACCGAAGGAGGCAAAAAAACCTATACTCTGAAAACTATAAGACACTGAGGAAAGAAATTGAAGATGACACAAACAGATGGAAAGATATACCATACTCTCGGATTGGAAGAATCAATATTGTCAAAATGACTATGCTACCCAAGGCAGTCTACAGGTTCATTGCCATCCCTATCATATTACCAATGGCATTTTTCACAAAACTAGAACAAAAAATTTTTAAATTTGTATGGAAACACAAAAGACCTTGAATAGCCAAAGCAACCTTGAGAAAGAAAAATGGAGCTGGAGGAATCAGACTCCCTGGCTTCAGACTGTACTACAAAGCTACAGTAATCAAAATATTATGGTACTGGCATAAAAACAGAAATATAGATCAATGGAACAGGATAGAAAGCACAGAAATAAACCCATGCACCTATGGTCAATTAATATATGACAAAGGAGGCAAGAATATACACTGGAGAAGAGAGACTCTTCAATAAGTGGTGCTGGAAAAACTGGACAGCTCCATATGAAAGAATGAAATTAGAACATTCTCTAACACCATACACAAAAATAAACTCAAAATGGATTAAAGACCTAAATGTAAGACCAGATTCTATAAAACTCCTAGAGGAAAGCATAGCACACTCTTTGATATAAATTGCAGAAATCTTTTTTGGATCCATGTCCTGCAGTAATGGAAATAAAAGCAAAAATAAACAAATGGGACCTAATTAAACTTAAAAACTTTTTCACAGCAAAGGAAACCATAAGCAAAATGAAAAGACAGCCTACAGAATGGGAGAAAATATTTGCAAACAATATGACTGACAAGGCATTAATCTCCAAAATATACAAACAGCTCATCCAGCTCAATATCAAAAAAACCAAACAACCCAGTCAAAAAGTGGGTAGAAGATCTAAATAGATGTTTCTCCTAAGAAGACATACAGGTGGCCAAAAGGCACATGAAAAAGTGCTCAGCATCCTAATTAGTAGAGAAATGCAAATCAAAACTATAATGAATCTTCACCTCACACTGGTCAGAGTGACCATCATCAAAAAGTCTCCAAATAATAAATGCTGAACAGGGTGTGGAGAAAAGGGAACCCTCCTACACTGTTGGTGGGAATGTAAATTGGTACAGGCACTATGGAGAACAGTATGAAGGTTCCTTAAAATACTAAAAATAGAGCTACCATATGATCCTGTGATCCCACTTGTGGGTATATATCTGGAGAAAATCATAGTTTGAAAAGATATGCACTCCAATATTCATTGCAGCACTATTTACAATAGCCAAGACATGGAAGCAACCCAAATGTCCATTGACAGAGGAATGGATAAAGAAAATGGTGGTGTGTGTATATTTATATATAATAGGATATTACTCAGCCATAGAAAAGAATGAAATGGTGCCATTTGCAGCAACATGAATGGACCTGGAGATTATCATACTAAGTGAAGTAAGCCAGATATAGAAAGCAAATATCATATGATACTACTTATATGTGGAATCTAAAAAAAAATGTTACAAATGAATTTACACACAAAACAGAAATAGACCCACGGACATAGAAACAAAGTTATGTTTACCAAAGGGGAAAGCGGGGGAAGGGATAAATTAGGAGTTTGGGATTAACGTATACACACAACTATATATAAAATGGATAACCAACAAGGACCTACTATATAGCACAGGGACCTATACTCAATATTGTGTAATAACCTCTAAGGGAAAAAGAATCCAAAAAAGAATATATATGTATATATATTGTATACATATATAGGTATGTGTATGTATTGTATATATACATGTATATAACTGAATCACCTTGCTGTACACCTGAAACTAATACAACACTGTAAAACATTGTAAATCAACTATACTTCAATAAAAAAATAAAACTTGAAAAGGACCCCATGACAGAGATCCCTGTGGATCAGACCATTCTGATCATCCTTCCAGCCATGCTGCTCATTATAGTAATCATGCTCAGTTTGCCTCTGGTGGTTGTGCCACTCTATCAACCCTACTGAAGTCAGAAGGCACTTTTCAGTGGCAACATCTTGCATCTTCACTTCTGGCCACTATAGTGTGTGGAGTACAGCCACTAACTGCTTTTCAAAGATTGTCCTGCTTCTATCGTCAGTGTATTTCCCAGTGCTTTGGTAAGGGAGTGTTTTTGAACCCTCTCAAAGGTGGGTGAGTGAATGGAATATAATGAATTTACTCCAGCGTCCTTTCTCCCTGCATCTTTGTCATTTTCCTTCTACATTATACCATGAATATTGACTTTATTTACAGTAGGACGCCACAGAGTCAAGATTTCTATCAGTCATTTGGAACCACTCCCAGCTGCTTGAGTGAGCCCATTGATTTTAGAATCTCTGGCAAATAAACCCATATCACTAAATTCAGCCTTATTCAGACTTATGTTTCTCCCTCTTTAATCTCACATATGTTTCCTGGGTTGTGCTGACATAATTTAGCAAAAGTTTGCGGTTCTTTTAGTGTGTCCCTTCTTTTCTGGTTTTACTCTGTAACTGATGTCCCAGGGCAGGTTGAGATCTGACACTGGTTTTAAGCCTGGAGCCTCTGAGAAGTAGTATATTGAGTCAAGGGAATAGTTGGATTTCTGTGATATGTACTACCTTAGGTGATGCCTTTATTGGTTGTTTTAGCAAGCAGGGCCAGCTTCATCAGAGAGAGAACGAAGGGCTGTTTCTGTTGGCAATGGAAGGTCAGATTTGGAAAGTTAGAGGTCCTCAGAAGCATTCAGATCCTCAACTCATTCTTATCCTCAACATCCTGTTCTTTCCAAATCATCTTTCTAATTCGTACACAAGAAATCCAATGAGGCTGTTTAATCAATCTATGTTGAATTTTAAGCGACCCACAGGATTAGGCTTGGCAACTTATTTTTGTAGCCACCTTCTTCTAGGTTAGTCATTGGAAATGTGATTCTCTAATTATGCCTTAAATAGAGAATTTAAATCTTGAATTTGTCATTTTATTTTTTAAACTTGCCAGTGCAGTTAGAATTAGCGAAGCATTTTGGTGATCTATTGCTATGTAACAAAGCACTCCAAAGTTTAGTGGCTTACAATGGTAACCAGTTATGAACTCACAATTTTGTGGACTGACTGGTTTTAGTGGTGACTGCTGGGACAACAACCAGAGGGTCACCATGGGCTGGGACATGCAAGATAGATGACAAAAATGGCGGGTAGCAGATGCTGGATGTTGGTTGAAGATTTAGGTGGGGTTGTCAGCTAAGAATACCTTGGTTCTACTCCCTGTAGCCTTTCTTCCTGGTTGCTTGTGCTTCCCCACAGCATGGTGGCTGGATTCCAAAAGGGAATGTTCTAAGAGGCAGAGGCAGATGCTGCCAATCTAAAGCCCAGCCTCTGAAGTTACACAGGACTAATTTTGTTACATTTCTATGCATTGAATTAAGAGACCATTGAGGTTCGGGGGGAGGAGGGAAGAGATGGATAAGTCATAGCATTTGTGACCGTCTTTAATCCACCGTATGAATCCACTTACCATTTTTTCATTCCTTGTGCCTTGTAATAGTCTATAGCATCAGCCACTTAGACCTCCAAAACCTCACAAGAGTTCCATCTTCTAATGCTGACTGAATCGGCATTGATTTCAAACTCAACCAGGTTCTAATTGATCTCATATTTCCCATTTTCTTGAAGATTGATTGCCTATAATCATCTACTGTATTACTTAGGTTCTTTAATTGCAGACAAAATAATGCACTCTAACTTGTTTAAGCAGGGAAGGATTTATGATAGGTCATTAAGTCACAAGAATTTCTAGCAGAGCCAGAGAAAGAAAATTAAATGCTACACAGCCAGGAGCAGAGGAGCCAAGAGAAAATCCAGTCACATGTAGCATACTTCCAGTGAAAACCTTGATGCTTCTAACACTTGACACCCAGAAAGTAGGACTAGAACCACTGCTTTGGTAGGAAAACTAAATACCTCTTCCAGTGAACCTGTGGGAGGACTTTACAACTGTGACCACATGGATCTAACTTCTGCTTTACAATTGAGCACATGTGGAACTCTAGCTACAGGATATTTCTGTTTTGGAAAATAACCCTGTTTTCTAGCCTCTAGGCAGGTTTCACAACTTTGATTCTATTGACATTTTAGACTAGATACTTTGTTGGGGGTGGGGTGGGGAGAATCTTGCACATTGTAATATATTTAGTAACATCCCTGGCCTCTCTCTGGTAGATGCCAATAGCACTGGCCTGTGCCTCTCCCCTCCCCTCCAGGTTGTGACAACCAAAAATGTTTCCAGTCATTGACAGATATCCCCTGGGGGAGAAATTGCCTCCGGTTGAGAAGTGCTACTCTAGGGTAATAAAGGCATGGTAGAATGGAGTGGGAATGGGACTAAATAAACTGCCATACTCCACAAAATAGATTAATGGCAGGTTAGTGTAGAAGAAAAATTCCTGGATATCTCAAGGATCAGTGACACAAAAATGTCATTTTAGATATATTAATACCTATTTAGATATACTAATATCAAACTGAAATGAAAGGTCCACCTTGATAGTGGTAGATGAGATAAAGGTAAATGCTAGGCCGTTTTTTCCCAATGATGTTGACAATTAGGGTTTAGAATAAGAGAAATTCTTTCAACATGGTTGCCCTCAGATAAACTCACTTCAGAGCCCCCTCTTTGCTTGAGGTTCTGTCAACTTGGCAGGGATAGTTCTTAACTATATATGTATGAGTGCAGAGTACCATTAATCTGTCTGCATTTCTCTCATTTAGCTGTCTTTAAAAACCTAATATTAGTTCATAAGTACAATATTGCTATCAGTGTCATCTGACAATTTTCTGCCCTCCATTCCTCATACTTTCATTTCTTGAATCCAGGTTCTATTGGGGGTATCTTTTAAAAGTGGCAATAGAAACTAGTGGACTAGAGGAGAGAGGGAAGAGTCTCCACATCATTGTGGATAAAGAGTTTTTATTCTGTGCAGCTATAAGGATGTCAGTCCCACAGGAAATTGCTTTTGATACAGGAATCCCTAGAGAGACAGGCACGGAAGAGACTGTAATGTTATGCTGTGTGACAGCAGGTGGTGAGAATGCAATTGGTGAGCCAGCTCTAATCTTTACATTAAAACAAGTATTGTTGTGAGATAGGAAATTGAGTTAGCAGGTTTAATCTCCTTTTTGATACATAGGTTGGTGCTAGTACATTTATTAGGCACTTACCATGAGCTCAGTCCTGTGAAAGATAAAAGAAAAGTGGAAGCCATTGTCCTTCCATTAGCAGCCATTATCAATTATTCAGTTATATCAATTATATCAATTCTTGTCTCCATTTAGTGAGAACTCACAACATCTAAGCATTGGTTGAACTGCTTTACATACATTACTTCATTAAATGCTTGAAATAATCCTATGAGGGATATACTTTCATTACTTCCATTTTACTTAGCTCTCATACTACATTGCAATAGGAGGACTTCACGCTTAAAAAAGTAGATTAAATAGAATCTAGAGCCTCTTAATATAATATCCAAACTTCACAGAACACAATAAAAAATCACCGCTCACACCAAGAATGAGGAAAATCACATCTTGAGGGAGAAGACACAATCAATAGATGCCAACACTACAATAAGCCAGAACTATCTGACGAGGAATTTAAAGCAGCTGTCTTACAGCAATTATGAATTCCCTTGACACAAATGAGAAAATATAAAGTCTCAGCAAAAAAAGAGAAGTTATAAAAAAGAACAAATGGAAATTATAGAACTAAAAAATGAAATAACTGAAACAAAAAATTCACTGGATAGGCTCAATAGTAGAGTGGAGATGACAGAGGATAGAATTGGTAAACTTGGGGACAGAATAATAGAGTTTACTCAGCTTAAACAACAGAGAGAAAATAAACTGAAAGAAAAATTAAGAGAGTCCCAGGAACCTGTGGGACAACAAAAGAGCTGACATTTGTATCATTGGAGTCCCATAAGGAGAGGAAAGATAGAGTAGAATTGAAATATTTGAAGAAATAATGACTGAAAACTTTCTAAATATGGCAAAAATCATGAACCTACATATTTATGAAGCTGAATCAATCCCAAATGACATAAATACAAAGAAGTCCATGCCAAGACACACTATAATTGAAGTTCTGAAAACTAAAGACAAAGTAAACATCTTGAAGGTGGTCACAGAGAAACAAGGCATAGCTTACAAGAGAACACAAAATTCAAATGATAGTGAACACAAAATTCAAATGAAACATGGAGGTAAGAAAAATGGTGTGACATTTTTCAAGTACTGAGATAAAAGAACTGTCAACTGTGAATTCTAAGTCCAGAAAACTACATGAACTTAAGAGAGCGGAAGGGGAAGTTACACCCAAAAGCCTGTAACAGTAGAAGGGAGTATGGGTACTGGGGAGACTAAGAGAAATACATGTTGCCTCAAAATATAATGGGTAATTGAAGCCATTTTCCAAGTTAACTAAAATATTTTTGCTCTTTTTTTTACTTTTGTGATTATGGCTGTTTCTGTATTCTTTTAGAAAGAATATTGTCTTCCACTGATGTCTTCCACCACTGACAAATCTCAAAACATTTACCACTATGTGTTTCTCTTCCCAGTGTGTGAAATTATCTTCTTTGCTACTACTAGAGAGTAGTTTCTGACCAGACTGAGTAGGCAAGACTGAATTAGCAATTAGTGTCCCTTTGGGGCAGCATATAAGGCATTCTTGGATGAAATCCTTATTCTGCCTTTGCTTTGGCCACCAGGGATTGCATTAGCAAAGCAGGTTTCTCTGAAAAAGAGATTGGATTGAATTGGGTCAAATATTCATAATGATCACACCAAATTCTTATCAAGATTAGACCTTTGCCATTCAGTGGGAGTAGGTATTTGTTTACTGAAGACACACAAAAAAGCTGGCTTCTCTGACCCCATCAATGCAAGAACCTTAACAGACAGTTCTAAAGGGAGGAAGGCAGAGCCTCAGAAAACAGAGGTGAAGAAGAAGGGTAGAAGCATTAATTACAAGGAATGATTGGAAGATCTGTCATTTGAGCTTAGATTAAAAGGCTTCCATCAATGCCTGGATTTCTGTTCCTGGAAGTATCTAAGCACTTTTAACCATTCCAAGTTGTATTTAGTGACCTTTATCTCATTTAATATTCTTCATATTCCGTAAATATATTGGCCATGTATTATTGTACCCATTTCTTAGATGAGAAAATCATTGCACAGATTTTACATGGTATCTAGAACTTGAAGCTACTTAAGTATCCTACCTACTGTACCACAGACTTTTGCTATAGACTTAAATCTCCATGTGACTTAAATGATCCCCTCCATTCTGGTTCCTCACTGGCAAGTAGACTCCAAATAGACTTTGCCACTCAGTGATGAGGAGGTAATTCTGTCATGAGTAAATGGATCTTTCAAAGAATCATTGAAGAGAGGCCCTTTTCACTTGGGAAACCACAGCTTGAAGGCTCAAAGCTGTGAAAGATAAATTAACCTTCCCTCGGACTTCGTCCAACCTGCCAAGCAAACTGGAAGTAATTATTTTATGTGGAATGCTTATTGCCATTACAGTGGCAGGGACTTGATTTCACCATTTAGCAGACCCATCTGTTCCTTCCTTGGCAGGCACTCTGATCACATGTCACCTGGGGCCCTAGCACTCCTGGGCTCTGATTGCAGGGTAAGTCTGAGGCTAAGATGTGGGTATGTAGAGAGTGAGAGGACCTGGCTTCCACCCCTAGTCTAGCTGGGGAGATGGAAATAAGAGTGAAATGATAAATACCCTTAGAGGCATATTAGTACCAAAAGAGTTGATCAGATAGTACATGTTCCAAAAATAATAATATGCACTGTGGTTGCAGCCCAGGCCCTGGTTCTGTCACTTGCTAACTCTGTGATCTTGGGCAAGTCACATAACCTCCATGTGCTTTAATTTTCTCAGTTACAAAATAGGCATAATATTGCTTACCTCATTGAGTATTACGTGAAGATGGTGTAAAGTGCTCAGCACATAATAAGTATTCAGTAAATGTTAGCTTTTATGGTAAAGAGTTCAGGAGGGACAGAGCCCTGGGGGTGGTCAAAAAGGGCTTTCTTTGGATTGGAAATACTGCTTTGTCTTTTTGTTCCACTTTCACCCCATTTCATAGCTGTGTCTGCCTCATTGGTCACAGCTGGTTGGTCTAAGCATGGTCATCTGACCAAGGAGGAGCTGATAAGAGTTCTTCCGCAGAAAATGTAGAACTGGGAAAGCCATCATCCCCCTGGTGGTTGAGACTGTAAGAAGTAAAACTGGATGCGACGATGGCTGAGTTTCCTGCTATATGGACCAGAGAAGGAAAGATAGGGAAGGCTTTGAGGCCCAGCTAAGGTTGTTGGTTCTTCATTTGACAAACAAGCAGGCATTGGGAGGAGTTTCTGAAGAGGGGCATGAAACCCGAAAATGAGCATTTTGCAGTAGGCTAGGTCTCCTCCTTCAGACCTGGGGAGTCTGTTTCCTAGAAATGCCTGCTTTTTAATGATGCTGAAAGTTATTGATCACTATAGGTGCTGCACAAAGTGTGTATTCAGGGTTTAGTAACATTAGTACTCTCCAGCTTCTAGAGTGTTGACAATATTTTTCCTTTATAGGGAAGTTTCTGCAGTCCTGGCTGTGCCTTAACTACCTTTCTGATTGGTCCAATCTAGTTCTTCAGACTAGACAATTACCTCTCATTTCCTTATGAGGAGAAGTTGCCAACAATTTCTGTTTAGATCAGGAGCCATTTGGTGTCCGGTACCACATGGCAGCAAGAAATGAGGGGCTCATATAAACCATCACTTAAGTTCTTGCTGAGATGGTTTTGTTGTCATGATGAGGAATACACATTAAAAAATACCCTTACATCTTCTTAAGAAACAAACCAGTTGTGAAAAATGGCATGCCAGTGTGTTCCTGGAGCTCTGATTTCTGACAGAGACCCTAAAGAGACAGGAACAGTTCTACTCTTCTTGTGGCTTTTATGTGCCAGGTAGCCTGGCCATTGGAGTCATTCCTGGCTTTGACACCATTTCTGTGCCTCGTAATATTGTTGCAAGGATTAGATGGTGGACGGCATCAATAAAGGACCCGGCACAGGGAAAATGCTTGACAAATGACAGGAATTAGTATTATGCTTAATGATATTGCCCCAGAATTTGCTAATTTTGTCTTTTTAGTTAGTTCACAAATCTCATTAAGAAGGGAGGACTCTGTGTTGTCATCTTCTGAAGTCTTGGATTATTGATCCTGTACCATTTACTTTGTTTCTTCTCTTTTGTGTGTGTGCTCTTTAAATGTTGTGTGTGTGTGTACATGTGGGTATGTTGTTTGATGAGTTTTTTACACATTCATGGATTCACATAACCACCACCATGGTCAGGATTCCATCACCCTCCCAAAACCCCCTTCCAATGCCCTTTGGCAGCCAAATCCTCCACCCTTGGCAACCACTGTTCTGTTCGCCATCATGATACTTTTGCCTTTTTCAGAAAGTCACATCAGTGGAAACATGTAAATGTAATGTTTTGAAATTTGTTTTTCAGTCAGCATTAATGTCTTTGTTTAATGCATGCTGTCATATTTATCAATACATTCTTTTTTTTTAATTTACATAATCTGCTTTTATTGGACATCTGAGATATTTCCAAGTCCTTTCAAAACTACAGTGACAATTCTATGCATACATAAATTTGTGTGCACTTCTGTTAGCATTCTCTAAAATATGTGAGTATCTTTTCCTTCAATTTTTACTATAATAAACAGAACCTTTTTGCATACATCTCTGGGCACGAGTGTAGTATTTCTAAGAATATATCCTCCGAAGCAGAATTCGGAGAATATTCAGAGGGGATGAATATTTTTAAAATTTACTGCCAAATTGCCCTCCTAAAGATCTTACCAATTTATATACTTTCACCAGTAAGAGTATGAAAGTGTCTGCATCCCTCATATACACTACAACTCTGGTTATTTTAAACTTTTTAATTTTTGCTGATTTGTTAGGTAGAAAGGTGATTTTTTAAAAAAAGAATTGCATTTCCCTGGTCATTGGTGAGGTTGAGCATTTTAAAATATCTTTGTTGATATTTTTACTTCTTCTTCAGTGATTTGCCTGTTCAGAGACTTAGCTGGTTTTTCTTTGTCTTTTGTGATATTGATTTACAGGAGCTCTTTAAACAACTAGTGCTTTCTTAATACTTTATCTGTTTTATAAAAGCATTCTTTTTTTTTTTTGGCTGACAAGTATTCCATTGTATGAATATACCACAGTTTATCCATTTGCCCATTGAAGGACATTTATGTCATTTTCAGCTTTCAGCTATTACAAATGAATTGGCTACGAATATTCACATGATTGATCCTTACTTGGATATATGCTTTCTTTTTCTTGGGTGAATACTTGGAGTAGAATGGCTGGGTCTGTGTAACTTTACAAGAAACCGCCAGTATGTTTTCCAGAGTGACTGTATCATGTTGCATTACCGCCAGTGATGTATGAGAGTTCCAGTTGCTTCACATCCTTACCAGTACTTGGTATTGTCAGTTATATTTTAGCTTTAGCTTCTCTAATAGTTGAGGTTTTAACTTGCATTTCTTTATTGGTTAATGACATTGAGCATCTGTTTGTGTGCTTATTTTTGATCTGTATAGCCTGTTTAGTAAGATGCCTGTTCACATCTGCCCAGTTTTTTTAAAATTGAGAAATAATCCACATACCATAAAAGTCACACTTTTAGTGTGTTTTTTTGCATATTCATAAAGTTTTACAACTTTCTTCCTTTTTTTTTTTTTTTAAAGATTATTCACTCTTCCTTTTTGGAGCATGGTTAAAATTAAAATAGATACTTTAAAGTATATGACTGATAATTCCAGTATCCATGTCATCCTCAGGTAGGTGTGTGTTGATTGTCTTTTCCTTTTCCAGATGTTGAGATTTTTCTGGTTATTTGTGTGTAGATTAATTTTAAATTGTATCCTGGACTTTTTGAATGTCATGTTAGGACACTCTTGCTTTTATTAAATCATATGGAGAATTTTATTTATTTGTTTGTTTTACCAGGCAGATTTTGTTCAGACTGCCAGTTTCTGTCTGCCTCCTCTGAGCTATTGTTCCAATGTCAGCTCATTTTCAAAGCCTTTGCAGTGATATTTTGATCTACCTCATGTGAGTGCCATCTAGGTGCCTGCTTGGGAATGGGGCAGTGGTCTACTCTATAATTTAGTTCTTAAAGCTTTTGGCATGTTATTTGGGATCAGATCCATGTGTGCATAGCTCACGGTAAGTATAGGAGTTCATACAGAACATTTTGGCCTCACTTTCTCAAGCTCTCTACTCTATTTGACCTCCCAGACACTACCTAGCTTGAAGAATTTCCTTTCCTGGTCTTTTGACTAGAAAGCTGTGACTTAATTTCTTCTCTCTGTCGTGCCCTTCCCACAGTTTGTCTGCTTCTGGGGCTCAGTGGTGGGAGGATATACAGAGAAAAAGAACAATGAGCATTTTCCTCATGCTTTTGGGACCAGTCTCTCTGGTCAGAAAAAAAGAAAAACAAAACCTCCTCTCTGAGTTTTAGGCACCTGCTCAGCTTCTCGTGCCAATACTAGCTCCAGCACTGTGTGTGATTGCCTGCAACTAGAGTGAGAGAAAATGGGAAAAAATGTTTTTTTTCTAACTCTCTATTATCCAGAGGGCCCCCTTTCTGTTCTTTGGACCAGAAACAGAGCTCTTTTGGAGGTCTCCCTGTCTGCTCTCCATATGCAGTTCTGGGTTCCAAGATGCCTTTGAATCTAGGTCAGGAGATTTTGGAAGGGAGAAAGTGGGAAGCTTACTACTGGTGTAGTAGTACTTAGAATTCTGGTTTCCATCCCTAATCTGCCTGCCACTATTTATTTTTCAGCTGCTGCATGCATTTTGTCCAGAGTTTTTAGTTTCATTGAGTGCTTCCTCCATTTTGAACAGAACCTGAATGTTCCTTTATTTTTGACAAAGGAAAAACGATCTTTTGAGGCAATAGCTAAGCTCTGGTCCATTTTTAAATCATGAAAATTACATAGAGTGATAGTAAAGCACGTGGACCGTATTTGAACCGTATTTGGGTTCAAATCTTGATTCCGTCACATTCTGGATGCACAGCATTTACCAAGTTACTTGATTTCTGTGATTGAAAGAGCTATCTTTGATAATAACAGAAAATACTTCATAGGGTTAATATGAGTTTATATTTATAAAGCATTAGAACTTTGCCTGACACATAGTAAGTGATATCTAAGTGTTCTTTATATAAACTAATGTCTATTGGCCCCATAGCTTATAAGAAATGAGTTTCATTTCTGCATTTCCCAATTCCCTTGGTGTTAAACTTATCATTTTTTTGTAGAAGGCTATATATAGAGAGTAAAAATACCATGGGCATTAGAATCAGGATGATCTGAATTTAAATCCAGTATGAAATATCTAGCCCAATATCAGTTACATGTGGGGAGCAATGTAAATGTTCCTTCCCCCTTAATTTAAAAGAAAATGTACAATGTCCAAAGTTCACTATTCTTGATTATTGTCCTAGTGCTACTTCCTCATGCATTCATCCATCAATTCATTTCTTGATTAATTAATTAAAAATGTATTAAATACCCACTTTGTTCCAGGACATGTGCTAGGTGCCAGGGAAATACTGGTGAGCAAAATAGACATGATTCCTGCCATCATGGAGGTTACAGTAATCAAAGAATCATCTAAACATACAATTACAAATTATGATGGATACACTGAAGAAAAAGCACATAGTATTTTCTGAACACGTAACAGAGGGATCTAACCTAACTGGAGGAGGTGAGGGAAGAAGGTGGTAAATAATGGCTTGAGTTGAGTCTGAATAATGAGTGGGAACTAAATTGGCCAACTGGTAAGTAAGGGGTAGAGAGGGCAGCACTTTCAGTGGCCCTGTAGTGTGATGAGAATAGCACGTTCAGGAGCCAGTATGGTTGATGAGGTGGCTAGGGAGGGAGTTAGTTCAGAGGAGAATGGCACCCAAAGAGGGTGAAACAAGAAGGAATTAGGTTGGGGAAGGCCTCTTGAGCTTTGTGAAAGACTGTATTATAAGAACAAGATGAGGGAATTGAAGATTTTTTTTTTTTTTTTTTTTGCGGTACACAGGCCTCTCACTGTTGTGGCCTCTCCCGTTGCGGAGCACAGGCTCCGGACGCGCAGGCTCAGTGGCTATGGCTCACGGCCCCAGCCGCTCCGCGGCATGTGGGATCTTCCCGGACCAGGGCACGAACCCGTGTCCCCTGCATCGGCAGGCGGACTCTCAACCACTGCACCACCAGGGAAGCCCCGGGAATTGAAGATTTTAAAATGGGATACAGGGTGGGATAGGAGGGGACAGTGATAGGACCACATTTACTTGGGAAGATGACACCCATGACCACCTTCATGTGGATGGTTTGAGGCTTACAGTCATTGCTCCAAGTCTGTGTTTGCTTAGAATCAATGTCCTCTATGATTATTTCCTCTGGGTTCTTAAGGGGCACCACCAGTCTCTCCACAGTGAAAGTCAAAAAGCTTGGCATTTAAAGATATGGTTGAAGATGACATCCACTGTCTAATGGTCTTCCCACACCTTTGGGATGTATTTTGTTGGTTTAGGCAAATAATCTTCCTCTGGAAGCTGACATCAGGAACTGTAGGAATGAGTTCTGTTTGTGGTGGGAAAGAATGAAACAGACCCACCAAGAGAGGTACAGATGGGAGAAGACAGCTCCCAGGATATCTGAGTTTGTGGATCCAGTCAATCCTGAAACTGTTTCCACTCCTACTTTTTCTATCGTTTGTGTTTCCTGGGCCAGCGAATTTTTTGTGCGTAAGCCAGCTTGCCACCAAAAGAGTCCTGTCATTCTTTCAAGAAGTTCTCAGGGACCAAGTTTTGCTTTGTGTGCTAATTAATTTAACTCAAGAATTAGCTGGGATCAATCACTGTGTCCTTTGGCATAAACCTCCATCCCACATGCAGAAAGAAAAGGCAGTGTTTTTCCTTGGGGTTCGTGTGTGTGTGTGTGTGTGTGTGTGTGTGTGTAGGTGGGGGCAGGAAATAGGGGAGTGGGACGAAGGGAGTATGTGAAAGTTCTCTGGCATCTGGCTCTGCCCTCAGTGAACTCTCAACCATATTCAGTTCTCACATCTGGCAACTCTTCTCTTTCTCTGCCTTCCAAATCAGGAACATTGCCCTGTTACCTCAGTTACCCCAGATCATTGTCACCAGGCATGGGTGTGTTGTACATCTTCCTCCAAGTCGGGGTGGCAGAAATGTTGACATTTGAAAATTGCAAACAACTTAAATTTAGACGTCAAATCTTCTTAAAATATACCAGAATATCTCCATGATCACTCTTCACTGTACGCTACTGCCTCCTGCCATGCTTACCCCTTGCTGTGTTGTCCAGTCCTAAATCCTTTGAAATTCCTACGTAGACAAGTTTTTTATCGTTTGATTTCACTGTCTCCATATAGAACCTCCCACCTAGAGCAGCCTGCTTACAAAGACAGTCCCCCACCTTGAGAAAACCCCCTACTAGCTGTTAAATGAAGTTTTCTTTCACCCTACTTCACTGTCTACACGCTCTGGTTTGCCTCTTTAACATCTCCTTTACTTTCTATTGTTATTTTTACCTCCTCCCCTTAAATGCAGCAAAAAAACAAACAAAAAAACTCTTGGTGTTGAATCTTAACAGTATGCTTTGTGCTCACTGAGCAAATGGCTTTAAAAGGATCATTTTCCCTCATCTCCTGGGATCAGGGAAGAGGCCCCAACCCACTCCCCTCACCCCTGCAACTCACTAATTCTAAGGTACCAAGTTGGCATCAGCTCTGAGCAGTCTCTTTTGTGTCATGTAACCCTTCCTCTTTCCTCCCTCCCCCCATGCCCAATAGGAGCTTTGGCAAAGGAAAGAAAGAAAAAAACCTGACTGGGTTCCAGCTCTTCTTTTGCCTTGTTCTCCCAGATCTCATGTTACTTGAATGAGGAGGCTCTCTGTCGATTGAACCTCCTGTGTTCAGCTTTTTGAGCTGACAGCTTCCCTTTCTTCTCCTGCCATGAGAAAGCTTTCTGGGGCTCAGGTGTGCTCCCTCTCTCTGGCATGGAGGTGGAACAGTGCTCCAGCTCAGGTCAGCCCCAGGGGTATAGGATTGCTCAGCCCTTGACCCCGCAATAGCTGGCCTTGGCACTGCTGTCCCTCCGCTGTCTGCTCATGTACCTTGTTCCAGGCAACACTGATACTGGCGGATGACCTTTCGTCTCAGGCATAGCTTTCTTCTCAAACACAGGAGAAGGTAATGCAGGAAGGGCAGAGCAGTGAGGGGTGCCTTCTGTGGCACAAACACGTGGCCTTACTAATGTCAGTGGTCTACTGGACTTTCCTAACTACAGCCAGGAAGATTGCCAGTAGGAGATAGAGTAAGACTGTGAACGCACCCTTCACCTTTCCATCTTCCTTGTAATCTATAAACTGTAAAATGCAAGTGTTATGCATTATTTTTTCATGCCATACAATCCCTAGCCTATACATTCCACATACCAGATCCTAAAAAAATTTGAAGGCATTAGAAAAAGTGAAAAGATGTCAGGTGTCACTAATAACATTAATCAACAATCAGTCATTGTTGACAGCACTTTATGGAGCACTTAATTGCACACTAGGTACTATGCAGAGACCTTCAAATGGAATCTCTCATTGAATCCTCCCAACAATCCTATGAATTAGATTTGATCTTTCTCTCTATCTTATAAACAGAGACAGACAGAGAGGTTAGCCATTTAAACCCAGCAAATTTGTACTGGAGCCGGAATTTGAACCCAAACTACCTCCACTCTGTATGCTGGATTACATACTCTATTGATGCATGTCATAGATGTATCGGGAAAGTGGTCTTGACCCTTGATGGATATAGTACAATTGTTAATGAAATCTATGCAAGGAAAAGCAAAGAGTTTTTCTTCTTTGTTTTGTGTTCTCCTGTAAACATCAGTCTTTGGATGATTTCAGCTCATGACACTCTGATGCCAGGTAGACTTAAGGAGTTCAGATTCCCTGAGAGGTATCTTCGGAGCAAAACTGGAAGTTTAGAGACTGCTTCTGTCATCCTAACACTAAATAAGTGTTTTAAGGAACAGAAAAGCCAGAGATTTGGTATGCAGTGTAGAAAAGCAAAGCACAGAGACATGGAAATGTCCAGAGTTTGGATGTTCAAAGGAAATTAAAAGGCTTGGTGACTCTTCACTGTAGAGGGAATTTGTAACTCTCTTATTTAACCAACATCATGCAACCATGAACCAGGCCCTGGCTATGGGCTAAGTATTGTGAGTGTAGCATGATAGCTTGAGCCTTCTTCTCCCCTGAGGCTTATGTTTTAGTGGGGATAGACAGAAACAAGCAAACAACTGTGTTGATTTCGGGTAGTGATAAAACAGTGCTGTGCAGAGAGTAAAGCGGTGTAATGGGTTAGATAGAGACTGGTAGAGTAAGGCATCTGGGAAGACTTCTTTGAGGAGGGGGACATTTGAGCTAAGGCCATCTATGCTTGGGTTTATTTCTGGGCTTTCTTGGATTTATTCTGTTCCAATAAAGTCATTATGAAAATTCCAATGGAACTTTTCATAGAAATAGAAAAAATTCTGAAATTCCCATGGAACCACAGAAGACCCCGAATAGTCAATGCAATATTGAGCCAGAAGAACAGAGTTGGAGGCATCACACTACCTAATTTCAAATTATATTACAAAGCTATAGTCATCAAAACAGTATGGTACTGGCTTAAAAACAGATGCATAGACAAATGGAACAGAATAAAAAGCCCAGAAATAAACCCAAGCATAGACGGTCAAATGATTTTTGATGAGGATGCCAAGAATACAAAATAAGGAAAGCATAGTCTCTTCAGTAAATGATGTTGGGAAAACTGGATATCCATATACAAAAGAATGAAATTGGACCTTTATCTTGCACTGCTTACACCAGTCTACTCTTAGCAAGTTTTCACTGTTTATAATACAGTATAATTAACTATAGTCATTATGCTGAAGATTCAATCTCTAGACTTATTCATCCTATATAACGGCAACTTTGTATATATACGATGGACTGTTACTAAACCATAAAAAAGAGTGAAATAATGCCATTTGTAGCAACCTGGATGGACCTAAAGATTATCATCTTAAGTGAAGTAAGTCAGACAGGGAGAGACAAATATCATATGATATCACTTACATGTGGAATCTAAAAAAATGATACAAATGAACTTATTTACAAAACAGAAATATACTTACAGACATAGAAAACAAGCTTATGGTTACCAAAGGGGATAGCAGGGTTGGGGGGAGATAAATTAGGAGTTTGGGATTAACATATACATACTACTATATATAAAATAAATAACCAACAAGGACCCTACTGCATAGCACAGGGAACTACATCCAATATCTTGTAATAACCTATAATGGAAAAGAATCTGAAAAAAAAAATGAATCACTTTCCTGAAAATTAACTATACTTCAGGTTTTTTTAATTTTTTATTTTTTGGTGGTACGCGGGCCTCTCACTGCTGTGGCCTCTCCCGTTGCTGAGCACAGGCTCCAGACGTGCAGGCTCAGCGGCCATGGCTCACGGGCCCAGCCGCTCCGTGGCATGTGGGATCTTCGCAGACCGGGGCACGAACCCGTGTCCCCTGCATAGGCAGGTGGACTCTCAACCACTGCGCCACCAGGGAAGCCCTCTTTTTTTTTTTTAAACATCTTTATTGGAGTATAATTACTTTACAATGTTGTGTTAGTTTCTGCTTTATAACAAAGTGAATCAGCTATATGTATCCATAAATCCCCATATCCCCTCCCTCTTGAGCCTCCCTCCCACCCTCCCTATCCCACCCCTCCAGGTGGTCACAAAGCACCTAGCTGATCTCCCTGTTCAATGTAGCTGCTTCCCACTAGCTACCTGTTTTACATTTGGTAGTGTATATATGTCAGTGCTACTCTCTCACTTTGTCCCAGCTTACCCTTCCACCTCCCAGTGTCCTCAGGTCCATTCTCTACGTCTGCGTCTTTATTCCTGTCCTGCCACTGGGTTCATCAGAACCATTTTTCTTTTTAGATTCCATATATATGTGTTAGCATATGGTATTTGTTTTTCTCTTTCTGACTTCACTCTGTATGACAGACTCTAGGTCCATCCACCTCACTACAAATAACTCAGTTTCGTTTCTTTTTATGGCTGAGTAATATTCCATTGTATATATGTGCCACATCTTCTTTATCCATTCATCTGTCGATGGGCATTTAGGTTGCTTCCATGCCCTGGCTATTTTAAAGAAAGCTGCAATGAACACTGTGGTACATGACTCTTTTTGAATTATGGTTTTCTCAAGGTATATGCCCAGTAGTGGGATTGCTGGGTCATATGGTAGTTCTATTTTTAGTTTTTTAAGGAACCGCCATACTGTTGTCCATAGTGGATGTATCAATTTACATTCCCGCTAACCGTGCAAGAGGGTTCCCTTTTCTCCATACCCTCTCCAGCATTTATTGTTTCTAGATTTTTTGATGATGGCCATTCTGACTGGTGTAAGGTGATATCTCGCTGTAGTTTTGATTTGCGTTTCTCTAATGATTAGTGATGTTGAGCATCCTTTCATGTGTTTGTTGGCAATCTGTATATCTTCTTTGGAGAAATTTCTGTTTAGCTCTTCTGCCCATTTTTGGATTGCGATTTTTTTTTTTTTTTTGATGTTGAGCTGCATGAGCTGCTTATATATTTTGGAGAATAATCCTTTGTCAGTTGCTTCAATTGCAAATATTTTCTCCCATTCTGAGCGTTGTTTTTTCATCTTGTATATGGTTTCCATTGCTGTGTAAAAGCTTTTAAGTTTCATTAAAAGTTTCCATTTGATTTTGTTTTTATTTCCATTTCTCTAAGAGGTGAGTCAAAAAGGATCTTGCTGTGATTTATGTCATAGAGTGTTCTGCCTGTGTTTTCCTCTAAGACTTTGATAGTGTCTGGCCTTACATTTAGGTCTTTAATCCATTTTGAGTTTATTTTTGTGCATGGTGTTAGGGAGTGTTCTAATTTCATTCTTTTACATGTAGCTGTCCAGTTATTCCTGCACCATTTAGTGAAGAGGCTGTCTTTTCTCCACTGTATATTCTTGCCTCCTTTATCAAAGATAAGGTGACCATATGTGCGTGGGCTTATCTCTGGGCTTTCTATCATGTTCCATTGATCTATATTTCTGTTTTTGTGCCAGTACCATACTGTCTTGATTGCTGTAGCTTTCTAGTATAGTCTGAAGTCCGGGAGCCCGATTCCTCCAGCTCTGTTTTGCTTTCTCAAGATTGCTTTGGCTATTCGGGGTCTTTTGTGTTTCCATACAAATTGTAAAATTTTTTGTTCTAGTCCTGAGAAAGATGCCTTAGGTAGTTTGATAGGGATTGCATTGAATCTGTAGATTGCTTTGGGTAGTATAGTCATTTTCACAATGTTGATTCTTCCAATCCAAGAACATGGTATATCTCTCCATCTGTTTGTATCCTCTTTAATTTCTTTCATCAGTGTCTTATAGTTTTCTGCATACAGGTCTTTTGTCTCCTTGGGTAGGTTTATCCTAGGTATTTTATTCTTTTCGATGCAGTGGTAAATGGGAGTGTTTCCTTAACTTCTCTTTCAGATTTTTTGTCATTATTTTGTAAGAATGGAAGAGATTTCTGTGCATTAATTTTGTATCCTGCTACTTTACCAAATTCATTGATTAGCTCTAGTAGTTTTCTGGTCGCATCTTTAGGATTCTTTATGTATACTATCATGTCATCTGCAAACAGTGACAGTTTTACTTTTTCTTTCCCAATTTGGATTCCTTTTATTTCTTTTTCTTTTGTGCTTGCCATGGCTAAAACTTCCAAAACTATGTTGAATAGTAGCGGTGAGAGTGGGCGACCTTGTCTTGCTCCTGATCTCAGAGGAAATGGTTTCGGTTTTTCACCAATGAGAACAGTGTTGGCTGTGGGCTCGTCATATGTGGCCTTTATTATGTTGAGGTAGGTTCCCTCTATGCCTACATTCTGGAGAGTTTTTTTCATAAATGGGTGTTGAATTTTGTTGAAAGCTTTTTTTGCATCTTTTGAGTTTATCATACGGTTTTTATCCTTCTGTTTGTTAATACGGTATATATATCACATTGATTGATTTGAGTATATTGAAGAATCCTTGCATTCCTGGGATAAACCGCACTTGATCATGGTGTATGGTCCTTTTAATGTGCTGTTGGATTCTGTTCGGTAGTATTTTGTTTAGGATTCTTACATCTATGTTCATCAGTGATATTGGCCTGTAGTTTTCTTTCTTTGTGACGTCTTTGTCTGGTTTTGGTATCAGGGTGATGATGGCCTTGTAGAATGAGTTTGGGAGTGTTCCTCCCTCTGCTGTATTTTGGAAGAGTTTGAGAAGGATAGGTGTTAGCTCTTCTCTAAATGTTTTGTAGAATTCACCTGTGAAGCCATCTGGTCCTGGGCTTTTGTTTGTTGGAAGATTTATAAACACAGTTTCAATTTCAGTGCTTGTGATTGGTCTGTTTGTATTTTCTCTTTCTTCCTGGTTCAGTCTCAGAAGGTTGTGCTTTTTAAAAATTTGTCCATTTCTTCTAGATTGTCCATTTTATTGGTATATACTTGCTTGTAGTAATCTCTCAGGATCCTTTGTATTTCTGCAGTGTCAGTTGTTACTTCTCTGTTTTCATTTCTGTTTCTGTTGATTTGAGCTTCTCCTTTTTTCTTAATGTGTCTGGCTAATGGTTTATCAATTGTGTTTATCTTCTCAAAGAACCAGCTTTTAGTTTTATTGATCTTTGCTATTGTTTTCTTCATTTCTTTTTCATTTATTTCTGATCTGATCTTTATGATTTCTTTCCTTCTGCGACCTTTGGGGTTTTTTTGTTCTTCTTTCTGTAATTGCTTTAGGTGTAAGTTTAGGTTGTTTATTTGAGATTTTTTCTTATTTCTTGAGGTAGGATTGTATTGTAATAACTTCCCTCTTAGAACTGCTTTTGCTGCATCCCATAGGTTTTGGGTCATGGTGTTTTCATTGTCATTTGTTTCTAGGTATTTTTTGATTTCCTCTTTGATTTCTTCAGTGATCTCTTGGTTATTTAGTAGCATATTGTTTAGCCTCCATGTGTTTGTATTTTTTACAGTTTTTTTTTCCATGTAATTGATACCTAGTCTCATGGCATTGTGGTCGGAAAAGATGCTTGATACGATTTCAGTTTTCTTAAATTTACTGTGGCTTGATTTGTGACCGAAGATATGATCTATCCTGGAGAATGTTCCCTGAGCACTTGAGGAGAAAGTGTATTCTCTTGATTTTGGATGGAATGTCCTATAATTATCAATTAAGTCCGTCTGGTCTACTGTGTCATTTAAAGCTTGTGTTTCCTTATTTATTTTCATTTTGGATGACCTGTCCATTGGTGAAAATGGGGTGTTAAAGTCTCCTAATATGATTGTGTTACTGTCGATTTCCCCTTTTAAGGCTGTTAGTGTTTGCCTTATGTATTGAAGTGCTCCTATGTTGGGTGCATAAATGTTTACAATCGTTATATCTTCTTCTTGGATGGATCCCTTGATCATTATGTGGTGTCCATCTTTGTTCCTTGTAATAGTCTTTATTTTAAAGCCTATTTTGTCTGATATGAGTATTGCTACTCCAGCTTTCTTTTGATTTCCATTTACATGGAATATCTTTTTCCATCTGCTCACTTTCAGCCTGTATGTGTCCCTAGGTATGAAGTGGGTCTCTTATAGACAGCATATATATGGGTCTTGTTTTTGTATCCATTCAGCCAGTCTGTGTGTTTTGGTTGGAACATTTAATCCATTTACATTTAAGGTAATTATCGCTATGTATGTTCCTATTATGATCTTCTTAATTGTTTTGGGTTTGTTTTTGTAGGTCTTTTCCTTCTCTTGTGTTTCCTGCCTAGAGAAGTTCCTTTAGCATTTGTTGTAAATCTGGTTTGGTGGTGCTGAATTCTCTTAACTTTTGCTTTTCTGTAAAGGTTTTAATTTCTCCGTGGAATCTGAATGAGATCCTTGCTGAGTCGTGTAATCTTGGGTGTAGGTTTTTCCCTTTCATCACGTTAAATATGTCCTACCACTCCCTTGTGTCTTGCAGAGTTTCTGCTAAAAGATCAGTTGTTAACCTTATGGGGATTCCCTTGTATGTTATTTGTTGCTTTTCCCTTGCTGCTTTTAATATTTTTTCTTTGTATTTAACTTTTGATAGTTTGGTTAATATGTGTCTTGGCATGTTTCTGCTTGGTTTTATCCTGTATGGGACTCTCTGCACTTCCTGGAGTTGATTGACTGTTTCCTTTCCCATATTAGGGAAGTTTTCAACTTTAATCTCTTTAACTATTTTCTCTTCTTCTTCTGGCACCCGTATAATTTGAATGTTACTGTGTTTAATGTTGTCTCAGAGGTCTCTGGGACTGTCCTCAATTCTTTTCCTTCTTTTTTCTTTATTCTGCTCTGCAGCAGTTATTTCCACTATTTTCTCTTCCAGGTCATTTATCTGTTCTTCTGCCTGAGTTATATTGCTATTGATTCCTTCTAGAGAATTTTTAATTTCATTTATTATGTTGTTCATCATTGTTAGTTTGCTCCTTAGTTCTTCTAGGTACTTGTTAAACGTTTCTTGTATTTTCTCCGTTCTATTTCCAATATTTTGGATCCCCTTTACTATCATTACTCTGAATTGTTTCAGGTAGACTGCCTGTTTCCTCTTCATTTGTTTGGTCTGGTAGGTTTTAACCTTGCTCCTTCATCTGCTGCATATTTCTGTGTCTTCTCATTTTGTTTAACTTACTGTGTTTGGGGTCTCCTTTTTGCAGGCTATAGGTTCATAGTTCCCATTGTTTTTGGTGTCTGCCCCCAGTGGGTGAGGTTGGTTCAGTGGCTTGTGTAAGGCTTCTTGGTGGAGGGGACTGGTGCCTGTGTTCTGGTGGGTCGGGTTGGATCTTGTCCTTCTGGTGGGCAGGGCCACGTCCAGTGGTGTGTTTTGGGGTGCCTGTGAGCTTTGTATGACCTTAGGCAGCCTCTCTGCTAATGGATGGGGTTCTGTTCCTTTCCTGCTAGTTGTTTGGCATGTGGCATCCAGTGCTGGAGCTTGCTGTCATTGAGTGGAGCTGGGTTTTAGTGTTGAGACAGAGATCCCTGGGAGAGCTCTCACCGATTGTTATTACATGGAGCTGAGAGGTCTCTGGTGGTCCAATGTCCTGGACTCGGCTCTCCCACCTCAGAGGCTCAGGCCTGACACCCGGCCGGAGCACCAAGACCGTGTCAGCCACACGGCTTGGAAGAAATGGAAGAAAAAAAAAGGCAAAAAAACCCCCCAAAACCAAACAGACAGAACCCCAAACCAAATGGTAAAAGCAAAACTAAACAGACAAAATCACAGAAAGAGTCATACACATACACACTCACAAAAAGAGAAAAAAGACAAAAAAAAAAAAGCATCCAATCCAGTAAACAACTCCACCAATGATAAGAAGCACTAAAATGTAAACTAAGATAAACATAAAACCCAGAAACAAATCAGACGCAGAAAGCAAAGCCCAAGTCTACAGTTGTTCCCAAAGTCCACTGCCTCAATTTTGTGAACATTCATTGTCTGTTCCGTTCATCAGGTTGCTTGTGGAGATTTAATCTGCCCCTGAGGCTGCTGGGAGAGATTTCCCTTTCCCTTCTTTGTTTGCACAACTCCTGGGGTTCGGCTTTGGTTTTGGCCCTGCCTCTGCGTGTAGGTCTCCCTCCAGCATCTGTTCCTGCCCAGACAGGAGGGGGTTAAAGCAGCGGCTGATTAGGGCCCTCTTGCTCACTCAGGCCGGGGGGAGGGAGGGGTACGGCACTGATAATGGGAATGCAGGGCGAGCCTGCGGTGGCAGAGGCTGGTGTGATATTGCCACAGTCTGAGGTGTGCTCTGTTCTCCCAGAGAAGTTGTCCCTGGATCTCGGCACCCTGGCGGAGGTGTGCTGCACAGGCTTCTGGGGGTGTGTGGGTAGTGACCTGTGCTTGCACACAGGATTCTTGGTGGCAGCGGCGGTAGTGTTAGTGTTTCATGCTCGTCTCTGTGGCCTGAGCTGATAGCCGTGGCTCACGCCTGTCTCTGGAGCTTGCTTAGGCGGTGCTCAGCCTTCAGTGGGCACACAGAACAGGAATCCCCTCTCCTCACACACCCTGAAACAATGGTCTCTTGCCTCTTCTGCATGTCCAGATTTTTTCCCGGACTCCCTCCCGGCCAGCTGTGGCGCAGTAGCCCCCTTCAGGCTGTGTTCATGCAGCCACCCCCAGTCCTCTCCCTGGGATCCGACCTCCAAAGCCCGAGCCTCAGCTCCCAGCCCCGCCCGCCCTGGCGGGTGAGCAGACAAGCCTCTTGGGCTGGTGAGTGCTGGTCGGCACCGATCCTCTGTGCGGGAATCTCTCCGCTTTGCCCTCTGCACCCCTATTGCTGAGCTTTCCTCCATGGCTCCTAAGCTTCCCCCCCGCCCATCCCCCATCCCCGCCAGTGAAGGGGCTTCCTAGTGTGTGGAAACTTTTCCTCCTTCAAAGCTCCTTCCCAGAGGTGCAGGTCCCACCCCTATTCTTCTGTCTCTGTTTTTTCTTTTTTCTTTTGCCCGTCTCAGGTGCGTGGGGATATTTTTGCCTTTTGGGAAGTCTGAGGTCTTCTGCCAGTGTTCAGTAGGTGCTATGTAGGAGTTGTTCCACTTGTAGATGTATTTTTGATGTATTTGTAGGGAGGAAGGTGATCTCGTCTTCTGCACCATCTTGAAGGTCTCTCTCAAGGCCTTTTCTTTAGGTATGGGTTCTGTAATTGCAGTTTCACATTGCATTTATTGCATTAAACTGTAACTGTGGTATATATTGACTATGAGTTCTATTTCAATTTCTTTAAAGAGGAGTGAGAACTTAATGGAGCTCAAGAGCAATTGAGTGCAGAGCAGACCCCATTTATATTTTTGCAGCCTAATTTGATAGCCATTTTAAATCACTCATCACTTGATTCTTTTTAAAGCATGTATCTCAGTTTTGAACACCAATTCTTTTTTTGCGTTCATAAAAATAGGGGGCTACACCTATGAATTGGTCATGGAAGCTCCCTCCAGTCCCTATATTTTTATAGTTAAATTCCATAAAACGGTTATAGATAGTGTTCAGTGGGAGGGAGAAGGGAGTTATAACTTTCCACTCTGGCATTGGAAAGGTGTCAGTAAAGACTTCTTGAGTCAGTAGGTCCTCTGCTGGATCTGGAAGGATGGCAGAGTTGGAAATGCTAGCAGTATGGTGGAGAATACTCTCTGCAGATGGGAAGGCATGTGTGAAGATGGAGGCAGTCAAGTTCAGGGCATATTTAGTGAATGATGAGTGCCCAGGTTTCTGGGAGTTAAGATGTATCTACAGGCAGGGTAATCCTCAAACCTCAGTTTTCCTGGGAAATTCCTGACTTATGCCTGTTGTTCAAGAATCCCACTCAAGGTAATACTTGTCCCAGATAAAAGTGTCACGGTTTGGACAATAAATTATATGGTCACCCTACCTAAAGGAGAAGAATAGGAAGATGAAATGTCAGGTAAGGTGTTGTGACTTTGGGAGGTAATTGAGAGTCATGGAAGATTTGGAGAGTTTAGAGAATCTGCTAAATTTTAGGGATCATTTTGGTGACACTTCAGATTATGCAGTGGGTGAAAGAGAAGAATAGAGAAGACTACATTGAGGTTTCTGGTAATAAGTTGTTTAGAACAGCAGCCAGGAGAAGGGCAAGGGTTGAGGAAATGCAGAGGAAATGCAGAGGAAAGCATGGACAGGAATCAATATTAGAATCTAATATTGAAGCATCAAATTCCTTGAGAGGTGAATGGCCAGGGGGCAGGATTTCTTGTCCTTGGGCCACTTGCTGGCATGGTTTATTGGCTAATCCAGATCCCCCTAGGATGGAAGTGATAAGAAATCAACGCTTAGGTCTCGTAGCTCTTCCAGTTTGGAGAGGAGCCTTGTAGTTGTGCACCACTTCGCTGTTGAGAATAAATCACCAAGATTCTGTATCCCATCTACATTTTGGAAAAAGAAAAGAAGTGAATTATTAGTCTTGAAGGCTCAACCCCATTTTGGATTCACTTCCCACCTTTGGTTTCTCATTGGAAACTTGAGAAAAGATAGATTTCTTCATGTGTGTTAGGGTCTTCCCTTGAGGAGGAGGTGACCAGAAAAAAATTTAAAAATGGGGGCCAAGCACTCACAGAAGTAATTTCTTTTTCTCATTTCCAAGCCAGAAAAATCACCTTTTCCTCCCAACTCCCTCGTGCAAAGGCTATGTTTTTATCGTGGTGTCTGAAAAACATTTGGATAGCACTAAGTTCTCTACACACATGTGGGACACTTTATGTAAGAGACACATGTGTGACACCTCCTTTTAAGTCCCCCCCCCCTTCAGCACACATTTCCCCTGGTGCTTTTCATCCTGTTAGAGAGACTCTGAAATGAAATGGAAACTTTCTGGGGAGCTGACAGAGAGGAAGCACTTTCTCTTTTTCTAAGACACAGGGCTCGTGGAGGCTGTGAGGTGGGGGTCTAGGTCCTGCACTGGATCTCTTTGACACAGGTGTGTACTTTCACTCCATCTTCCTGCCAGTTTACAACCATGTGGTCTTGAGCTCTGCTTTGGCCAGTGTCTGTCCCTTCTCAGCCAGATAACATTTTCCTCTGCTTTTTCAAGCATGTAGAAGTTAGTTTGGATGCAAGAGGGCATGTGTCCGGGCGCTGTGTAGAAAGTTAACTAACTTGTTGGAAATCTGGTTCCTAATTGTAGGAATCAAAATGAATTTTCAGTATTCATCTATGAGAATGGGATCATTAACCATTGTAAAAACACAGCCAAGAAGGTGTTTGTTATTTCAACAAAATCCTGGAGATACAGCAGTGAGCAAAACAGACAAAAGTTCCTGTCCCTGTGGAGCCTACATTCTACTGAGGCAGAGAAAGAGAGAGAGAGAGAGAGAGAGAGATGATGAACAGTATAGTATTGATAAATAAAATAAGTGCTAATGAAGGAAAAAATCTGGGGAGAAAGAAAATGATGAGGGTGAGGGAATTTGAAATAGTAAATAGAGAAGCCAGGGAAGGCCTCACAGTAAGGTTGCTGCTTCCTTTGGGTATTTCCTAGAATGAGACCAAGCCTTGTCTAGTGGAGGGATGTCCCAGGCAAAGGGCAGAGCAAACGCAAAAGCCCTGAGCTGACATGTTCAGGGGACAGCAGGCCAGGGTGCTGGAATGAACTGTTTGTCCAAGTTGTTTTTCACCTTTTCTCTGCACAGTGAAGGCCTAAGATCTGACCTAACATAGTGCATATTAGCATTTCCTTGTACTGACTGAATTATCATTAACCCTTGGGAGATTTGGAAAATACAGATGCTCGAATCCCTGCCCAAGCTATTCCACTTGAGTAGGTCTGGGGTGATAGCCAGGTACCTGTCTTTATAGACAGCTTCCCAGGTAGTTTAGATGATCTGTAGGTCTTGGGATCAGCTACCTAGATGCAGTTCATCATGAGCTCCAGCTTCATTTTGGCTACAGCGTCTATGGATCCCCCTTTCAGGGCAATGAAACACTGAGGTGGATATGATTAGTGTTGGATTCAGTTATTTTAGCTGCAGAGAGAAGGCCTGGTGATGACAGGCTAATGTTTTTTTGTGTCCTATGCTCAGGAATTGCAACACAGTTTCCAGTTGCGCTATAGATTTGTGCTGTGCTTTGCTTTCTTTCTATGAGAACTGGCCTCTGTCTTCAGCAGGTTCTAGTTGTTCTATTCCATGTCGCACTGTAGCCAGGGAAGGATTAAATAAACCAACTGTAGGGGTAGGGATATAAATAGGATTCACCAGGAACTTGAATACAACTTGAAATATTCTTTTCTTTTTTTTCCTGCTCTCTGCCTGTTGGTCTTGTGTTCCATCATTCCCACAATGTAGAAAACAGGGACTCTCACAACTCGTGAATGTCAGCCTGAGAGCTTCTGCCATGAGAGGGTTTGACTTCTGTTCTCTGAATCACACCTCTAACAAGTTCCCAGGGAGGAGGCTCAGTGGTCTGTTCCTGGTCAGGTGTCTCCTGTTGAGTGGATCCAATGTGGCCAGGGTCATGTAAGTACATGGCAGCTCCTCTAGCAGCCATCAGTGAGGACAGGTGACAGTTCCTAGGAGAAGGATGGGGTGAAGTGCATATGAATAATGTTAATTCCAGCGCTGAGACTTGCCTTGAAACTTTTCTTTTGATATTGATATAGAGCCAGGGTAATTTAGATTTAGAACCAAAACCAAAGTCTTTAAAATTAGATAAATGGCCCTCCTGTATCTGATTCCCTATTACTGCACTATAACTTCATCACTGCACATCATTTCTACGTTCATGCCCCTCTAGTCACGCTGGTCTCCCCAGGCAAGGCCTTTGAACTTGCTGTTACTACTGCCTGGAAAAGTCCTGCCCCAGAAATCTACAAAGCTCACTCCCTCACCTCCTTTTAGTCTTTGCTGAAATATTGTTTTCTCAGTGAATCCCCCTCTGTCCACCTTATTTAAAATTGTACGTCTCCTACCCCAGAGTTCCCAATAATTCCCAGTAATTTTATCCATAGCACACATTACCACATGACATACTCTGTCTTATGTATTTGTTGCTTCTTTCATTCACTACAACAACAGCTTTACAAAGCCAGGGATTTTTTTTTGTCTGTCTTGTTCACTGCTATATCCTCAGCACCTGGAGCAGTGCCTGACACATGGTAGGCACTCAGCAAATACCGAATGACCAGTCAAGTTCATGTATATTTTCTTGGACAGCCGTAGTTATCCCACAGCCATACATTCCTATGACTTTCCATGGTTAGGCACCCCCAGGTAGAGAGTCCCACCTGGGCCTCCTTTGGATTGAAGCCAGTGATGATTCCAGAAAACAAACAGAAGAGCAGGGAGGCTGGGGTTGGCATAGCAGCTGCTGAGTTGGGAAGGGGGCAGCATCTGTATTACTCAAACACAGCAGCATCCCCAGGGAGAGGGTAACCCTGAGGCTCTGCAGGTCTTTTCAATATCTTGGATTAAATGAACTGTGAAATATTTGTTTTATTAGAAGAGCTTGGGTTTGTTTCTGAGGCTTTAAATCGTGTCTGTTCTGGGCAGCTGATACGTAGCAGAGAGTGCACAATGTTTAGAGAACTCACGGGAACCTCGCCCATCATTTGGGGTCTGTTTTCAGGGGCCCCTCTCATTTCTCCTCCAAGACCAGCAATCTCTTTGTTGGGACAAAGCACTGAGGAAAGACAAGGTTACTGTTGGTAAAGGAAAATGACTGTGGAGGGGCGCAGCCTCATGTAGCACACTGTGTGCAGAGGAACTCAGGAAATTCTGAATGGCTGCAGTCTATAGAATTTCTGATGGGGGCAAGTGCATTAAATGAAGATGGGACTGGAGGTTCAGGAAGAGCCAGTGAGAACTTTTATGGGACTTGAAAGAAAAGCCCTTCATGTGTACAGATGTTCTGAATACAGTTCCACAGCATCCCCTAAGTGTGTTGCTCTTAAATCACAGTTTCCATCTTATCTAGGAAAGCTGAGGGCCTCTGAGGTTCAGGAGGGAATCCCTAGTTTCTGAGTGGGGAATGATAAAGCCCAGATCCTGTGGTGAATTCCCATAGTGAATGGAATGGGAGCCTCCACATTCTCAGCTATGAATATTGAGCTTCTTTCTTCCTGCTACAGCTTTGTCATTGATTTAGCTGTCAACCCTCCATCCCTGCAGATGTAGAACCTACAGATATGGAGGGCCTACTGCACTATGCCATTTTATACGTATAAGGGACTTGAGCATGTGTGGATTTTGTGTATGTGTGAATGTATATGTGTAGACGTGAGTGTGTGTAAATGCATAGGAGAAGTTTGCAAGTATGTATCCTCCCAATGGTTAAGTTTTCAACTCTGGGAAGAAAAGAAAGAATGAAGCAAGGTTAAATAAATTGTTTCATTTTTAGCCTTATACAATTCTAAAAATTTGGCATCTTTTTCCTACCAAAATGTATCCATGCATTATTTGTGTAGTTCTGAAAAATTGCAAAAAGATTGTAGTTGACAAATGAAATCACTAACCAATGACAAATTGACTGATGTTCCCTTTTCTGCTCTATTCTATCTCCCGCTGGTTCCAAATAACCACAGTAGTAGTGGATTGGGGAGGGGAATCTAATCACATCATGTAGGAATCATTGTTTCTCTAATGCCGCTGACCTACTTTCCTACATATCTATGCCATTTTTTCATGCTGTCTATTACACCTAGAATTCTTCCTTTCCCAGCCCTTAGTGTCTTCAATTACCAATTTTGCTCATCCTTTAAGACCTATCTTGATTAAATCACCTCCATGACACTTTTTCTCATTTGTTCAGCATTCATCTTATCCATCCATCTATCCATTCATCATTCAGTGAATGGTTACTAAATGCCAAACTCTGTGTGGAACTTTAGGTAGTACAGATATTATTCTTGCTCTCTTGAAGATAACATTATAAAGAGAAGATGGAAAATAAATAAGCAATTGAATGAATATAAAATTTAAAATTGTATTGAATGCTAGAAAAAAATAAACATGATATCCGGAAAGAGAATAAAGAAACAACACCCAAATTGAATAGGGTGATCAGAGAAGGCATTTATCTTAAGATATAAAAGTGAAAAAAATGAGAAACATACCAAAGGATGAGGGAGGGTAAGTATAAAGATGTTTTCCCAGGGGAAATATATATGATCTCTTTTGCTTCTGAAAGCCTTCTATATTCGCTTATTACATTGTTCATTATATATATGATGTCTGTGTTCATATTCTTGATTTTCAGGTTTTGGGGCAGCTTTCAGTTTCCTGTTGGTTTCCTAGTAGGAACCAACACACTGAATCAAGCATCTGTGGACTCCAAAGCAGGAAAAAGGAATTCCTTATATTGTCTCAAAGGCATCTTAAATTTCATTGATACCCTCTCTGGGGAGTTTCTAAAAACACAGAAATTATTTCCAAAATGATCTTTAGGACTGAATATTAAAGTGGTTTTACTTTTCCTAGTTGCCTCTCTGCTAGATCTTTACTCTGTACCAAGAAAGAAAGATTTCCATTACCTACTAATCCAATTCTGGTTGGGTGGAATCCATCCTTAGGCCAAACTTTATTTAAAATCATTTAAAGTCTTGTTAAAGAAGAAGTACTTTCTTCCCTTTGTGTTCCCTCAGGCCTGTGGTTTTTTTTTTTGTTTTTTTTTTTATTAATAGGAAAAAGAGAGTATAGTTTTGGTAGACCAGAAATTTTCTTTAGTGAAATATATGGACTGTAGACTATATCCAACGTATAATCACCTCTCCATGACTCTGAACTGAGTTAGTGCTATTTTACCAACTTAAAGAGTTGTTAGTCATCTTGATTTTTCCCAAAGCTCTGGCCTTAAGGCATAGAGAGGTTTTTATTTTCTAAACCAGATACCAGAAAATATCTTTGCTGTCTCCCTTGGGGATAGCATCTTCCAGACTAAGGCAGTAGAGAGAACAAGTCCAATTTCAGGAACATATGGTAGTCAGAATAAAGTGGAAAACGTCTTGCTATCTCTGGAAGGTCATAGGATCTTAAGAGTTAGAAGGTACCTTGGAAATTATTTAGGTCACTCCCCTACCCAGGGCTGAAATTTGTTTATAATAGCACTGAAAAATGATTATATATCTCACTTGCACATAAATATTTCCCTTGATGAGAAGCATAGTACCTTCTAAGACAGACCATTCTGCTTTTTAGTTATCTCTGGTTATTAGACATTACTTATTCATACCAGTTTTATCCCATAACCTTCAATGAGACAAAACCTACAGTTCTAACATCTTTCCAGTAATCCTAAGAACATGTCTTATCTGTGGCTAATTAAAACTAAATCGGGCTTTGAATCAGAAGATTCAAGTTATGGCTTCACAAATTAGTTGATCTTGGGCAAATTTTTAACTTCTATGACTCAATTTCCTCCTCTGTAAAATATAGTCACATACCTCACTTAATCATTGTGAGGATTAAATAGGAAAATGTGTGTGAAAACGACTAACGTATGCCCAACATATAGTAGGTGGTCAGTAACTTTTCTTTTCTGTTCCATCTTCTTTCTCATGTTTACTGAAAGAGTCTGAGGACAACTATTGGTAAGGAATGCATTTGTCTACAAGTAACAGAGAACCCAAATATTATTGACTTCATCATAAGGACATTTATTATTTATTTACTAAGAAGCTCAAAGATTGGCAGCCTTAGGCTAAGTATGGTAACTTATTGATCTTATGAAGGACCCAGGCTCTACCTCACTTCTCCACCATTCTTAGCATTACTGGCTTTTTTCTTCATGCTTTCTGCACTCTAGATGTAAGATGGCTGCTGTAGCTCCTGGCACCATGGATGAATTCAAGGCAGAAAGAAAGAGGAAGGAGTGGCATCTGTAACTCCTTTCCATTCCCTTTTCTCAGGAAGGAAAATAGTGTTTCCTGAAGCCTCTCTGCAGACTTTTCTTATCTTTCACTGGCCAGACTGAGTGAAAGGGCTATACTCAATGCAAGGTGAGCTGGGGAAGTGATATAGGCAAGAGGGAAGAGGGTGGGGATGGTTATGCATTAGCCAACTAACCACAGCTGCTCCTGAAGCACCTCTCATGTCTCCCCCAAATCGTCCCTTCTCCGGGTGTATCACTCCCTGTGCTCTCAGCATCTCTGAAAATGACTTGATTTGCATACCCTTTGCTCCTTAGTCTCCTTGGTTGGGTTAATCATGGTCAGCACCAGGTGATGGCTGTACCCATTGGGGCTCAATCAGGGAGCAGAACCACTATGAGTATTATGAACTGTGGAGTTACTGTGGGATTAGATTTTACAAAATGTAAGAGGAGCTGGAGAAGTAAGGTCCAGAAAGGGAAGCTGTCAGATCAGAGAAAATCACTAACCAGCTCTCCCAAGGCACAAGCACAGGGAACAAGTCATAACTTGTAGGAAAATCTGGAAAGTCAGGCATGTCCAGCTGCCAGAGCAGGGCCACGAAAAGGATCTAGAAAAGAAGTTTCTGGAAGGTTGTTGCCTCTGTGTCTGGTGGTGAACCAGGGTTACTGATAGTCAGTTGGGCCTGTGGTCAGGAAGAAGAGCTGTGTGCCGGGGAAAGCTAGGACAAGCAGGAACCTGCTGGTGCCTCTTTTCTGTCTCTTACTTCATCTAACCAGAGTGAACCTTAGAGCATAAATTCAGCGTGCTTTGAATGGACTCAGTGTACCTCCCCCAAACGCAGGATGTATCAAGCAGGGGGAAAAAGAAAAGGGCTGTGCACCCAAATGGACTTTGGCCATGATGAGGTTTCACACATTTTCATTGCAGCAAGACACACTTTTAGGGAGAACAGATTCTCTGACGGTGTATTAAATGAGGGAAATAGGGCCCATTCTAAAGGTAAAATAGGATTAGCATGGGATATGAACATAAGTTGCTCTTTTGAATCCATTAGGGGAAGGAAAAGCAGGAACTTATTAGATTGTGAGGATAAAGAAGGAGGAAGAAGATGGAATTTTGAAGCAGAAACTATGTCCCCAATCATCTTCCTATATAAGCCCTTCACATCTCCACTATTAATTTTGTTTCTTTAACTTCTGTTTCCAAACCCCATAACAGCAATTTTTCCTTGAGTATTTTTCCTTTGGAATTAAATTTTTTATCTTTGTCTTGACTTGTATATCAGTAAATGTTTAGCAGTATGTTAACTGTTATCTTTGTGTACTAAAGCACAAGGTTGTTTAGAATAATTAAATCATGGGATGTCTCCTATACCCATCTTACTGCTGATACTCTTTTCATCTAGGTGATAAAAGCCAGACATACATTAATCCACGTAAAATTGTCTCATGATAACTTGAAAAATTATGAGAATGTTATCTAATCATGAAAATAAGTTAAATTCTTCCTTTTCTATAAATAAGAGGTGGTTTTTGTTTTTGTTTTTTTTTATTTACAAAGCAGACAGAAGAGTAGGGCCATTTTTCTGTTCCATTATGGAACACATGATATATTTAGTGTTTCTAAGATTTGTTTTTTGAGGCTGATTTGTCAGAAGGACAACCTGACCTATGTCTTGTCTGCATGGCAAGCTGAATGCCAAACAAATGTCTCCTTCATTCCAAAGACACCATTCTATTCTATTTGGGTGGAAGATGATGCTTACCTGAGCAGCAGGAAATTGTTTGACTGGAGTACCTTCTGACGGCAAGCTTATTTCACAGAGCTCTGTAGAGAAGGTAAATTTTGATGTCAGTGCTAGTTAAAGCAATAGTTCCAACCTGATTTCCAGTTATTATTGTCTAAATGGGAACATTCAAATGCTGGGATTTCCTTACAAAACTAGTAACCCTAGAAAGTCACATTTAAAAAAACAATACAACTTAAGGGTATATACAGAAGCCAGCATTATAAATTCCATATTGCTCTGGACTTAGCAAAATAAGCAGATGGAATATATTGGAAGGGCTGAGGGCACAGATGTCTTCTTGGCTTGGGTTCAGAGTGAAAGAAGCCCATTTTGTAGCTGAGTCTGGGATAGGAAAGATCCAGATACATGGAGAGCTGAAAAACCAAATACACAGGTTTAATGAATTGTTTATCAAAGTAATTATCACAACATTTAAGCAACAAGTTATTGTCTGGGAGCGTGCTTTTTAAACTGATTTAAATACGCGTTTTGAGTGGGTAAAGCTTTTCAGTGGTGGTTGAGTTATTGCTAAGTTTCCTTAGATCTTCCACTTACAGTAGTATTGCTATTGCTCTGGCCAAGAGAAGGCTTACCCTTTGGGGCCCTAAGCCCTTTGTTCATTACAAACATTGTTTCTACTATGTTTAATAAACTGGGAGTGAATGTTTACTATGTTGAACTTTCCTTTAAAAGTGAAAAAAAATAATATCAGCTGCTGTACTCAGTTTAAGGACCATATTGATAAAGGAGAAGCCATGAAAAATAATTAACTTCTGTTGTTTAGTTCTTGTTATAAAATTTATGCGTACCCCTTGGAGAAAATGTAAGAAAATACAGACAAAAAGAAAAATTTTAAATCACCGGAAATCCTTCTATCAGAAAACGATCAAAGTTAACATTTTACAACAAAACTTGCCAGTTACATAGGTATTTTTCATATTCCTATTGTTTTCTTCCAGCAATATGTTACAGACATTGTTCCTTGTCAATAAATACAGATATAAAAATGTCAATTTTAATAGATGCCTATATTTTAACTAATCTATAGTTATGTAAGCTATCCACCATTTGTAGACACCATGATTGTTTTTATCTGTCTGTCTACCTATCTATCCATCTATCTAGCTATCCATCTATCTATCTATCTATCTATCTTTTCAATCCACATACTTTTCTGTGTGCTTGTCTGATTATTTCCCCAGAAGCAGAATTGCTGGATCAACGGTTCTGCACAAGTTTAACTTTTGGTAGGTATTGCCAAATTGCCTGCCAAAATTTCAAACCCCTTATATTCCCTTCGACAGGGTACGAGAGTGTCTTTTCTCCATATGCTCCCTAACACTGAGTAATATCAACCCAATTAATCTTTGCCAAGCTGAAAGGCTAGAACTACCACAGCATTAACATTTGTTGTTCTTATTTGTGTATTTAAGATTATTATTGAGTTTGCACATCTTGTTACACGTTAATTAGCCCTTTGCACAGAACATTATGAATGTTCAGACTATGTGCTTCCATTCATTGTGTTTGCATTTTCATTGTATTTTAAAGAGATTATATAACCTGGAAGTTAGCAGGCCTGGCATTTAGTCCCTAAAGGGATTAATTACTACTTCTCCCTAGATGGATCTGTAAAATGGGAGCATTTATAACCCAGCCCAGCCATAAGGACTACTTCCTTCTGTTATGTACAGTAATTGGAAAGAGGAGGTTTTGTGTTTGTTTGTTTTGGTTTTGTGTTTTTTTGTTTGCTTTTAAAATTTCTGTTCACTCCTGTGGTAGGCAGTCTATAAAAGGCCCCTCAAGGATCCCAAACTTCCTAGTATTCACATCTTTGTATAATCTCCCCTTGAGTGTCAGCTGGACCTAGTGACTTACTTCCGACTAATAGAATACAGCAGAAGTGATGGGATCCACTTCTAAGACTAGATTACCAAAGACTCTGGCTTCCATCTTGCTCCACATCTCTAACCCTCTGTCTCTCTGTCTCTGTCTCTCTGTCTCTGTCTCTGTCTCTGTCTCTGTCTCTGTCTCTGTCTCTCTCTCTCTCTCTCTCTCTCTCTCCCTCTCCCTCGGAGCCTTAGCTCTGGGGGAAGCAGGCTGCCATGTCATGAGTAGCTCAATGGAGAGGTCAATGGAGCAAGAAACTGATGTCTCTGGCCAACAACCAGCAAGGACGTGGGGCCTGCTGCCTGCCACTTGAGTAAGCTTGGAAGCATACCCTGCGCAGGTCCAACCTAGAGAGGACAGCACCCCCAGCTGTGACACTTGATTGCAGGCTGTGAGAGACTCCAGGTCAGAGGCACCCAAGCAAGTTGTGCCCAAATTCATGACCCTCAGAAACTGTGAGGAAATAAGTGTTTGTTGTTTCAAGCCGCTAGGTTGTGGAATAATTTGTTACACAGCAATAATACCTAATACAATTCCTGAGTTATCCTCTTGGAGTTGGTGCTGTGCTCTGCCTCCTGCTCCTGGCTCAGCCATCCACCACCCCTCTGTCATCACTGGTCACCACTGGGAACTTGGAATTCTTTGTCTCAGTGTACTTGGTCTATCTTAGCAGACAGGTCAAGGAAAGCTACACTCCTGTATTAACCACATCTTTTATTTTCTGTATTCTAATGCTTTGATATCTGGGGCCTTGCTGACCCTGGGGGGACTGCTCATCTCCGGGTTAGTGAATTTCTAGAGGCAGTAGACAGCTGTCAGGGGAGTGTGTTCTTTTCAAATGCAAACCAACCCACCCAGAGCCACACCCCCAACTGCCTCCTTTATTGGGCTCTTATACTCTGGGTACTAACGTCCTGTCCTAATCACCCCAGGGCCAGGTACCAGACAATTAGGGTGGCCTCTGTACTCCAGAGCCCACTGAAATTATTCAAACCAGCCAATCCTAAGCCTGCTTGCCCTGCCTTACCCATTTCTTCCCAAAGAAACCACATTAAAGGCTCTTGTACAGAGTCTCCCTCTTCCTCTGCCTCCTGACTGACGCTGGTGCTTCCCCATGTGTCCCCCACTGCAGGGTGTGCCCCCTCCTCTTGGAGTTTGAATCTCTAACATAACTAATTATCTTTTCAATGGCAATTGTCTTATAATCTGTTGGCCTTACCACACCTGAGTAATAACAAAACCTCTATTAAAACAACTCCCTTTTTTCCTGCTTGCCTTCTTCCTGTACTACCTCCCCTCAATACTTTTAAATGAAAGGCTATGACTGCACATAACCAAAAGAAAAATTTATTTCTCAGACCCGTATTAGCTAAACGCACAATAAGAAAGAGAAACAGTTTTGTAAGTGCACTTGATCTGTGCAGATTCCCTTGACTATTAATATGCAAACCAGCATCAGTTCTCCTTTGTTCATTACAACTTTCTGATTCTATGTTTGACTCACCAGTATTTAAGAAATGGGGCTCATTAGAGAACAGGCTACCCCATATAACTCAGGTTACCCTGAGCTATGCAAAGACTGATCTGAAGCTCTGGAAGTACTACTTTTAAAAGTTAGATTATTCGTTGTTCACACCTTTCTTACCTCTTGCCCCTGCAAGTAGAAAGGTTTGGTTTCCAGTTATTTTAAGAGGTTTGGTTTCCAGTTATTTTAGTCAAAGGGCTAGGTCAGATGATCTTTCAAGGTCCTACTTAGCCCTTAAAGTTGCTTGGCTTGTTTGTGAATTGGTTTTGAGAATGGTAGAATGAAGATCATGGACACTGTTGTTTACTCACTATGTTGCTTGTATTTTTGTTTCCTTTGTTTTTGAAGAAATAGCATTCCAGCTTGCCTGACCCATAATCCTGTCTCAAGTCCTTATTTTCGAGTGAGGTGGGAGATGCACTTCGTGTAGACTGTCTTCTGAATTCCCCATACACTTGTTTTCCCGAGCAGGATGTCATCTTTTGTCTTTGAAGGGGATGTACTTTGCAGTTACTCTAGAAGAGAAAAAGTGAAAGGCTGTGCTTTCCTAAGGCCCAATCAAATTTTGTCAAAATTTTGGTTCAATGAGTCTTTTTGTCAACATCACATTGTGTCTAAAGATGCTTTTATCCACCCACTCATTTGTCTTAGGTTGAACTAAATAGTATGTAATTTACTGTATCACCAAAACATGGAAAAGAAAAGAGAAATATTTCTTACTCTTTGTTCTGCATCTCAGCTGTGAAGTGCAAGGAATCTTGTGCTTCAGGACTGTCATTCATTTCTGATTCTAGAACTGCTTTAATAGAAATTAAGATATTCTGATGGGTTATATTCAGATTGTATTTTTTTTTTGAGACTCTTTTCTTTGTTTACTGAACTGTCTCTTAAATAATGCTCTTACTCTGTTGAGGAGAGAGAACTATTGAATTGTCATGTGTGCGTTGACTAGCAAACACACATAAATGGAATAGTAGCTGGGCTCCTGTAACCAAGAGAAGTTTGCAAAACATTTAATTGTTAAGGGAGTCACAGTATTTCAGAGATTGACCTTGAAGTTTTGAAAAAGTGAATTGATCCACTGGAACAAGTACAAAGGCAGCTTTGGTGCTAAATGTAAATTGTTAAAAATGGTACGGAATAACAGCTGCCTTGTAGTATGCCTTAATCAGCACTGTGAAAAATGAAAGTTTAACGATCTACTATAGTGGCTTCTAAGTGAAGGATAAACAAAGGATGAAAGAGTTTCTTGCATGGTTTGTAACTGATGCCATGAAAAATGTCAAGAACCATCTGCCTCAAACTTATCCAAACTGTCATCAAGTATTCTAATCCAGTCAAACGAGATACAACTAGAAGAACCTATGTAACTTGCTGAAGGCTTATCAAAAGAGTTGTAAATAAAGAAGGAAAAAACCCATCAACTGTGTAGCTGCAGATTGTAGCCAGCTTGCCTGTGGCTTTGAAATTCAATCCCATTTCTCTAGTCTGACAAACTGTACTAAATAGCAAAATGGATTTTTATTGCTTTCAGCCATTTTCACTTTAGTTGCTATCAGGAGATGAATACACAGTTTCCTAATAGAATCAGAATCATGATTTATTTTTTTAAATGCACGTACTGATTTGGACCCTAGCACTCAGTCCACGAGTATGTACAGAGTACGTGCAGAGGAGCTAAACAGTACGTTTTTGTAGGTAAGAGATCCCTTACCCATGTATGGCTAGACTTCCATGACCTAAGATTCCCCACATTTTTTTTTTTCTTAAATTGGAGCTTCTCTCATGCTAGCTATTTATTATTCACATTTTCATAATCTACTCATTAAGAGTACAGAGATCATTCTGATGGGGTTTAAATTCCAGCTCAACTACTTACTGGCTGAGAGATCTTAGGCAAGTTGCTTAACTTCCCTGGACTTACTGTCATCATCTGGAAGCCTGAGATATTTGTAATTACCTGGATCACAGATGGACATGAGTTTATGCTTATAAAATTCCTGAAACATTAAAGCTAATTACGACAGGTAATGCTCACTGAATATTCATATCCCTGTGTTCCTCTTGGTTTCCTAGTCCTTTGCACTTGGGCTGGGGCCATGTCACTAGCTCTGGCCAATGGATTGTTAATAGAAGGGCTGCATGTCATTTCTGAGCCAAGATATTTAACTGCCTGTATGCCTCCTCCATCTTTCTCATTCCCTGCCAAGGTGACCTTGGAGTCGATGTGTCCCAGACAGAATAGTTACAAGATAAAGAAGGGCCACTGGTCCCACGTTGGGCTTCCCATGAGAAAGAAATACAACTTTGTTGGGTTTAGCTGCTGGCAGTCATTCTTAATTTGTTACTGCACATAGCAGAGCTAGGCCTAAATACATAAATCAGTAAGTGTTGGTCTTTGTAATTATATATATTTACTTTGCTACCAGTAGATACACAATAAATATGTACTTAAATGGCATGGAATCTTCTGACTATTCCATTCTCTTCTTCAGTATTTCTAACTGAACAGGAAAAAAAGTGTGGGGGGCGGGGAAGAAAGAGGAGGATACAAATAACTGTAGAACAAGGCAAAATGTTAAAGCTGCAAGGATAGTTTCACAAAAGGACCTCTGAGAAATTAGAAGAGATTACTTATAGCTGAGAAGTTCTGGAAGAAACTTTATGGATGTAGAGTCCCTTTAACTAGCATTAGAGGATGGGCAATATTGAGATAAGCAGGTCTAGGAGTGTGCGAGGCATACTGTGTTTCACCTCCCCAAGATGGAGAATAAGGCATAAGTCTTTAGCAAAAAAAAGAAGAAATAGGAATGACCAACATATAAATGAAAAGATATTCACAGACTTCCCTGGTGGCACAGTGGTTAAGAATCCACCTGCCAATGCAGGGGACACGGGTTCGAGCCCTGGTCCAGGAAGATCCCACATGCCACGCAGCAGCTAAGCCCATGGGCCACAACTACTGAGCCTGTGCTGTAGAGCTTGCGAGCCACAACTACTGAGCCTGCATGCCGCAACTACTGAATCCTGCGCCTGGAGCCCGTGCTCCGCATCAAGAGAAGCCACTGCGATGAGGAGGCCTCACACCAGAACGAAGAGTAGCCCCCGCTTGCCGCAACTGGAGAAAGCCCGTGCGCAGCAGTGAAGACCCAACACACCCAAAAATAAATAACTTTATGAAAAAAAGAAAAGATTCACTCCCACAAGTAAGCAAAATAATCAAATCAAAATGAATCAACATTGAAACAAAAAGCAGATGTTACTTTTTTACCCATCAGTTTGGCCACAATATGAAGACATGATATCAGATGTAGGTGAGAGAGTGGGGAAATGGCGCTTTCGCTGACCTCCAGTGGAAAGGTAACTGGCTATATCTCTGAGGTTTTGGGCAATAAACATCAAAAGCCTTAAAAATGTGCTTATCTTTCACCCAGTGATTTCACCAAGATGATTGTATGTCTATATTCATCAGAGAACAAAGGTTAAATAATTAAAACAAGCAAAACAACCAACAGCAGGAAACAATCTAAATGTCCATCAGTAAGGGATGGATAAAAAAATCATGGCATATATGAGAACATTATACTAATTTTAAATGATACATATATAAACCTATTGACATAGAAGGATCTGTAGTATATAGTTAAATAAAAGGATGTTTTAGATCATTATAGACTATATATCCTATTTGTGTCTTTATTTGTGAAGATATATACTAACATATTTTTAGAGTTTAGAATTATAATTTGTAGATTATAAAATGTCTAATTATATTTTCATACATATTATATTTTGTATATATTTATTTGGACTTTAATTAGATTTAATTCATATATACATACATATCCTTTCCAAATTTTTATATAGCAAAATTTTAACAGTTTATACTTGGGTGGTTTTAGGTGGTAGGATTATAAATGAAATTCATTTTGACCCTTATTTTCTGAATTACTTCTCATGTTTAGGTGTTACTTTGATACTAAAAAGAAAGCTATTTCCAAAAAAAAAGAGGGAGAAAATGTTTGGGAATGGCCTTCACGTTTGGATGTGGATAAGGGACTCTTCTGATGGCCTCATTCCTTATGTGATGGATACACTTTCTTACAGCCTGATTGTGTCTACTCTGTGTGTAAGGAGATGTGCTACATGTGAAACAGGCCATTTCCTACTTATGTAAATCATTTTGCACTGAAAAATACTGCTTATCAACAAGTTGTTATCTTTTTAGTATTATTTGCCATTTCTCTAAAAGCAAGTCTACCTTTAATTTTATAGTAAGAGTGAAGCGGTTTGACAGTCCACACAAGAAAAGAGAAAAAGATGGATTGATACTTTAAGAGCTAGAGGACCGGAAGTCTCTAGCCTTGTACAGCCAGAGCAGAGAATTCTTAGTTTTGTTATATATAAAATAAGAGCTACCACACATCGAGTGCTTTCTGTTTGACAAGTCTGTGCTTCTGTGCAGTATCTTATTTCATCTACCCCACAATCCTCTGAGGTCAGTTCAATTATTATTTTAATTTTATAGATGAGGAAACTGAGTTTGCTACTTATTGATTAAGTAATTTAGGATTCCACAGCTAAAAAGGGGAATTCATTGTGTTGCCTGATAATTGAGAGATGATCAGATTCCAGATGGTAGAATCTTGATGAATGAAAAGGGACCAGGTTTGGGATTAGATGATCTGGATCATATTGCTGCTACTTCTTGGCAATTTTTTCCCCTTGGATCAGAGTAAATATGGCAAACAGAATGCACATGTATTTACACTCTAATTCACATTAGAGTACAGGAATAAAAATTATCTACCTATATTTAGACCTAGATCTATGCCAGTAAAGACAGAAAGGAGAGGCCACAAATGAGAGGTGTCGAGGCATTTCGGAAAGATTGAAAGCAGAACATAGAGCAGTAATTACCTTAGCAGAGTGGAGAGCACTGTAACCTAAGCGCTTGTGGTATAAGGAGATAATGCCAGGTTATTTGCTCTGGAGATTCATGTAAAATTTCAAAGATGAAGGCATTCTGAAGAACACTTATTTATTTACCTACCTAGTTATTTTTGTTAAAATATTTTATTTTTTTAAATTCTGTTGGAGTATAGTTGGGATTTACAATGTTGTGCTAGTTTCAGGTGTACAGCAAAGTGATTCAGTTATACATATACATACAGTCATTGTTTTTCAGATTCTTTTTTTTTTTTTTTTTTTTTTTTTTGCGGTACGCGGGCCTCTCACTGTTATGGCCCCTCCCGTTGCGGAGCACAGGCTCTGGATGCGCAGGCTCAGCAGCCATGGCTCACAGGCCCAGCCGCTCTGTGGCATGTGGGATCTTCCTGGACCGGGGCACGAACCCGCGTCCCCTGCATCGGCAGGCGGACTCTCAACCACTGCGCCACCAGGGAAGCCCACTTTTTCAGATTCTTATATAGGTTATCATAGAATAATGAGTAGAGTACACACACTACTATACAGAAGATGGATAACCAACAAGGACCTACTATATAGCACAGGGAACTCTACTCTTAAAATATTTTAATCCATTTTGTAGAATTTTTACTTTCCAATGAATTACTTTATGATTGTTTCATTTTTCTTCTTTTTTTTCAAATTAGAAAGTTTTTGAGGTTTTAAAATTATGCAAGTATCATATTCATATTGCAAGAATTTCAAACAACACAGAAATATAGAGAGTAATAAAAAGTCTTTCACACCTCCATATGATCTCTAGCTGTGCTACCCAATATGGTATCCACTAGCTACATGTTTATATTTAAATTTAAATTAATTAAAATAAACTAAAAAATCCAGTTCCTCAGTTTCAGTAGCCGCATTTCAAGTGTTCAATAGTCACAGGTGGCCAGTGGCTACTGTATTGAACAGTGCAGAAATAGGTCATTTCTATTATCATAGGAAGTCTGTTGGGCACTATTGCTCTAGAGGTATTCACTGTTAACAGTTTATTGTATAATTTTTCAACATTTTTTCAGTTGCACATAGAAATAATAATCTGTCATAGACACGTACTCATGGTTTTACACAAATAGTCCAGCTGCTTTTAAGGAAAAGCCACATTGCCTTTTTCCATCCCTTCCTATCCCCAGCTCAACTTCCCAGAAGCACCTACTTATCATGTTTTAAATCAAATTATAGTTTATGCATTGTAACAAACTAAGTAATGCAGAAGCACAAGAAAAGCACCCCTGACCATCTCTAGTCCTATATTATAGAGACAAAATCTATTTAATGTTTCTAGTTTTTGCTCTTTTGGTGACTGCTTCCACAACTCCATTTCTTGATTTATCACTCAGTCAATATCTATTAACTCCTCAATATGGAAGATGAGGATTAGCTCACCCACATCGACCTCTCCCCTTTATATCCTCCTCCTGGTGTTTGAAATTTATATTATTACACTCTATTAATTGCCTCTCTAACTCTAAATAACATTGTTTAACCTCCATTTCTTATTTCATCAACTTTCCCTGGACTTGCAAAATCAGCGCCTCAACCCTCCCCTCTATCTCTTCCTCCCATTTCCAAGTCCCACCCTCTGTTGCCACTCTTTTCCCACACATTGTATATTCTGTCTGCCCATGGAAGCTGTGTTCTCTATGCTTACTTCACAGTTTAGCCTAAAAGTCTGAAGCCGGTTAGTGACATTCATTTGAAACAAAGTATGTGGCTTGAACTAAAAACACTCCAAAGTTCCCTAAATTTGGGTCTTCTGCTATCTACTTAGCTAGATTTGTTGTTAGATCATCTGATAGAAACTCAAGTTCACACCGGCCTGTCTGTGTGCATGTGTGCGCGCGCGTGCACGCTCATGTTTGCATGGGCGAGTGCTCTTCTTTCTCTAATCGTGTCAGGTAGGAGTTGCATGTTTAGGGGCTTCAGAGGCCCCTCAGAGACAAGCTACAGCAATGTGATTCTGATCCCTTTGATTGTATACAGGCTTCACATCCTAGATCTTTGTTCATACACTGTCTCTCTGGCATGGCCTGGGGGCTGTGGGTACTGCTGAGCTTTCTGATCTTCCAGAGTGTAAAAGATTTCCTTGACTGAGGTAGAAGCCCATGGTCTAAAAGGCAGGGAGAGCAAAATTTCAATCCCAGAGATCTATGCAAATGCATGGAGACATCTATATTACATAGGCCATGAAAGTTGACACAAGTTATTCATAATTTCAATGACAGTATTGGATTGCCTTTAATATGCACTAGTTGAAAGGGGGAACTAACCAAAAGCTAATATTGGAGATTGCTTTCAGACTGCTGGGAGGTCCCCAAGAATCTCATTGGCAGTCTCTTTTGAAGATCAGTTCCCTGTGTCCATTAAACCAAGATTAAATTAGTTTGTGGGAGCTGCTCTTAGCATTTGCACTATTACATTATGCATGATTCCTGACTGCACATCGCATGAACAAACTACACAGAGCTCCATTAGTGATTTTTTTAGGGCTGTGCTTAACTTGGAAATGGATTGATTTTGTGTAGGTTAATGTATAGCAGTGGTGCTGCCGTGTCCTTAAAAATACCCTCTTATATTTGATATCAATCGAGAAGCATTCTTTGGGGATTATGGTTCATTTTAAAAGGATAAATTATGTAGATTTCATGATTAGAGAGCAGTAAACCCTATAAGAGTACGTTGTAATATCAGGAAAAATAGCACGCCCCTCCTCCACGCCTTGGAGAGGTCAGGCTACCTCATTCAGTGTTTCCCACCGTTTCCCAACGTGGGTAAGATGATATTTCCAGGATCGTTCAGCGGTCAGAACAGAGCCAAAAATTGAACTTATACCTTTTAAATTTTGATTGTGAGAAAACTGGATTTTTGGGGACCTTAGCTCATCTTTCCCACCAGAGGGCTGCATCCATTTTCGTGTTCTTTATAGAGCCAAGCAAGGTGCCTAGGATAGTGAAGATGTTGGTATAAATTTGCTGAGTTGAACTACATATAATGCAGCTTCCTTGTTTTATAGAGAAGGTGGCTGGGACATGGTTAAATATTTAGTTAAAAAGTACTTCTACTAACATGTACTCTAGGCCAGGCACAAAGATCAACCAGCCATAGCTGCTACCCTCTAGGAGCTGAGAGTTCAGTCGGGGAGCAGGTAATGCACAGGTAATGCCTCTGGAAGGGAGCAGAATGCAGCAGGTGTGCTGGGCATACAGAGGAGGGTCTTCCAGCTACTTCAGGGCAATGATATCTATGGTTAGTCAGGCAGATGATGTGGTGAAAGGCATCCAGGCCAGGAGAAGAGCTGTGAGTATGGGCACAGAGAGGAAACAGCATGGAGTGGGCAATGAGTTGATAAGCCATGGTGATAGATGGGGCAAGATCAGGAGAGGCAGGTAAGATGGATCAGGGAGGAACTTGCTTGCCAAGTGAAGGAGCTTGCTTTGCCCAGGGACGTCTCATGTTCAATGACAGAAGCAAGACTCAGATTCACCTCTCTTGATTCCTCAAACTGCACCATCCCCCTGTATTACTCTACCATGCTTCTTCTCTCACTTCAGTCCTCTCTTTTGCTGCCCCTACTGGGAGAACTTCTGCTGCAGACCTTGCTTTTTATTAGTTTTTTTTTTTTTGCGGTATGCGGGCCTCTCACTGCTGTGGCTTCTCCCGCTGCGGAGCATAGGCTCCAGACGCACAGGCTCAGTGGCCATGGCTCACGGGCCCAGCTGCTCTGCGGCACGTGGGATCTTCCCGGTCCGGGGTACGAACCCGTGTCCCCTGCATCAGCAGGCGGACTCTCAACCACTGCGCCACCCAGGGAAGCCCTTATTAGTATTTTTTAATTAGAAAAGTAATGCATTCTAGTTTTTTCTAAGGATTGCAAGATATAATGAGAAAAATAAAATCTCCTCTCTCGACTTTCCCGATCCCAGACAGCTAATGGTTTCTTATGTGTCTTTCCAGACATACTCCATGTGTGTAAGGAGTGTAGTGTACAGAGGCCATCAGGCAACTCACACTGTTCAGGAACTTGCTTTGATTCATTTGATAGTAAATCTCAAACAACTTTCCATGACTGTATAGCGTTGTCTCAATTTTTAAAAAATTGCTGCATAGTATTTCATGGCTCTAATTTATTAACCAGTACTCTATTATTTAGCATTCGAGTATTCGAGTTTTTCTCATTTATATACACACACACACACACACACATATATACACACACAGGTGTGTACTGTATATATGTACTATATATCTACTATATACATATATGCATATTTACATATAGTATATAATAAATATGGTAGAAAAAGTATGAAACATGGATTAAATACACTCAGAAGTTAGGTGAACCATTGTCTTAAGGAACAGGGGAAACACAAGCTATTTCATGTTTATCTGTAATGTTTTATTTCTTTAAAAAAAGTTACATAGCAAACAAGGTAGATACATCGATAGCGATTACATTATCTTCTGTGATTTTCTGTATCCTTCAATTCTACAGTTTTATTTTAAAAATATACATGCAAAGCAAGTTGACAACTTCATCCTGTAATACGTATCATTTTATATCCTGTAGGGATACAGTTGAAGAAACTGTCCATGAGATCACAAGAAAAGTCCCTCTGATCTTCTTCTTAAAATCAACCCTAGGATTAAAGGAGAGCTTGTAAGTTTCTAGTTTATTTTAAATCAATGAGACCAGTGGGAAGCAAGAGACAGGGGGATGGCAAACATAATTTCCTGCTCTTTTCACCATTTTCTATGGTTCTTCCTGGAGCCCTTCTGGAAAAGTCCAGTGTGCTAAACAGATTTACTCACTGAGGGACCTGCTGTGTTACACTGTGGCCTGTTGAGGGAACAGTGTTCCTGATGGGTGGCCAGTCCAGGAACCCATCTCCTCAGATGCTTTGCATCCTTTCCTTTTGCCTCACCTTCACCACTGTAAGTTTGCAACTCCCAAGCAAAACATCAGCAGTTAAATTCTTGCCTTGCCTCTGCTATCCAGAGCACTCAGCACTTTTCCCATGACCCACATATTGGTTATGCTGTAGAGTTCATGTGGAGCCTTGGAAATGTTGGTCTGAAGCGCTTCTAGAACCAGGCAATGTGGTTTACTCAAATACAGATGCAATTGTGCAGCCAGGTGTCCTGGATTCAAGCCTTGGCTCTAGTTCTTATTAACTGTGTGACTTTTAATCTCTTTCATCAGCCTAATGGAAATAATATTACCTGCCTTCCTTATCTTGAAATGCCATCATCAGGATCAGGTGAGATAAGATTTGAGAAAGCAAAGTGTAAGCCATAAAGTACCATACAAATTGATAATTATCACTATCAAATGTGAATTTGGTCCAATAAATTCTTTTGTCTTTTTAGTCAGTACAAGATCAGTGTTAAAAATTTGTGAAATTGTGAAAACTTCAAGTAGTTTATTGTGTTAGTTCCCTGGGGCTGCCATAAAGAACTGGCTTAAAACAACAGAAATTTATTCTCAGACAGTTCTGTAGGCTAGAAGTCTGAAATCAAGGTGCCAGCAGGGCCATGCTCCCTCCAAAGGCTAGAATCCTTCCTTGCTTCTTCCAGCTTCTGGTGACTCTAGGTGGTTCTTGGCTGTGGCAGCATAACTCCAGTCCTCCACCTTTACCTACCTGTCTTCTCTTTGTGTGTCTCTGTGTCTCCAAATCCTTTTCTCCTTATAAGGAAACCTGTCATTGGATTTATGGTCCACCTTAATCCTGTACAATCTCATCTTAACCTGATTACATCTGCAAAGATCCTGTTTCTAAATAAAGTCACATTCACAAGTACCTGGGGTTAGGATTTGAACATATCTTTTTTGGGGGGATACAGTTCAACCTACAAGAGTTGTGAAAGCTCTTAAAAACATTTGTGTGTATGTATGTGTATGTGCATGTGTAGGTGTATATATACCTATATATAATATTATAGATCTTTGAAGCTAACAACGTGAAGAGAAGCACAGTTCTTATTAATAAGCAAAATAATTTAGCTCTTAGGAATCTTTTCCCAAGATCCATCTTCAAATTGCCATTCCTTAATTCCAAATACCCTGCCCCCAATATATCATAACTTAGCCATGTAGGGGTCATTTAATTCTGTGCCGTGAACCCATCTTTTAAAGAGGTCCTTTCAGCATCCCTATAACTGAATCATCTTCGCAAGGGAAAAGAAGGAAAAATGGAGAAAGAAACTCAAATTTATTGAACACTTATCATTACTCAGTGTTACAGTAATTCTTTCATTTGATAATTGTAACGTACTTGTAAGGGAAATGCCACGTTTTTGTTGTTTTACAGATAAACACACTGAATCTCAGAAGAGTAGTGTCATGTCTAAAGACTCAGTATAACGGGGGAATACGAGACTCCAACTCTACTGTTCTGAATCAAAATCTCACAGTGACTTTTCTTATTCTCAATTTAATTCTGTAAACACTGTGTGCAATAACAGTCCCATCTCTTTAGCAACTAAACAACATTAAAAATATAATCCGAATAGTGAAAGATGGTCCCCCAGTCTCTTTATACTTTAGTGTCCAAGTTTTATGGTTGAGGAATCTCTCACTTAGGATTCTTCTCCTATATACTAAGTCTGAATGGGCCAGTTGCTGGATTATAGCTACCTCTTACCTCAGTGCTTGTTTGCTTATTCATTCATCCAGTCAATGAATATTATCGGACATGGACTATATTCTAGGTGTGGAGTTCCAATGGTGACTAAAAGAAGCCCTCAGAAAACTTACAGTTTTATGGTAACTAAAACACCGGGTCTGTAGGTCAAACCAGTGTTTCACTTTTGGTAAAGGTTGAAAATGATATGGGTCAAATCAACCTAAAACTCAAACAAAAGGAGAAAAAGGGAAAAAAAAGCAACATGCACACACCTGATGTGAATCAGTTCCCACAGGCCATAGAATGCTCCTTGGCTCACAGCCCAGTAAATTATATTAAGATAGAAGGGGATGCGGGAAAAAGAGAAAAGCTAAGGAATGGAGAAACTGCCAAAAAAAAATTAATAAATAGGGGGGATAAAAAGACTATTCATCTGGATAACTGATGGTTGAAAATTTTCTTTTTTCATATCATAGGGGATGGTTGAAAAGAGAATCTTGCTCCTAAATGCACAAATACTGACCTGCTTTAATAATTCAAATCAGAGTACAGGTTCACAGAGCCTCCAGAATCCTGCATAAAATCAAAGATACAGAAGGCAGGGAAAGCTGCAGTCTAATTAGAGGGTGTAGAAGCCAGCCAGCATGAGTGGGGGTGGGAGGGTGAGGTGGGGTCACCTTCCAAAGCACCAGGGAGAGAGTCCTGGCCGATGCCAAGGACAAGTGGGGACAGTAAGAAGTAGGGGAGCCTGAGGCACCTCAAATTAGCTTTTTTTTCTTCCTGTAGATTGCTAGGTTAGTAGAGTCTTTGAGACATTTCTATCTCCTTTGTCTTCTGAAACTCGTGAAAATTTTCAGTGTATTCCATTTGTCATCAAGGCAGATAAAGCACATTTGCAGTCAGCCAAGGATAATTTAGCAATGGCCCAGTTGTGTCTGGGTCTGGGTTTTGAGTACTAGCTCTGTGCAGTACACACAGCTGGACAAGGTCAGAATAAGTTCCCATCATGGGTTCTGCCAAGTAGTCATGGGTCTGGAAGAAAGCAAGTCATAACATGTTTACTGCCTCACTGTTTGTAGCTGTAAAAACTGGGAGCAGGGCTTCCCTGGTGGTGCAGTGGTTGAGAGTCCGCCTGCTGATGCAGGGGACACGGGTTCGTGCCCCGGTCTGGGAGGATCCCACATGCCGTGGAGTGGCTGGGCCCGTGAGCTGTGGCTGCTGAGCCTGCGCGTCCGGAGCCTGTGCTCCGTGGCGGGAGAGGCCACGGCAGTGAGAGGCCCGTGTACCACAAAAAAGCAAAAAACAAAACAAAACAAAAAACAAAAAAAAAACTGGGAGCAGCCCAAATTTAATAAAGGGGAATTGATACATATACTGTGGTATATTCAAATAATGTAGCACCGAATAGGAGTTCAGGCAAAATAACTATATGCGGTAACATGGCTAGATCTCAGAGACTTGTTTTTATAAATACTTTCAGCTATTCACCCTGAATATACTTCTGTGTATACATATTTATTTATACATTATGTACATGTTCAACCATACTGATGCATTTTGTTTCCAAAGTATATACTAAAATGGAAGTGAAAAAGAATGAGGTAAAAGATAGAAATGATAATAGCCCTCAGAATTTGACCATAGTTTAATGACCCCTGTTCTAGTAGGGTATTATTTCTATAAAAGCCAAAAAAACACACATAACCTACCTGAAGTTTTCACAATTCTATAAATTTTTAACACTGATCTTGCACTGACTGAAAATGGCAACAGAGACTGTTAGACTAAATCCATGTTGTACAGCAATAGCTATCATTTGTATGCTATTGATACATTGTGGCTTACGCTTTGCTTTCTCCAACCGTATCTGATCCTGATGATGGCATTTCAAGATAAGGAAGGCAGGTAATATTATTTCCATTAGGCTGATGAAAGAGATTAAAAGTCACACAGTTAATAAGAACTAGAGCCCAGGCTTGAATCCAGGACACCTGGCTGCACAATTGCATCTGTATTTGAGTAAACCACATTGCCTGGTTCTAGAAGCGCTTCAGACCAACATTTCCAAGGCTCCACATGAACTCTACAGCATAACCAATATGTGGGTCATGGGAAAAGTGCTGAGTGCTCTGGATAGCAGAGGCAAGGCAAGAATTTAACTGCTGATGTTTTGCTTGGGAGTTGCAAACTTACAGTGGTGAAGGTGAGGCAAAAGGAAAGGATGCAAAGCATCTGAGGAGATGGGTTCCTGGACTGGCCACCCATCAGGAACACTGTTCCCTCAATAGGCCACAGTGTAACACAGCAGATCCCTCAGTGAGTAAATCTGTTTGGCACACTGGACTTTCTTCCAGAAGGGCTCCAGGGAAGAACCATAGAAAATGGTGAAAAGAGGGGGAAGTTATCTGTTTGCCTTCCCCCTGTCTCTTGCTTCCCATTGGTTAATATTCGTACCATGATGACACGACTACCCTTTCATCCACTTCCAGGTGACCTCATTTGGCCCTCTGTGGCAGTAAATATATATCCCAGGGTGTTGAAAGAAGGTTGCACTGTTCATGTATGCCCAACTTAATAAGTTTTTATTAGTGTATTTTTCTCCTTTCTGGCCTCTAAAATGGTCTTGCAGAAATGGTAAAAAAAATAAAATAAAATCCAAGCACTGTTCTCTCAGTCTCCTGCTTCCAAGGGAAAAGGCAAAAGGACAGGATGCTGTGAGGTGTCTGCTGAAGCTTTTCACATATTAAATGCTTGTGTGCTCTCTGCTAAGTGTCTTACATGCATTTTCCCATTCAGTCATCATTATTATGAAATTAACACCTGAATTTTGTAGATGAGCTATGGAGGCTTGTAAAAGATGAATAATTTGAGAAAATCAACCAAAGGAATACTTTGTCAAGCTCAAAATCTGTGCCCAGATTATCTGCTGCCAAAACCAGAGTTCATAAGCATTGTGTTACACTATTTTGAACTTGATCAGAATTTCATCCTAAGGCACCACTGATTGAAGTCAAACTGTTCCTTTACGTGTGATTAAGGCATTAAAGAAAACCAGTGACGATCAAATTGGTGTGCTTTATCACTCAGAACTTTCACTTTATACCTATTGAAAGTTTTCTTTTAAACTCATTTAGACACACCATTATTATACATAGAAAAGAAAATATAGTTGAAATATATTTGTTAGGCAATTTTTTAAAATATCTTCACTTTTAATGTCTTGAAGATGTTTTGAGTTAACATTTCATCTGGGTTGTCAATGCCTGCACATTCTATACCACTAAGAGTCTTGGGTGATGAATACGTTGCTTAAAAGAGAATCTATTATTGTCTCCACGATTTTCTTGCAAGCCATTGACACCCGTTATGCACATGTTGATGCCCATTAACAGACAATGACAACTACATTGTGACTGACTGACCCCTGGCCAACAGTGATTATGATATGCATCCAATTTTAGAGATGTAGTAAAAAGGTGAGAAATACACATTTTAGAGTCTGTGAAGTATGGAAATTTTATCTCTGGTCATAATCTAGATGTTCTTTTTCCATTTAGAATAAAATGTTTTTCTCCCATGACCTAGGGGATTTCTGCTGTCTGTATGGCTTATTGGGGGAAAAAAATGTAGAAAATCTTCCTTTTGCTGGGTTTCAGTAATCCCAGCAACAACATTAATGAATTGGATTATTTTATAGGTAACCCAACCCCATCCATTCTTTGCAGGCTTTGAGATTTAACTGTGTTTGAGAAAGTTTTCCACTAAAACTCCTGGGCTTTTAACTTATGTGGAGTCTTAAATCGAATTCATTGTCTTATCTAATCTGATATCCAAGGATAGCTTTGTCAAAGCAAAGTCAAGTATTGGCAATCCCTCAGAAACCTCAGAAGAATGAATAAAAGAAAAATGATTTAAAGCTGAAAGATTTATGTAGAAGTTTGAAATCTTTTTAAAAACTGAACAGCATACCCCTGAATCTGCTGATGCTGGCTTTGAAATATGAATATAACAGCAGACTCTGAGAGCAGAAATGGATCTTGGGATATCATCTTGTCTATTGCAAAAGGAGTATCTAGCATCCTGGCCAGATAATAATACACTGGTGGTAATCCCAGAAGATTTCCTCAAAGAACACGTTCCCTAACCTACAGTAACTGTTCAGTGCCTCACTTCCCAGAAAAAATGCTACAGATTTTTGTTGATATTACTTATTCTTGCCCTTAGAAAATATGGAGAAAGATGACCCTGGCCCTTATATAGCAAAGGGGATGCATAGTATAGGGATTAAAAGTATGGTTCCATCCTCAGATTTGAATCCCAGCTCTGCAGCTCTGGAATTTATTAGCTGTGTGACCCTGGGCCAATTTTGTAACCTCTCTGTGCCTTGTTTTCTCATCTATAAAGAGGAGAAAATAATTGTGTCTATTTAATGGTGTAGTTATGAGTACTAAATGTGAGTATTTGTTAAGCCCTAACACATAGTAAGTGCCTGGAACCTGGTAGGTGTTTTGTAAGTACCTTTTAAATAAAACAAAAGTAACAACTGTTCTCATTAATTCAAGTTCTTATAAATAGTATAAACTGAATTGGAGTCCTTTATTATGTCATATGTCCATTGCTTCCTTCAGTTTCAAAGGAAAAACAATGAACCAGTATAATCACCTTGATTCTTTTTCCATCAGCATATTTATCTCTGGAGATACATGTTTTTCCTAAGTTCTGATAAATGGAGATGAGAATTTTCTGGGTTGATGTGCAGCCTACTCTGTGTATAAATGCAGTATGCATATTTAGCTTTCTTTTTGATTGACTTTATAATTGTGCTTCTTGCTGCATCAGGAAAGATGGAACTTATAAGGACTTTTGGCCTAGGCAACTTGGATACTGCGATTTAAAGAAAGTTTGCCTGGCACCAGACTTAGAGCTCTTAATTGCAAGTTTCAAGGCTCTTCACTCCAGGGCTGTGCTGTAAGTGTGACTCAGCCCCACTGCAAAGGGTTGCTTCTCTCTATTCTGTTACCTTCTGGAAAAGTTGTTTTTGGATTTTAATGTCTAGTGGAAGGAATCTCAATGTCAGTATACTCTTCTTTCAGTCAGGCTACTTCTTAGGCCACCAGCCAGCCCCACACCAATCCACAGCCACCCTCATTTAACAGCATAGTGCTGCCTTTGTGGTTAGGGTATGAACAGAGGCCATGGCTACATTGATTGGAGCATAAAAGGCAAAATTTGCTCTGGCAGCAAATAGATTGACATGTACGATGCAGACATCCTAGGCCTACTTTTTCCATTTATGGAAGCAAAATTCAGCAAGTTCTGATAAGCACATCTTTTTGTTCTATAAGTTTCCTATTTCAAGCTCAGAAATTTTTAACACAGATTTGTTAGTAGAATGTGATTTCCATCAGAGCAGGGACACATCACTGAGTCAGTCTTGCATGTCTCTGTATGCCTAGTGCCTTTCAAGTTGTCCAGGCCCATGAGGGGCCCTCATTCACTGTTAAATGAGAAGATTTGTTGTTTCCTTTGAAATGACTTACGTTTTAAATTAAAATATTGGAGTGGTTACTGTAATTGTACTGAATCCTTTTAAGGAAAGTTCCAGTTATGCTAGATGAGGAAATCTGCTGTATAACATAGTGCCTTCAGCCAATAAGGTATCATGCACCTCAGAATTTATTAAGAGGATAGATCTCCTGTTAAGTGTTCTTACCACAAAACAACAACAGTGACAACAACTCAAACACAAAGGACACAAACTCAAAAGATTCTTTGTTATCAATAAATCAGCGTATTATGACTCTGAATTTCTGTGCTTTCAAGCTGGCAGGAAATTCATCCTCAAATTAAGGTTTCCCCTGGGTCTTCTCTCCATATTGGTTACTGCTGAGATGTCCATAGTCGCTGCTAACATGGTCCTTTCCAGAAATCCTTGGCAAAAACTCTACTGGTGGCAAGGATTCTGAATGGGCAAAGGCAATGGTAGAAAAAACAGGGAGAAAACATCATTTATCATACAAAAAGGCGTTCTACCTAGATGTGTTTATATTGTTTCAGGAGAGACAGAAATGAGAATATCATGGCACATATCTGTGTACAAAATAATTATAGTTAGCCCACAAAACTATCCTTATATTAACTGCAAAGTTAAATGGATTTTTTTCTACCCTTTCTTTCTGATAGTGAATTAACAGATTTCAATAAGCATAAGGAAAAAGCTTCATAGGCATCCTGTCTGTTTCAGGCTGTGTGTGTATGAAGTTCTTTGCTAATGAATCCTTTGTAGTGATGCTCAGAAACAAGCCTCATAATTCACTATAAGCAGAGTAATACGCAACATGAAGTAAATCATTAGTTGTATTACTTGAAAGGCACCACCTGCCCTGTAAAACTACCCCTGGTTTCTTCTTCTTATGCTTTTCTCCCTCTTTCCTCATTACTTCATGGCTGTATTGATTAGTTTTTATTTCTATTTTCTTTTCCTTCTGTTTGTTCTACTCTTTGTCTTTATTTTCCTAACTGTGGCAGAAGCTCAGTGCACTCCACTGCAAAGGATGGAATCCCTTAATGAAACAATTGGAGATAAGGACCTGGGCTCCTCACACACTGTAACTATCTTTGAAGTTCAAAGGAGAAGCATGAACCTTGTGATCTTGGTGGCCCGAACTCACTTTGCAATTTAAGCTGATAGGTTTGAAGAACATATTTGAGGCACTGAGGGAGGGGGAGGCTTGACCCATTTCATGTTACATACCCAACTTGAGTTCCAGCCAATTTCTGAGGCTTCAGCTAAGTCAAGAAACTTTTAGAGCTCCAGGACTCACAAAGTACATGTGTAGTCCAGGACTATTCATCATATTATCTTATCTGATGGTGATGTTTCCCCCTTCTGTTCACCAAAATAGAAAAGTCAGTGCATTTGGGTGATGTGCCCTTGGCATTGCAATATAAGGCATCTTGGAGAAGTTCTCCTGGCTAAGTTGACACATGCTGTTGGGGTGTGAGGAGTCAGTTTTATCTTTCAGCTCCTAAAATTTCTATCAATTGGAAATGCGGCTGCTATCTGAAATCTGAAATCTCAATGTCCATTGAGATAACATGTCACCCTCTAAAATTTATATTAGAGCAGCTAATAAAGCTGGATATCAATTAAATTCTGTGCTTAGGAGTAAAGAGAAAAATGCAAGAAATCGGAATCCTTCATCTTTTAAGCATACTGTCTAAATGGCTATTTATTGTTATCCATTCTAATATTTTCCATTATCATGAGATAGAAGGTTATGGAATTCTGACACATTTGTGGTTCTTATGCCCCCAAATGGTATGTATGACTCAGTAAATTCCCAAATTTATTTTGATTTTCCACAGCTCCTTCAATCCCCAAACCTTTCTACCTGTGTCATATATATGAGACTCATGATCATCAACAAAATCTCCTGTATCCTCTTATGTGAATATTCTCTTCAGCGTCGTGCTCTGAGACCTGGCTACGCTTTGAGGACATTGCTTCCCGTAATCTTGGACCAGAGCTTGGAGATAGACCATTTCCTCATTTTCCTCATTGCTCCCATTCACTGACAATTTAAACAGTTTAATAGTTCTCTCCCATTGTCACATCTTTATCATTCTTGGTGACTCCAGCCTCTACAAGAATGATCCATCCAACCCGTTGGCATCTTAAGCTCTTGCCTCCCTCCCTTCCAAAGGTCTTTTTTTCTCTACACTGCCTTTTGTAGTTCTCCTTTTTCCATGACATCATCCTAGACCTCTAAGCTCACCCCAATTCCAGGACTTTCACATTCATCTGGGACATTTTCTCCAGGTCTCTCATGGGTTGTCCTCTCAGTTTCACAGGTCTCTCTTAAAATGAAACTTCCTGGTGAGGCTTTTTGGGCTACCCTATCTAAGATGACCACCCTGCCCCAGCCCTCACCCCTCCCTTCCCACCTTCTCCCTCTTTTTCTTCATACCTCTTATTACCATCTTGACAGTATAAAAGTGTATCCTCTCTGTCTAGAATGTATGCTCATGAGAAGAGGATTTTGTCTGCTTGTTCACCCCCAGGTTTCTTGCACCTAAACCCTGCCAACTCATATTAGGCCCTTAATAGGGATTTGAGAATTAAATAATAAATACGTTATATGTGTTTATGTATTAGTTATGTACTAATTTACTATGAACACTTTCAGGCCATTTAGTGAATTATCACAGTATCTCAGTACCATATGGTAACTGTGATATGTTAAGAGCATTCCTGGGAATAATTTCCATCAGAATTTTTATGTTTCCCCACTTGAAATTTTTCTGATGCATTCAAATTAATCCAATCACGTTCATAGCCTATCCTGAATTGCTGTGTAGATTTCTCATGGGAGCAATTTTGAAACAGGCAGGCCAGCTCTTAATATTTCTAGCATAAGTTTGGATAATTGTTTTTATACTGGATGAGAAAAATTGCATAGATGGCAAGGGTGAGAGAACATGGGTCATTCTTGTGAATGAGAAGATTTATTGCTTGCTTAATTCTCAAGGAAATACCTTTAACTCCTTCTTAAACTATGGGTCACAGTTTTTCTGTGTTTATGTAGTAGCTTTATTCATGGGCCTGATATTTGGTCCCTTCTGGGGAGTTCTGAGATCCTGAATCAGAAAAAAGCCCTGCTTTGTGTAAAGATGATCTATTGACCTGTTGGCTATGAGGCTTCCTGCTGGGCTGTTTCTCCAGAGGTGGGGATCTTTGATTTTTTTTCTAAGGCATTTACTAATTCTTTTCTGATTTTTCTTCTGATCAGTGGCCTGAATTTGTAAGACATCTAGCAGTATCCAAAGACACAGACTGATGCTGAAGAGAAGACTTTCCCCTTATGCAAACCTAACTAAATATATAGACTTTGACCACATTAGCTCATTTTTCTAAGCAATTCTGTAGCATACTACTGTTAAAAAACAAAATTCAACTGAGAAAATTTAAAGATCTAATTGGCTTTATTCAGTGATTCATGAATCGAGCAGTATCCCATCTAGCAAATAGAACGTAGCTCCGAGGAGCTATGCAAAATGAAAGGCTTTTATAGGCAGAAGGGGGTGGGAAAAGAAAGTTTCTAGCAAAGAGTGATTAGCAAGTTTCAAGAAGGTCACCTTTCTATGGCGGACAGAAGGGGTCTGTCAGGCAGATTACCTTCCTAGTGCTGACCAGGTAATTCAGATTAACTGGTTAAAGGTCACATTCCTGGGAGAGGCTGAAGCTGCCATCAGGTTAGATATTAAGTGTTGGGTTACTGATGTGGTGCTTAGCTAGCACAAGTTACTCCATTTTGGGTCTGCTGTTTCCTTTTTAACAGTAGCAAGGTTAAGAAGCATGGATGAAGGTCTTTCCTAAGGTACGTCCTTTGAAAATTTACTTTTGTATTTGGAGACTAATGATTCTGATTCTGATTACCAACATGTGGAGGGCTTCCCCACACCACTAAGCAATTCTCTGACACCGGCTGGGTGTCCTGCAACTCAGCTCAACTCTGATACTATCTGCCTGGATGTTGCATCAGATCCCACACGTTAAGGGTTCGGTTCCACAAGACTGCCCCCTTCCCCCATTTCAGATGCAGCTCACAAGTCCGGGTGGTCACCTGAGCTTCTGACTGACTGGCTGTAGACTGGAGGTTCCAACCACTTTTTCTTTGGGTTTGAGTAATGCAAGAGTGGCTCACAGAACTCAGAGAAACATTTACTTACTAGATTACTGGTGTAATAAAAGGTTATAACTCAGCAGCAGCTAGATGGAAGAGATGCGTACAGCAAGATGTAGGGAAGGGCAAGGAGCCTCCATGCCCTTTCCAAGTGCTCCACGCTCCCTAAATCACCATGTTTTCACCAACCTGGAAGATCTCTGAACCCTGTCCTTTTGGGTTTTTATGGAGGCTTCATTACATAGGCATGACTGATTAACTCATTGCCCATTGGGGATTGAACTCAATCTCCAGCCCCTCCCCCCTCCCCAGAAGTGTGTTGAGGGGAGGGCTTGGGACTGAAGTTTCCTACCCTCTGATCACCTGGTTAGCAACCAGTTTCCTTTCTTAGGTGATCTAGGGGCTTTCCAAAAGTCACTCATTAACATAACAAACTACACTTCCTTAGATCTCATCACTTAGGAAATTCCAAGGCTTTTTGGAGTTCTGTGCCAGGAATGGGCCAAAGACCAGATATGTATTTCTTACTATATATTTCAACATCACATGGAGGAAACCACAGAGCCTTTGAGCCTGAGTAAGACCCCTCTATATACTTTGTCACAGTGCATATTCAGTAGTGCTAAATAATTGATTGAATATTAATGAGAAAAAAGTCGGAGGTTAGAAAAGGATATATTCTTTTTACTGGCAGAGAATACTATTATGTTTTGGGGGGATCTTCGTTGGTAGAAGTTTTAAAGATCAGACAGGGAACGTGTCCGCCTTAAACATTAATCACAGGCCTGGTGAGGAAGATAACATATTAATAGTACAAACTCTCATATAAGTGTGATGGGGAAACACATGTGTATAAGCACCTCTTCTCCCTTATCCCCCATTATTATGCTGAAAAAGATAGAAAATGACTTACTGAAGCAGGGAAGAGTGGCCAGAAAGAATAAAGAGCCAAGTTGGATATGTTTTTGGTAGAAACTGGTTGATACGAAGCGTATTAAACATGAGGAAAGAGGATTTTAAAACAAGAAACTGCTGTGTATTTGTGTGGTTTCCTTCATTTTGTACTTTCCAGAGGCGTGTACTACTGATATAAATTATTTTCAGTCATTTTTTCCAGTACTGTTATTTTGTTGAATGCACGTTTATGTCTCAGGGCTCAGTTTTATGTGGTTTGCATAAAGTGACCCATCACTGGGGATGGAAGGGATGGTCTTTCAGGCTGTCTCTGGATATTCAAGTAATTAGAGAGCTGACTTCTTATCTGGGGGATCAGAGAAGGCTTCCAAAAGGGATGGTATTTTACTCAGGCCTTGGAAGATGGGTGAGATGTGGATCAACAGAGAAAAGAGGCAGAGCTTCTAGACGGACTGAGACAGCACAGATGAGGGAGCAGTGAGGAGCTCAGTGTGGCTGGACTCTTGCCTGGAATATGTCCTCACACTTGACCATCGCCAGCTCCTATCCTTTTACCTGGACAAGTCTTATTCATCCTCTAGGTCTCAGTAGACTTCACTCTCTCCAATAATATTTCCCTGATTGCTCTCCACACGGTATTAGGGGAGGCTCCTGGATGTGAATTTGGTGATATCCAGGGCTTCTGTTGCCAGAGCACTCATCACACAATAATGGAAGCTCACATTAGCTCCCCTGTGTCCAGGAGGACAGAAGCTTCTTGCTCATCATCATTTTTCCCAGCATCTATCACAGTACCAGGACATAGTAGTTTCTTAGTAATTGTGTTCCCCCATCCTCTCCCCCCACCCCCGAAATACTTAGAGTTGTTGGAGATACTTTCTGAAAAATCCTGGAAGACACAGCATGGAAGACACTGGTCTTTTTGGACACCTGACCTGCCAGGTGAGTTGATTGCTCAGTCATAAGTTACCATTATGGGAGGAGGTCTTTAGAAATACCTAAGTTACCTCATTGTAACAGACATTTTAGAGTTGGGGAAACAGAGGTGGTGAGAAGTAAGATATCCAGGAAAGGTGTACAGTTAGTGCCAGCTGGACTATTCTTTATTAATTGCCACATTGGTGCATTTCCCCTGTGCTATGTGGTTACCACAGAAATTAAAAAAATAAATTATTTTTATTTAAGAATCAGAAGTTTGCAATCCAAAATTTAAAAATACTGAAAAAAATCATGGCTAAAATGTCATGCCCCAAAGCATACCATAGCTAAGACTCACAGAAGTGATAGAATTTATTTGCCTGGAAATATTAAATACAGAATCCAGTCTGCAAACTCCCCCACCCCCGACCCTGCTTTTTGCTCCAAAGTCTGTCGTCACTGTTGTCAATCACAGCTGCTCAGTCTCTCGCCCCCTCAACTTATATTGAATACACCTGTATGACTTTAAGGTACAAGGAGCCATAATAATAGGGGGTTTGGAGCCAAAATTATCTCCCATCAAACATATCTCCCATCAAACATAGTAAAATATTGGCTTAAAACAACAGACTGAGGATTGATGAATATATTGTTCATATCAATGGACGTATTAATCATCTCTACAAAAAGATGTTCTTTCAATTCTCTTGTGCATTATAAGACCAAAGGGATGATAAGAACTTACGACTTCACTGTGGGTCTTCCATGTTTACCCTGATAGGTTCTTGGGGTGCAGTAGTGAACAACAGAGCTGCTCCTTCACTTCAGGATGTCACTCTCTGACTGGAGAGATGGAAGGTGACCACATAATCACAGATGTAACCATTCAATCCCAGGGGTGCTATGTGCTGAAAGAAAGCATGCAGGTGTCCTGAGAACACACACCAGGAGGACTCTTGATAGAGATAGACAGATAAATAGATAGACAGGGATAGAGATACAGAGAGAGAGAAGAGATAAAAGAAAGATCTATGTATATTTATAGATATGTATATCCTTTATAGGTTGATCTGTTTACCTATCTATCTGTCTGTCTAGAGAGACTTTAAAAAATGGGCTCATGCAATTGTGGAGGCTTTGTAAATCCAAAATCTGCAAATGTGTATTAATTTGCTAGCACTACCATAACAAAATACCATAGACTATGTGGCTTAAACAACAGAAGTTCATTTCCTCACAGTTCTGGAGGCCAGAAGTCCAGGATCAAGGTATCAGCAGGTTTGGCTTCTTCTAGGCCTCTCCTTGGCTTGCAGATGCTCCCTCTCTTGCATCCCCCCATGGTCTTTCCTCTGTGTGCCTGCGTCCCTGGTGTCTCTTTGTGTGTCCAAATTTCCTCTTCTTATAAAGACACCGGTCAGATTGCATTAAGGCCCACCCTTACGGCCTCATTTTAATCACCTCTTTAAAGACCCTGTCTACAAATATAGTCACATTTTGAGATACTCGGAATTAGGGCTTCAATATATGAGTTTTGGGGGGACATACAACAAACAGTTAAACCCGTAACAGATAGAATTCAATGATAACTAGGATTTGCCAAGTGGGAGGGAGGTGGAGGAAGAGGGTCACTTACTTAGAGTAAATGAAATCTTAAAAGGCCCTATGGCCTCTGGCTAGCTCAACTCAGATCTGAGTTATATTAACTCCCATAATCTTGACGACAGCCCTGAGGTGGGGACCATGATTGCCCTTGTCTTACTGATGAGGGAAGTGAGGAGGTTATGTAACTTGTTCAGGATCATACAGCTATCAGCTGGGGGAGTTTGGCCTCATAGTTCATCCTTCTAACCACCACACTAGAATACATGTCTCCAGGCCAGAGCTCCAGGTCAGCAGGGTATGAGAGAGGTGTGTACTGTAAGATGAAGCTGGAGAGGTAAACCGATGCAAAAAATTCAGTGCCTTGAAAGCTTCTAGAAGAAAATAGGACTTCCTCCTGAGATCAGTGGAGAGCCTCTCAGGGATTTAAGAGTGGGAGTGACAGGATTAGAAGATTCTTCTTGCTGCCATTTGGGAAATGAATTAGTTGAGGATAATGATACAAAGGGAAAGTCTCCACCAATGTTACTTACCTGGTTCGCCTCTCTCTTTGATTCCTCTGTCCCCCTGCTTCCCTCAGTTATGGGTGGTATGTGATAATTTTGGGTAGCACATGGACAAGACATTAAATAATATCTCATGGGGGGAAGTTCTTGCCGTTTCCTGTTTCCTTCAATCCTTGCATTGAAATCAAAGGAAAAAGTTCAAGCTTAGGGCTAATACATCTTTTTAATAACTCTCTGATACTTGTTTTTTTAGTCACTTTTTTGGGGGGTTTTTTAATAAACAGAGAGCCCGCCTTGGGCTTAAAGCCTTGCCAGTAAACAGGGTCTAGCTAGAATTTAATAACATTGCTTTATTTTTCAAATACTTTCTATTTATGGCCAGGGATACCAGCGTCCCATTTATGTGTGTGTTATGGATCGTCCTTTAAATATAAATATATTTAAGGGAAAAAGGAAGTTGATGTGAAATACTAAGAAATAGTAAAGAAGCTATGCAAATATAGCAAACATTGTGAATAACTTAAGACAGTGGTCCCCAACCTTTTTGGCACCAGGGACCTGTTTCTTGGAAGACAGTTTTTCCACGGATGGGGGCAGGTGGCGTGGGGAATGGGATGGTTTAGGCGGTGATGCCAGCGATGGGGAGTGATGGGGAGTGATGGGGAGTGGCAGATGAAGCTTCGCCTGCTGCTCACCTCCAGCTGTGCAGCCCGGCTCCTAACAGGCTGTCCGAGGATGGGGGTTGGGGACCCCTGCTTTAAGAGGTATAGTTACAACACCTGTGCTCTGATGCACAGGTAGGCAGTGCTTTCATCTATAATAGAGTCCTGAACAGTATGTAAAAGAAATCTGTGCTATAAGCAGAATTATTATGAGAACCAAAAAATGAGTTTTTCAGAGTTTGGTGCCTGTTCCTTCATTTTCTTCTTTGACTTTTGAATTCCCAGTCAAATGTGTTCTGGTGAACATTTAACTGAGGAGCAAGATGTGCCACTTCTGCCACACCTAACAGTGTTCGTGCTTGAACTTCATTAAGTTGATGAGAACTATACTTTTATAGCTATTTCTTATGCTTTCTTTTTTTCATTTTTATTTTCAAAAGGCAGAGCACAATAAAATAGCTGCCAGTTGCTTGAACACTAATGTAAATAAAGGGGCAACAAGGTCAAACCTGAGCTGTTTACTGCCTGGCAGTGCCCCGTTGATAGCTTAGAAGCTGGCAAGAAGAACAGATATACAAACGTCAAGTCACAGGTGGTTGAGGGTTGTCATTGGTCAGAGGACAAAGTTGTACATTAAAAGGAAATTGGACCTTCAGAAATTTGCCATATGGTTTTATAGAGTATGGTATGCTTGTGTTACAAGTTCAGATTTGATCTTAATCAAATGCTGTTTTATGTTATTTATGAATTGATTTGTGTTTTGCTTCCAACAAAAATTAAGTTCCTGAAGCTTAGGAACTTATTGTTTTGACCCCCAGCCCTGATTTGGGGTGGGAATATGTATGCTTTTTATCTTCACAGCATCTCTTCTTTTGGATGGGGCACCTCAATTTTCTTTTAGGAACTTAACCCTTGGTCCAGTCCATGTACTTTAGATGGGACTGACTTCATCCCCGCCTCCATGGGTGGACACATGACCCAAACACGGTTAATCAAATGACTACATCCCATTGGTCAGTGTAGCTCATTGTGAATGGGTACATCGTCCAGGCTGGACCAATAGGAACCCTACCTAGGGTTTTGCTTGAACTGTTAGGATAAAAGAATTTTCTTTCTACTGTTAAGTATGTAGGATGTGAGCCCAGAACTACCAGGGCTAAAGTCTAGAGAAGTCCTGGCCAAGAGGGAAGCCAATGCAGAGAAAAAGTAGAGCCTTGAGTGATGGAGAAAGTAATAAAATCCAGATAACCCTTCCTGTGCCGCTAGTTCCATCTGTTTCTGCAGGCATTACCCTTGGACTTTCCAGCTATATGGACCAATGAATCTCATCCACCTCCCACACCCCTTTTTATGTTTTTTTGTTTGTTTTTTGTGGTATGCGGGCCTCTCACTGTTGTGGCCTCTCCCGGTGCAGAGCACAGGCTCCGGACGCGCAGGCTCAGCGGCCGTGGCTCACGGGCCCAGCCGCTCCGCGGCATGTGGGATCTTCCCAGACTGGGGCACGAACCCGTGTCCCCTGCATCGGCAGGCGGACTCTCAACCACTGAGCCACCAGGGAAGCCCCCCCTTTTTATGTTTAAGCTAGTTTCAATTTGGTGTTTGCGTCTTGCTTCTGAAAGAGCCCTCACTAATACATTCCTTCTTCCCACTTAGCAACCTCACACAGTGCCAGGCATGTGACGTGTACATGGTAAATACTTGTCGATTTGAGTGGTCAAAGGTCCCCCTAGATTTATGAAACGGGGTGAGGTAGGGCATTGGGATAAGAGTATGAAGATTTCAGTCATTCTTTCATCTCACACATTTTTACTGAGCACCTGCTTTGTGCCAGGTGCTATTTTAGTGCTGAGGATACAGCGGTGAACAAATAGATAAGTCCCCATTTTAACAGAAATGGTATTCCAATAGAATATATAATATGTCAAGTGGTGATATATGCAGCTGTGAAGAAAGACTTCCTACTAATTAGGTGTGGGACCTTGAGAGAGCCACTTTATCTTTCCAAGTTTCCTTTTCCTAATACGTGAAAAGAGAGAGTTGCACCGCTTCCTTTGTTTTTTCCTTTTCCAGAACGACCACCACACCAACAACAACGGTATTTGCATTTCATGATGCACTTTCATAAGCCTGAACTCTGGAGCACACCTGAAAATATGTTTGTAGGTAGTTTACATTTCCAGGAAATGTTATGTTTTTCTGTTTTTATTGGTACACTTTTCTATGCATAGTTTTGAGAGCTATGAATTCTTTCCTGTTCAGGTTTCCCAGACATAAGCTAGATTCCCATGGGATTTGGGAGCTGCCTAAACTTACTGAATTCCCTTGAGGTTTTCACCTGAAAGCACTATCTGAGTCTACCTGTTCTGTCCATGAGCTTTCCCTGAAATCAATGACACACAGTCTGTTCAGTCGCCTTTCATTTAGTCAAAAGTTTGTTATCCCTGAACCTTGACTAAGTCGAGACTTCTTCCCCCACACAGCTCCTCAGTTAATCACTTTACTTATCATGATCTCTGGTCTTGCCTGCCTCTTCCTACAAGTTTTCAGAATCCTCAGAACTTCTCTCCCAGTGGAAATGGTCAGTAATGATATCACTGTTCACTTTTGGAATATAATTGCTTTACAGTGTTGTGTTAGTTTCTGCTGTATAACAAAGTGAATCAGCTATGTGCATACATATATCCCAATATCCCCTCCTTCTTGCGTCTCCCTCCAACCCTCCTTATCCCACCCCTCTAGGTGGTCGCAAAGCACTGAGCTGATCTCCCTGTGCCATGCAGCTGCTTCCCACTAGCTACCTGTTTTACATTTGGCAGTGTATATATGTCAGTGCTCCTCTCTCACTTCGTCCCAGCTTATGCTTCCCCTTCCCCGTGTCCTCAGGTCCATTCTCTACGTCTGTGTCTTTATTCCTGTGCTGCCTCTAGATTCATCAGAACCATTTTTTTTTTTAGATTCCATATATGTGTGTTAGCATACGGTATTTGTATTTCTCTTTCTGACTTACTTCACTCTGTATGACAGTCTCTGGGTCCATCCACCTCACTGCAAATAACTCAATTTCGTTTCTCTTTATGGCTGAGTAATATTACATTGTATATATGTGCCACATCTTCTTTAGCCATTCACCTGTCGATGGACACTTCGGTTGCTTCCACGTCCTGGCTGTTGTAAATAGAGCTACAGTGAACATTGTGGTACATGACTCTTTTTGAATTATGGTTTTCTCAGGGTATATGCCCAGTAGTGAGATTGCTGGGTCATATGGTAGTTCTATTTTTAGTTTTTTAAGGACCCCTACATACTGTTCTCCATTCCCACCAACAGTGCAAGAGGATTCCCTTTTCTGCACACCATCTCCAGCATTTATTGTTTCCAGATTTTTTGATGATGGCCATTCTGACCAGTGTGAGGTGATATCTCATTGTAGTTTCAATTTGCATTTCTCTAATGATTAGTGATGTTGAGCATCCTTTCATGTGTTTGTTGGCAATCTGTATACCTTCTTTGGAGAAATTTCTGTTTAGGTGTTCTGCCTATTTTTGGATTGGGTTGTTTGTTTTTTTGATATTGAGCTGCATGAGCTGCTTGTATATTTTGAAGATTAATCATTTGCCCGTTGCTTCGTTGGCAAATATTTTCTCCCATTCTGAGGGTTGTCTTTTCGTCTTGTTTATGGTTTCCAATGCTGTGCAAAGGCGTTTAAGTTTCACTAGGTCCCATTTGTTTATTTTTGTTTTTATTTCCATTTCTCTAGGAGGTGGGTCAAAAAGGATCTTGCTGTGATTTATGTCATACAGTGGGCTGCCTATGTTTTGCTCGAAGAGTTGTATAGTGTCTGGCCTTACATGTAGGTCTGTAATCCATTTTGAGTTTATTTTTGTGTATGGTGTTAGGAAGTGTTCTAATTTCATTCTTTTACATGTAGCTGTGCAGTTTTCCCAGCATCACTTATTGAAGAGGCTGTCTTTTCTCCATTGTATACTCTTGCCTCCTTTATCAAAGATAAGGTGACCATATGTGCATGGGCTTATCTCTGGGCTTTGTATCCTGTTCCATTGATCTATATTTCTGTTTTTGTGCCAGTACCACACTGTCTTGATTACTGTAGCTTTCTAGTATAGTCTGAAGTCCGGGAGCCCGATTCCTCCAGCTCCATTTTTCTTTCTCAAGATTGTTTTGGCTATTCGGGGTCCTTTGTGTTTTCCATACAAATTGTGCAATTTTTTTGTTCTAGTTCTGTGAAAAATGCCATTGGTATTTTGATAGGGATTGCATTGAATTGGTAGATTGCTTTAGGTAGTATGGTCATTTTCACAATGTTGGTTCTTCCAGTCCAAGAATATAATATGTCTCTCCATCGATTTGTATCATCTTTAATATCCTTCATCAGTGTCTTATAGTTTTCTGCATACAGGTCTTTTGTCTCCTTACGTAGGTTTATTCCTATATATTTTATTCTTTTTGTTGCAGTGGTAAATGGGAGTGTTTCCTTAATTTCTCTATGAGATTTTTCATCATTAGAGTATAGGAATGCAAGAGATTTCTGTGCATTAAGTTTGTACCCTGCTAGTCTACCAAATTCATTGATTAGCTCTAGTAGTTTTCTGGTAGTATCTTTAGTATTCTCTATGTATAGTATCATGTCTTCTGCAAACAGTGACAGTTTTGCTTTTTCTTTCCCGATTTCGATTCTTTTTATTTCTTTTGCTTCTCTGCTTGCCATGGCTAAAACTTCCAAAACTATGTTGAATAATAGTGGTGAGAGTGCACAATCAACCATGTCTTGTTCCTGATCTTAGAGGAAATGGTTTCAATTTTTCACCATTGAGAACGATGTTGGCTGTGGGTTTGTCATATATGGCCTTTATTATGTTGAGTAGGTTCCCTCTCTGCCTACTTTTTGGAAAGTTCTTATCATAAATGGGTGTTGAATTTTGTCAAAAGCTTTTTCTTCATCTATTGAGATTATCATATGGTTTTTATCCTTCAGTTTGTTAATATGGTGTATCACATTGATTGATTTGCATATATTGAAGAATCTTTGCATTCCTGGGATAAACCCCACTTGATCATGGTGTATGATCCTTTTAATGTGCTGTTGGATTCTGTTTGCTAGTATTTTGTTGAGGATTTTTGCATCTATGTTCATTAGAGATCTTGGCCTGTAATTTTCTTTGTTTGTGACATCCTTGTCTGGTTTTGGTATCAGGGTGATGGTGGCCTCGTAGAATGAGTTTGGGAGTGTTCCTCCCTCTGCTGTATTTTGGGAGAGTTTGAGAAGGATAGGTGTTAGCTCTTCTCTGAATGTTTGATAGAATTCACCTGTGAAGCCATCTGGTCCTGGGCTTTTGTTTGTTGGAAGATTTTTAATCACAGTTTCAATTTCAGTGCTTGTGATTGGTCTGTTTATATTTTCTCTTTCTTCCTAGTTCAGTCTCAGAAGGTTGTGCTTTTTAAGAATTTGTCCATTTCTTCCAGATTGTCCATTTTATTGGCATATAGTTGCTTGTAGTAATCTCTCATGATGCTTTGTATTTCTGCAGTGTCAGTTGTTACTGCTCCTTTTTCATTTCTAATTCTGTTGACTTGAGTCTTCTCCCTTTTTTTCTTGATGAGTCTGGCTAATGGTTTATCAATTTTGTTTATCTTCTTAAAGAACCAGCTTTTAATTTTATTGATCTTTGCTACTGTTTCCTTCATTTCTTTTTCACTTATTTCTAATCTGATCTTTATGATTTCTTTCCTTCTGCTAACTTTTGGGGTTTTTTTGTTCTTCTTTCTCTAATTGCTTTAGGTGTAAGGTTAGGTTGTTTATTTAAGATGTTTCTTGTTTCTTGAGGTAGGATTGTATTGCTATAAACTTTCCTTTTAGAACTGCTTTTGCTGCATCCCATAGGTTTTGGGTCATCGAGTTTTCATTGTCATTTGTTTCTAGGTATTTTTTGATTTCCTCTTTGATTTCTTCAGTGATCTCTTCGTTATTAAGTAGTGTATTGTTTAGCCTCCATGTGTTTGTATTTTTTTTACAGATTGTTTCCTGTAATTGATATCTAGTCTCAAAGCGTTGTGGTCGGAAAAGATACTTGATACGATTTCAATTTTCTTAAATTTACCAAGGCTTGATTTGTGACCCAAGATATGATCTATCCTGGAGAATGTTCCATGAGCACTTGAGAAGAAAGTGTATTCTGTTGTTTTTGGATGGAATGTCCTATAAATATCAATTAAGTCCATCTTGTTTACTGCATCATTTAAAGCTTGTGTTTGCTTATTTATTTTTATTTTGGATGATCTGTCCATTGGTGAAAGTGGGGTGTTAAAGTCCCCTACTATTATTGTGTTACTGTCAGTTTCCCCCTCTTATGGCTTTTATCATTTGCCTTATGTGTTGAGGTGCTCCTATGTTGGGTGCATAAATATTTAAAATTGTTATATCTTCTTCTTGGATTGATCCCTTGATCATTATGTAGTGTCTTTCTTTGTCTCTTGTAATAATCTTTCTTTTAAAGTCTGTTTTATCTGATATGAGAATTGCTACTCCAGCTTTCTTTTGATTTCCATTTGCATGGAATATCTTTTTCCATCCTCTCACTTTCAGTCTGTATGTGTCCCTAGGTATGAAGTGGATCTCTTGTAGACAGTGTATATATTGGTCTTGTTGTTGTATCCATTCAGCCAGTCTGTCTTTTGGTTGGAGCATTTAACCCATTTACATGTAAGGTAATTATTGATATGTATGTTCCTATTCCCATTTTCTTAATTTTTTTGGGTTTGGTTTTGTCGGTCTTTTCCTTCTCTTGTGTTTCCTGCCTAGAGAAGTTCCTTTAGCATTTGCTGTAAAGCCGGTTTGGTGGTGCCGAATTCTCTTAACTTTTGCTTATCTGTAAAGATTTTAATTTCTCCATCAAATCTGAATGAGATCCTTGCTGGGTAGAGTAATCTTGGTTGTAGGTTTTTCCTTTTCATCACTTTAAGTATGTCCTGCCACTCCCTTTTGGCTTGCAGAGTTTCTGCTGAAAAATCAGCTGTTAATAACCTTATGGGGATTCCCTTGTATGTTATTTGTTGCTTTTCCCTTGCTGCTTTAATACTTTTTCTTTGTATTTAATTTTTGATAGTTAATTAATATGTCTTGGTGTGTTTCTCTTTGGGTTTATCCTGTATGGTATAAATGCTTCCTGGACTTGATTGACTACTTCCTTTACCATGTTAAGGAAGTTTTCGACTATCACCTCTTCAAATATTTTCTCAGACCCTTTCTTTTTCTCTTCTTCTTCTGGGACCCCTGTAATTCGAATGTTGGTGCATTTAATGATGTCCCAGAGGTCTCTGAGACTGTCCTCAATTCTTTTCATTCTTTTTTCTTTTTTCTGCTCCCTGACAGTTATTTCCATCATTTTATCTTTCAGCTCACTTCTCCGTTCTTCTGCCTCAGTTATTCTGTTATTGATTCCTTCTAGAGTATTTTTAATTTCAGGAATTGTGTTGTTCATCACTGTTTGTTTCATCTTTAGTTCTTCTAGATCCTTGTTAAATGTTTCTTGTATTTTTCCGTTCTGTTTCCAAGATTTTGGATCATCTTTATTATCATTACTCTGGATTCTTTTTCAGATAGGTTGCCTATTTTGTCTTCATTATTTGGCCTAGTAGGTTTTTACCTTGTTCCTTCGTGTGTAACGTATGTTTTTGTCGTTTCTTTTTTTTTTTTTTTTTTGATGGGTGGTGCTTTATTCCTGTCTCACTGGTTGTTTGGCCTGAGGTATCCAGGACTGGAGTTTGCAGGCAGTTAGTAGAGTTGGGTCTTGGTGCTGAGATGAGGACCTCCGGGAGGCCTCACTCCGATTTATATTCCTTGGGGTCTGAGGTTCACCCCAGCGGTTTGGACTCAGAGCTCACACCACAGGAGCTTGGGCGTGACATCTGGCCTGGGAACCAAGATCCTGCAAGCTTCGTGGTGTGGGGGAAAAGAAAAAAAGGAAGAAATAAAAAAAAGGAGCAGTACAATGTCAAAGAATAAAAAACAATATAAAATTAAAAAGATTAAAAATATATTAGGAAAAATAAAAGTATAATTGAAACAACTACAACAAGGTAAAAAAAAAAACAGGAAAAGGAGAAAAAAAGTGGGGGGGGGCCAGCAAGCCCAAATGAGAGATCACTAACAAAGTATAAAAAATAAAATAAAATTAGAAAAATAAAAGATTTATTAGGAAAAATTAAAATGTAAAAGAATCAGTAACAATGAATCAACAAGGTAAAACAGAACTCCAATCTAAAAGAGGAAAAAGGAAAAAATAAAAGGAAAAAAAAAAATAAAGCCTTGGCTATGGAGGCAGAGTTTACATGGGGGTGGGTGGAACTTATGCAGGGGTGGGGTTTAGGGTGGGGCGGAACCTGGGCGTGTGGTGGGGTGGGGCCTCTGCTTAGGACCTGTGCAGGAGGGAGGCTCCGAGGGCAGAGGATTAGGCCCGGGAACCAAACAGGCTTCCTGGCTCCTAAGTGGACAGGGAAAGCACTGGCCTCGTTCCCTTCCGTTCATTTGTGCCCCTCCCCTACCATCTCCCCCAGGGTCTCCCCGGTTGCTGCTGGACCCCTAACCGTGGGTGGGTCCCCCTGGGTGCAGGAACTCCTCCTCTTCCCCAGTCACCCCTCAGGGGTGCGATCCCAGAGGTCCGGCCTTTACTTTTGCTCCCCCTTCCTTCCCTCTCACTCCCTCAGGACCCCTGCAGCTGGAGGAGGCCTCGGTGGGCGGAGGATCAGGCCAGGGATCTCAGCAGGTTCCTGGGGTCTATGTGGGCAGGGGAAACCTGGCCACGCTCTCTTTTGATCCTCTGCCCTCCCAGTGGTTCCCCAATTTCCCCCTTCGGACGTGGGATCCCTTCCCCTCCCCCAGCCACCCCTCAGGGGAGCCTGTCCCGTCCCGCCTCCACTTCTCCTCCCCCTTCACTCCCCCCATGCCCCATGTCCTACTGGGTCACTGGAGTTTCCTCCTGTCCCCTTAGGTGTCTTTGGTCCCCCACGGGTGCCTTGTAGGTGCCCTAGGTGTGAGGAGATGCAAATTCTGCATCCTCCTAGTACACCATATTGATTCTGCCCCCAATCTTACACCATATTTATTCTTTTAACAGATATTTACTGAACAAATACTATGTGCCAGTGGATGCCTGGCACATCCAGTTGATCCAGTGCTTCTGACAGTTGTAGGAGAGAATTAAATTTGATTTGAGGCAACCACTTTCTTAGGCTCACCATGCTGTGTTCTGTCCACTCCATGTACTACGCATGCTTAAGTCACCACTCCTCACGCCTGTATCCTGCCCATGGTTACATCTCCAGTCACTCCCTGCTAAGGCAGTTCCCAGGATGCCTTGCCGGGCCACTAGGACATCAGGCTCTTGGAAAAGCATATCTTTTGTTTTTTCCTAAAAGCTGTTTTGAAAGGTGATTGGAGTCCTCTAGGCGTGATTCCTAAAGAAGCAATTTGGAGTTTGAGTATGTGGTAAATCCCTCATGAACCCTTCCTGATCATTCTGCCCATGGTACTAGCTTTGTTCAGACTGAAAGCCTTTGGAGTGTCCACTGAAGGGATGTAAGCTTCCACTCAATCCCAAATTGGCATGACTTTGGTAGGCTGCAGCTTTTGGGTCTCTGGTATTAACAGTGTAGTTTGTATAACCCCAAGTCGCCCTACTTCAGTTTTAACCTGTTAAGTCACATGGCCTGTGCCATGTCTGTCTCTGTATAATGCGTGTTGGAATCACTCCTCTGATCCCATGCACACGCTGTTTGGTGACATTTCTCTGCAGGAGGGAGAGTGCATCTTATTTCTCTTAATCTTCCCAGCACCCTGCACACTGTTTTGCATGCAGTGAGGGCCCAGTGAATGTTTTGACAATTGGATTTTGAATCAGTTACTTTCTTGGATAGCTGTTGACAATATGCCAGCTTCTTGATAAAGTAAAACCTGATGTTAGTCATTGAATTTCTATCAAAGGCATTGCAAACTAGTTATTGATTTTTGTTTTTTTAAAGAGAAACAAATCTACCACTTGATACTTACTCTTGCACTAAAATGTGAGCTAGGGCAACCAGATGTGACTCAGATGTCAGATGAAATCTCTATAAATTAATAATAATAAAAGTAAAGGAATAACATAAAATAGGGATTTAATTAACTTCATACAACAGCTAGTCAACACTATCTGGAGAAAGTCACAAGTGCGCTCCATAATTTTGAAAAGGTTTTGGGGCTTAACTCTTGTGTTTTTCTCTGTTTCCCCGTTTATTCATTCATCTCTGCTGCTCTAACTCTGTCCCACTCTCAGAACAAAGCTCAGTCTCTTCCCTGTTTCCGCCAAAAATTCATTTACGCTCAAGCATTTTATGAATTTAATAACATGATTAAAGAGTTGGGAGAGAAGCCACGTGGGGAGTATGCGCACACCCCACCTCCTTCCATTTTCTCTTCCCCCTCCCTCCCTCAGTGGAGAAACCACTTAATTCTTCACGTTGTCGCATCCCAAACTCCCCCACCCATATTCCCAAATCCCCCCTTAACCCAAAGCACTTCTCCAAACAGAGAAACAGCACTTCTCCAAACTAAGAGTTCTGGTAAAATAAAAACATCTCCAATTTATGACCCAGAAAATGGGTCTCCCATATCTTGCCATGAAAGGTTTGCCGTGAAAGGTTGTATGATGGGTCTCCAGCAATGGCTCTGTGGAGTAGGCTATGTTAAAACAAATGCAATAACTGGAGGACCTACTTTCACCCATCAGAAAGGGCTTTTCAGTCAGGAATGGTACAGAGTCCCAGTTCAGAAGGCTAACTGCCAAAAGTTTATCGCGTGCAAGTGTAGCAGTTTCTAGTTTCCGCAGGATGAGTTAGATGAAGGGTACTCGATAAATGCTTGTAAATGATGATGCTTTGGCAACAGTGGCATATATCCATGCTTGAACTCAGCGTGGTGCTGACTCGTGCTCTTCCAGAGGGAACCCAACTGCTCTGCCAACACTCCTCACTCTGCAGCCTTTAGGGAGAGCTTGCTCTCAGCTGCAATGCAGCCCTGCGGTAGCTTGCTAGAGGTGCAGAGTGAGGCAGGCAAGGAAAAGGTGGAGGGTCACCAAGTTGGCCGAAGGGAATGTGGGGTCACTGGTCTTTGGATTCTGAGTCAATCTAAAGAATATTTTAGGTCATGGAACTTCCAGAGCTAAGAGCTCTGGAGTCAATAAGCTATGGCCTGTGGGCCAAATTTGGCCATGGCCTTTTTTTTTTTTCCCCTTGCCATTTTATTTATTTATTTATTTTTGCAGCTGATGGTTTTATTTATTTATTTTTAATTTTTTATTGGAGTATAGTTGATTTACAGTGTTGTGTTAGTTTCAGGTGTATGGCAAAGTGACTCAGTTATACATATATCCACTCTGTTTTTGTGCAGCCCACACCAAATACAGAGCACATATTTAGACAGATGGTTTTTACTCTTTTAAAGGGTTGTAAAAAGCAAAGACTATGTGATGGAGAATGTAGCATGTGGCCTGCAAAGCCTAAAATATTTACTGTCTGGTCCTTCATAGGAAAGGTTTGCTGACCTTGCTCTAGACCAATGATACTCAATCTTGACTATACACCAAGGTCAATCTTTTAAAAACAAAACAACACAAATAAATAGATAATTCTGCCCTAAACAAACCTGCTGAATTAGGCTCTCCAAACTCTTGTTTGCAGTTTTATAAACTGTTACAGGTAGTTCTGAGGGTTACTAATGATCACAATGATGTAGACCTTTTCACTTTTCAAACTTGCCTGATGGCTGGTCTTGCACTCAGCCTACCATTAAGCAGAGCTCTGGGTCTATGTTGGGTTAATTTCAGCCTCTCTTTCAGCAGAAGGGATGTCAGGGGAAGGACTGAGTAAGAGAAGGTCCTCAAGAATGTTTCAACCTTGCCCAGAAAAAATCTGAAAAGTTACAATAAAGCACTACTGTATTTGCTGAACACTTCATATACATTTTCACAATGATTCTTGCAGTAACTGAGGCTTAAGAGTGTTAAATAATCCATCCAAGGTTTCCTGGTTGTCAAAAGTATGGCTGGACTTAAACCTGGATGTGTCTGCTGCCAGAACCTAATTCTTAACCAGTGTGCTTTGCTGCCAGGTTGTCATTGAACAGAACCACCAATAGCTGGAGATCTGATAGACCATCTTGGGAGTGGATAGGGAACAGTTTGTGGAGTATATTGATTGATACTCTTGCTCTCATATAAAGCCACAGATTCTGGGAATGTGGGCCCTCTTGATGGCTGTCTTGGAGAGGAATTGGTGGGGGGTGCATCTGGATTTAAGCCCCTTATTCACCTGCAATATTTAAGTGTTGTTGACTTCCAAGCCTTCCAGGCCTAAAATGCCACATACAGACATCTGCCTCTACCCTTTCAGTTCCCAGGGCAAAGTAGAATGCAAGCACATGCTCACTGGAATGAAGGTAGGCAAACAGACTCTAACCTCAATGATGCCCTCTGTAATTACCCAATGCAGAAACCCAATGTTACCTAATCTTTTGGAAGAAACTGAGCCTTAGGGAGATTAATGAACTTATTTAAAGTTGTGCTGATTCTAAGGGTGGTGTCTGTATGGCCCACGCTCTTTCTGTGATCACCGCTGCCTTGCCTTTTGGCAGTTTATGGACCAGCCTGATTCAGAGAGGCCCTTCTTCCCTTCTCCATCTACTTCTTTGGAAACCCACCAGGGCCTTTCCCAATAAAGGGGCAGCCCAGTGATTACTGGGGCCTCCTCAAGAGGCCCAGGTCGGAGCTGTCCCTTCTTGGGCCTCTCAGTGGCCTGGTCTCAGTTGAAGATTTTCCCCTTCAGGAGGCCCAACTGCTGCCACATTGTCAATTGCTAGCTGGTTACCATGGAAACAGGTCTCAAGAGAGATCTGCTTTTCTCCCTTCTTGAATGAGGCGGAGTATACGGCTTTGTGAGGGGCGTTGCTTCCCCCTTCGTGGCCAGGAGAAGCACTGGCTTTGGGTGATGAGTCTTACACAGTTTGCCTGAGGACCCCACTCTTTGTCAGCACAAGATTGCCAATTTTTCATTCTGGAGGATGACTGTCCTTATTTGGAATACATATCCTTTTTCCTTTCTGATGGTTAAAATGCCTTTTCTTTTATGACATGATTATGATAGTAGAAGGAATGATTTAAAAGATGTCATCACTTGGTAAAGTAAAAAGTTTGCTAATGCATGCAACAATATGGATGAATCTTAAAGTCCTTATGCTAAGTGATATAACCCTTGCAGAGAAAGAGTACATACTGTATGATTCCACTTACATAAAATTCTAGGAAGTGCAGACTAATCTGTAATGACAGGCATCAGACCAGTGGTTACTAGGGGTGGGGAGGAGAGAGGGATGGGTTAAAAAAGGTCATGAGGAAACTTTTGGGGGTGATAAAAATATTTCTTATCTTGATTGTGGTGATGGTTTCACAAGTACATGTATATTTTTAAATGGGTCAAATGTTAAATTTTAAATATGTGTAATTTAATGTACTTCAGTTATATGTCAGTAAAGTTGAAACAAAATAGCAGCCTTTTGCTGGCCTTCAATTTTTATTTTTTTGTGGTTTAAACTGTCTGTGGAAAACCAAAGTGTGGGAAGCGTAGGGCCCTGTCGCAACATTTCTGGATACAGTAGTGAAGGAGGTAAATCTGCTTCTCCTGTCTTCTCTAGACTCAGCCTCTATTCCCAGGGTTCCTATGATAGGAGAAGGGGATTCTGTAAGCTAATTGGCTCTAAGGCATCTGGAAACTTAATGTGGCTTATTTCCTAAGAGTATTTACATTTTATAAAGAATTCTTGGCTGTGAAGAAGGATCATTTTGGCTACTATAGGTTGTGTGGACAAAGTAGCAGTTGGCAATGAAGTTAAAAGACCACTGTGGCAATATAGTAAAAGATAATGGTGCCTGGAACCAGGGTGCTAGAAAGGGGATGGAGGCAAGTGGATATATTTGAAAGGTAGTGTCTTAGTTAGAGCTGCTGTAACAATACCATAGACCACGTGGCTTAAACAACATTTATTTATTTATTTATTTATTTTTTTCTGGTATGCGGGCCTCTCACTGTTGTGGCCTCTCCCATTGCGGAACACAGGCTCTGGACACGCAGGCTCAGCGGCCATGGCTCACCGGCCCAGCCGCTCGGCGGCATGAAGTCAGACAGATGTAAGGATCTGAAACTCAGGAGGTGAAGCCAGCCTATAGACAGAGATTTAGTATATTGTTGGTACATGAAATCATCAGGAGAGAATGAAATAGTAAATGCATGTTGAATTAAATTCTCTGTGTTTGTTTATTTTAGTCATTTACTTTTTATGTTTCACAGGCCAATCTTTGTTTACATAATGGGGAAAGAAGTCCCTAATTAGTGGCAGGTATAATTGAGAATCCATTGTTTTTTGACTATAGGGAAGGGTGTGGCTTTGGGGATAGAAATGTGGAGTTTGGATTAGAATTATATCCAAGGTCCTCAATCCTTCAGTTTTTATCTGATTATACACTTACTTGTTTTTAGAAAATATTCCCTCATTGATGGTCCCACTGAACTTGATATACACCTCCATGAGAGTACTTTTTAACTTTGGCCCCTTTTATGCATTTATGCGTCTGTTTCCCCTTCTTCATTAAGCCCCTTGAGGTCAGGTACCATGACTTATTTTGACATGCAGTCAAGGATGGGTGTGCTAAACTGAGTGCTTCATCTCCACAGTTCCCATGTTGAGCTTTCTGGCAAATTACTGTTGACTTTCCCCTTGACATTTATGTACTCATGAGAGCAAATTTAAATGGGGTGGTCCGTGTTTCCAACTGAAAGGAGAATTTTACTCATTGTTAACATAAGGAAGAAATAGTGATTGTATAATGCATTGTTGAGTCCTAGATTTAAAGACATGTCCTTGATGCTTACTGTACATCTGAACCACTGGACTGATGCTTCTCTTGGCTTTCTGTACAAACACCCAGGAAATCCCTTTTAATTTGGTCCCTGGACTTTCTGTGATTTCCCTTAGCTTGCCAGACCAAATCTTAGCTCTCTAAAAATCACCCAGAAAAGTAACCAAAGATATTGTTTCTGTCAAATGCTTAATTAAGCTGATGACATCAGGATGTTGTCTGTTTGTGTTTACATCTTAATTTTAAGCCAACTGTTTTTGTGTTTACAGTCTGCATTAATTAATTTAGGACATCATGAAAACGGTTTATGTTTGATGGTTGAGTTTTATAATGAGCAGAATTTCTGCATGGATTTCTTACTCATTTAACAGCTGAGAAGATGTCATTATTTTATAAGCACTACTGATAAATCATTTGGCAAAGGACTTCTCAGTCCTTTAAAATGATTTTTATTTCTTGTGATTTCAATTGTCTCTGCATTTTTCCTTGTAAATAGTTGAAGAGTAAGCACATTTTCAAAGAGCTGTAGGGAGGCTAAGATGCCAGTTGCATTTTAACGATATAGGGCATTATCGTTCTTACTGTAGCCAATTCTCTTTTAAATCATTGCAGTTTCTGCTCTAGCCTCCAGCTATAGAATTCTTTTCAAGCTGGCAGTGAACTTGGCAGGCTGCCAGAAGAAATATAAAGGTGTTTTGGTCCACCAAAGTATTTTGAGTGGTTCTTAGTGATACAGTTTTCTTCAGTACATCTGCAAAACATTTTTCTGAAGTGAATTTTCATGTGAAAGCCTCCTTAATCATCACCAGCATTGTTTGTTTCAATGCAGTTATTTAAGTGCCCCCCTGGGCGCCTACAAAATAAACAAGGGACTCTTCTAAAGAGTTTTAAAAGTGGCAGGTGCTGGGGCTGTGCCCTATTCACTTAGTTTGCAATGACATTTTTGTGTGCTAATCTATAGACAAACAAGAGACAGGTGACACACCGAATCAAATACAATGAATAAGAGAAGACGGTATTAGCCAGTGGGGGTCAGCTCTAGATAAGATGCTTTTCAGGCTAATGCATGCAAGTAGCAACTGCTTTTTAACCCTCTTGCTGTTTGTATTCTGGCTGTAAAGATCTGATATTTAAACTTGTGAAAACCTGATATTTAATCCGATACGTTAACTTTTTTGGTGTTTTGTTTTCTGTATTTTATTTTGGAAGTTTAAAAAATGTATCCATTATGTTTACATCTGTAATCCATTTTGAGTTATATGTATATAAGATACAGGTTGATTTTTTTTGCATATAGCGATCTAGTGTTCCAGCACCATCCAAGTCCAGTTTTCTTTTGATTAGTAGTTTTAAAAAAATTTTATTGAAGTATAGTTGATTTACAATGTTGTGTTTAATATTATTTTCCATTATGGCTTATCACAGGATATTGAATATAGTTCCCTGTTCTATACAATAGAAACTTGTTTACTTTTTGGTTTTAAATGAAAGCAAAATGAGATTCAAGATTAAAATATCTCCATGTGTCTGTGAATGCACAAGTAAATATGTGTGTATGTTTGTATGTATACACACACATATACGCATTCAAAGAAAAATAATACTATGATTAAGCATGAAAACATGTAAAAATGACCATTTGTTTGCTATTTTGGTCATGAATTCAGTCCACATTTGTTGTATTTCCACAACAAACCACCCTATTTACATGCCAAACATCAACACACATGATGGAACTTAAGAAATAAATGATTAAGCACATTTTTTATATAGTTTCCTCTTTATTGATTACCATGTGAATGTGCAATTTCTGTTTCTAGGGGACTTATTTTCTTTTTTAAAAAGTTTGATTAGTCATCTATTTAGAGATACTTGATGGGAAGTTAATTTTATTATAAGTTTTAATGTACGCAAATTATTAACCACCACCCTCCTATTTCTTTTTTAAAGTAATTCTACTTGTGAGTTGGAGACAAAAAGAGTTGTGTGGAAGATTTTTTTTAAAGCTTATTTTTTGTGTGTGTATAAAAAATGAAGCATAGCTATTGTAAATAATACTGAATGCGTAAAAACACTGTAAAATCATTAAAATATTTCACTGCACTAAGGGGTAAAGTTTTGAGAGCATTTATATACTGTTTAGAAAAAGTTGAAGATTTTGCATATAATACCCCTTTCCCACCACACACAAAAAAGTACTAGACAATAACATTTTATTCAGCCTTTTCCACCTTAAGACTCCTTGGCAAGGTCCATTTTGATTATCACGATCAAGAACAAGAGTCCTCACTCTTGTTGGTTAGATCTTCAGCATCATTAAATTTCAGGTTCTCAGTCTAGTGGTTTTGGCTCAGCTGCTTCCATGGCAGTCAGCCTTGGTTTACAAAAAATGTGTCATTTACTGACTGGCAATCCTAGAATTTTAAGAACTAAAGGAAACTTAGATATCATTTATGTGGCACTGGGAGAAAATGAACTTTATTAAAACTGAATTGAGAATCCATGAGTCAAAATGCAGCACTTCATCTTATTTGGTTGGGCTTGTTTATGATGGGGTAGAGTCCTCTACTAAAGCTAGAGATGACTGCTTGTTGATCCAGCAGCAGAATGGTGGAGGACCTGTTGCCATCGCTAGGAGGGTTGTAATGTGCTGAATTTTATCAGGCAACTCTCAACCAACTAGGTAGTAAGTCAGTGAAGAGAACGGAATTGTCCGCTGGCCAGTCTGTAACAAGGCTGCAACGGCTTTCAAATGTGTAGTGTGCTACTTTTCCTACTCAACATATTATGATTGTTTTTCTGTCAAAGAATGGCTCAAGATTTATCAAAACAGTAAAGCCTCCTGGTTGCTATCTCTGGACCTTGGCCATCAGAATCACCCTCCCAACCTTTATCAAAATATCAGTATTTCAGTGCCTGCCAGAGGATGAGAGTAAACAGAATAGGAACTGAAAGAAATAGCAACCTTTGTAGGAATAAACACCTTTGTAGGAATAAACAGTCTGAGATAAGACTGTTCAGTTTAAATATACTGCAGGCCTTCCTTCCATTTAAAAGTGGGAACAGTTACAATAAGATACAGATTATGTACGTGATGGATAACTACGGAAAGGAGGTAGTGCCTCTCACTAAGAGGAATAGGTTAGGACATGAATCCCTCTGGTAATTTGATGAAATATATGCCCTCTTTGTGTACGTGCACAAACACATTTACTATATATACATATAAGTAAACACACATATATGATAAAACTTGAGGGAAAACAGAGACCCACTTGAAGTGAATCCACACATCTTCCCAGAGACTGTGGGCACCTGGTTCAGAATGCTATGTTAGAGCATACACAATATTGCCAATACATATTGTCTTCGGGAGGTGGATGACATTAAATTTTGCTTTTGCCTATGACAATCTCATTACCTTGATGGCCAACACAGAGTGGAAGAACCAACTCCTTGAATTGTATATTGGTCTAACCAAGGTAATTTGCATTTCCACTGGGTTTATACTTTGGAAACCACATTCCCATCTACAGGCTTGTTCAGCAAAGAGCAGGTACTGTAGTATTATGTCCGTTTTACAGGAATGTGGGAGTGAAGTGCCTGCCCCAGACCAGTGATCCCTAACCTGTACTCCTGCTGCTACATTGCTCTGACAAGGGCTTTATTTGAATCTGAATCAAATCCTTGCCAAACTTGACTTTTCTTTTTTTGTTTTCATGCACTTAAAGTAGTATGGTTTTGATATGGTTTACCTGTGTTCTTTCCTATGAGCTATTGCTTTTGGATGTTTTAGACTAGTATTTGGAGAATTTCTATAGCCAAAGAAAACACATTGCTTTCACCCTAAATAAGACATTTGCAATTACCTGATTTAGCTTCTATGGTTTCCTTTACATGTACTCTTTAGAATCCCTAAATCGTAAGCATGTAGTTCCTGCATAGGTTAACGGTTTCATTTCACTATGCCCACTAGAAAATGAAACTGAGAACAGTGGCAGTTTTTCAGGTGGCTAGAATCAATGCAAGAAAAAAAAATCATAACTGCTACTTGAAATATCCAAATAATTGAGACAAATCTGATCCCCATGATGAGACCTCTAGTCCCTTCTTGGGGCACTACTGCTCAGAACTGACATTTCCCTGCCTCTTTCATCAACATATTCCAGAAGGTTGCTTGTTTAGAAAGGCAGTCGGAATGCTCATCAAAAATAACCACACTTGATATTTATCCCATCTCTTTAACATTGAAGTGTGATCTTGCATCTATTTTCTCACGTGCTTCTCACAACAGCTTTTGAAGGTGCTCAATTTAGGATGGTTGCACTCATTTTACAGGACACTCTCAGACGCTGAGAAGTCAGATGTGGTTCAGTCTGTTGTTATCACTGAGTCCAAGCCACCAGCTTGAAAGATTAAAAATTTAACTAACTATTCTAGAAGTTAATTTAATCTCTTATACATACAAGGTATTTTACCATCTACATCATATTTTCACATCTGTAATTTCATTTTATCCTCATGTATAGAATCACTAAGCAGGGAGCTGGAATCACGTGTTACAGATGGGACAGCTGAGGCTGAGAGAGACCGGGAAAAGAATGAGACTGGAACCAGAGTCTTCTCAATTCTAGCCTTTCCCATTGTCTTGGAGTCCCTGGTCCATTTTACTGATGTGATTGTTATACTAGGGGAGGGCCAATGAAGTTGGTCCTTATTTTACACCTATTTCTTCTGACCCTCCTGTGTCCTTGCAGGCAGCACCTCAATTGACGTTCAAGATTCAGGTAACCAATTATCTTGCTGTTTGCTTAAGAGCACTCATTCTGAAGTACATGAAACTGGCTTAGACCCTTAGACAGATCCCCAGGGGATGACTTATGTGTGCAGTGGTGAAAGTCGATTTAACAAAACCATTAACTTGAGTTTCTGGGAATAAACAGTAGCTGTCACCCGCCATTAGAAAATACACAGATAGTGCTTTGTAATCCAGATTGCAAAGTGCCTGAGAATACGACCAAATCAAGGAAAATAACTTTGGTGGTTGTTCAAGTCTGTGTATTGTTTTAACTTTCTGGCCAGGGTGGTTCATTTCAGTGTGGTTTTCAGAAAACTAGATACTGGGTTGTGCCTGCCACGTTTCATCAGTCATGCTGTATTACGAGCATTAGGAGGCCCTGTGAATTCTTTTGGTCTCAGATTTACCGCAAGATGAGGCAGAAATCCGTTTATGAATCCAAGGAAAGAGACTGTTAAAGATAGTCCCCCTTCACCAGGGGAGACAGCACATGCTTCTCTCACCATTCTCTTGTGACAGTCCTGCCAAACCCAGTCCCTTCCCCCAAATAAAAAGACACGTCATGTAAAGCTAAATTCAAATAGGGAGAAAACATTTTTCAAAGATCCATGGCTGATTGTAAAATTGTCTTTATTATTATTTTTTTAAACAATCCACAGTAGGCAGCATTACTGATGAGCTTAAGAAACAGCTTCAACATCCATGATCTAATGAGCTTGTGAGAGAACAGCTACTGCTATTATTTTATTTTATTTATTTATTTTTTTTGCGGTACGTGGGCCTCTCACCGTTGTGGCCTCTCCCGTTGTGGAGCACAGGCTCCGGACACGCAGGCTCAGTGGCCACGGCTCACGGGCCCAGCCGCTCCACGGCATGTGGGATCTTCCCGGACTGGGGCACGAACCCGTGTCCCCTGCATCGGCAGGTGGACTCTCAACCACTGCGCCACCAGGGAAGCCCGCTACTGCTATTCTTAAATGCCTGGAATCTGTGCTCATGTACAAGCCAAGTTCATTGATTGATTTTATGCTTTGAAATTATTTTAAAATATTTAATAAGGAATATTTAAAACATTCAAAAGACAGAGAGCACTCTACTTGACACCATCATCCAGACAGATCTAACCAATGTGAACATCTTACCAAATTATCTTCAGATCTTCCATTTCTTATATAAACACAATTTGGTATATATATATACACACACACATATACATATATATACATATATATACACATACACACATATATATAACACATATACATATATACACATGCCTGTAGATACACGTATATACATTGATATACACATTACCCATATACATACACATATGTCCACATATATTTGTAGACATGTATGTTTACACTTACAGGTACATATATACACATGTAGCTTTATATTTGTGCATATATAACTGACTAGAGATGATACTAAAGTCATTATTAACAAGCATACTGTTTGGGGGGGTGTGAGGCTCTCTTTATATATTTGAAACCTTAAAACCTCAGTGCAGTATGTCTGCTAATAATTCTTTTACAGAGAACTTCTCTTGTCAGATTCTGTAAGTCTTTGTATGTCTGAAAATGTATTTATTTTGGCCTATTTGAATGAAAATTTAGCAAAATATAGCATTCTAGGTTGACAGGAATTGTTTGTATATTGTTTATTTATGTTTTCCTTTTCAACTTGGATCTATACTTTGCTCCCTTCTGGCATCTGCTGCCTTGCTCTGGTTTGCCACTTGGGATGGGTTACATTTAGACTCATGTACTCAGTGTGAACCACATCTTAGCCACTGTAGGCTTTTGATGTTACCTCATTCAGTGCTTTGTGTTTGTCTCCTATTTCTGCCAAGGAGATGTTAATCTTGTCTTTGACCACATCTTTTATTATTATTATTATTTTCATGCTCTATTGCTACACATAGGAGTCAAAGGGGTTTTCATGGACTGGACTATCTACACCACGCTTGTTCTCTACTGAAATAGATATAATGGAGTAAAACTAAAGGTTTAAATTATTAGTCTTACTATGATTGAGTGTCATGTGCTTAAAAAGAAGTAATTGGTGGACAAGAAAGAATTCACAGAAAATAAACGCTTAACAAAACTGAAAATAAAATACAGACACCAAATCGCCGAACGGTGAAGTAATGAACTGATAAACCAGCAGAGGACATTCTTCAAAGTGCAGAGCCAGAGGACAAAATTTAAATTATGGATAAAAAGGGAAGAAGCACAGAATAAGTGTAAGAGATGAGATATCTAATGTGTGTTATAGAAAGAGAAAACATAGATGGGAAGAAGTTTAAAGAAGTGGTAATAGAACAGGTGAATAAAATTCCCTCAGAGAAATTCTTGAGTGTTCAGATCAAAAGGCACACTAAATGCTAGGCAGGTGCTTGGAAAAGGGATGCATATAGACATGTGCTCTTTTTGAATTATTGGGATACTTAGAGAAAAAAGCACACAGTTTTAGAATAAAGAAAGAACATGGTGACCGTTAAGGAAGGAGAATCAGTCTGGCATCCAGTGTCTCACCTGCAATATGAAAATGCTAGCAGGAATAGAATAGAAGTTCCACAATTCTAGCAGGGAGTGGGGAATGATTTTGATTTCAACATTCTTGGATCCTCTCAAACTATTCTCCATGTGTAATAAAAATAATATAATAATGATTGTAATAACAAAGTCCAGGAATAAACATTTACTTAAAATATAATTTTGTTTTAGGTTGCAGGCAGGAGTGTGAATAGATGCTGCTTAATTCTTGATGGAGAACTATAAGCTTGTTCATGTTAATATTTTAGTGGGGAATCATTAGTGGCACAGAACAGAAAGATACTGATGCTAGTTCAAGGAAATGTGGCTTATTTGACAGGGAAACTCAGGGTCACAGCCAGGCTCATAGGAACCAGAAATTAGAAGCGAGTACAAACGAAAGCCTCCCCTCAGTTTCAGGAGCTGCTTGGTTCTGCCTCTTTCCCTGAGTGGCCACATGGTATGACATATCTCTCTTCTTGGTAGCTTCTCTGTGAGCTGTCTGTATCTATGTGCACACAGCCCACAGTGCCACAAGTCACGTCTACAAACTGGACCCATTCAGGACTTAACAGCCACCATCTCTGCGACTCTTAATTCAGTTCTCAGGAAGAAAAGTACAACTGGTTGCTAGGCAGCCAATGAAAGCCTGGCCTCAGGTTATGTGTCTCATTCAGGACCAGTTAGCTAGGCTGGGGTGCGGTGGGGTCATGAGGTATTACATGGCTTAGTGGGCCTGCCTCTTCATAGGGCATAAAGATAAAGGATGCTGGCAAATAAGAAGTGAGCTGATGGCAAAGACAAGGAAACGTGCCCAGTAAGGAGAAAGGCTGTATGACTGGCCAGTCATAGCGTAGAAGTAGGGTAGCTCAGTGATTCTCAATGGAGCTAACCTCTTATGGGAACACCCTACTTAGGAGAAAGTCCTTTCTGATGTCAAATTAAAATGTAACTCATAAATATTTAACCAGATATGCTTTCCTGAGCAACTCAGAGAAATATTCTTCTACTTCCTCTGTGGCAGCTCTTCAACTATCTGAAGACAGCAATTAATATCCACAGCCTGCTCATCATCTTTTCTCCAGGTTAAAGAGCCTTGCCTAAATTATTGTTAATGTTAAGATTTTTGAGGGAGAAAGAAAAAAAAATTACACTACTCTTGCACCTTGTAGGTACTTCTATAATTGCACGTCTCACTGTTTGGTAAAAATTTATCTGCCTTGCATGCTAGATCATAAGCTTTTTGAGGTATTGTGTCCAATCACCTTTTGAAATGATTTGGTTCCATGCCAGGAACATAGTAGGTGCATAAAGAAATGGATGTTAGTCAAAATAATCTTTTCTTTGAATCATAAGGTGTTTTATTTTTAAATTCTCAACAATTCCATCCTGTTGGTGATTATTTAAGCATAAGACAGAAGTGGTAAACTTGAGAACCTCTTACTGAACGTATTGTGCATTAAGACTTAACAAAGTGCCCTCTCCTTTAGTGGCTCTTTCTGGCAGGTGTCTTCCAAGTTGATGAGCATGGGAGTCAGTCACAGAGGGTTTTCCAAGGCACACTGGAATTTAGCAAAAATGCAGAGGTACAGTGTCAATTTTCTCGGAGTTGCTTGATCATTTGCGGGGAGGAAATGAAGCCCCATTATTGATTTGTCCCACTGGGGTACTGAGTGACAGCCATTAGTTTTAAACCATAATTGGCATTTTGAAAACACACACACACACACATATACACACACACACACACACACACACACATACACATACACAGTTGTGGTTTCTCAGACTTAGTGACCAGAGGTTCCAGGGAGCAAGGGATGAGGTTAGCCCATGAGATAATATTCACCTCTGGAATCTTATCGCCCCGGTAATATATATAGCAATCCACTGTTTACTTAGGGAGATAAAGTAGCTTAAGGTTTGACAGTTGGGGTAAAGGAGCAGGTGCACTGTTCAAACTCTGAATCAAACTGTCTTATAAGGAAACGTTCATCCATATAAATACGTGACATCTAGAAAAAAACAAATCTAATCCAAACTGAGTTGGCCAGTTTCTGTTCTGTAGACACTGTTAGGGGGCCTAAGGAGAAATTAATACTTAAGTGATAGGATTCCGAGTGCTACTGCTCTCCAGTCTGCTTATTACAGCCTTACATTGTTCCTTATCTGACCCAGATTTTGAGTCACTACTTAGAACTTAATTTAAGGAGTGGCTCAGTGTAATGAGTTTCCAACTCTGTGCAGAAAACAAATTTGCATTTTTCCAGCTGATTAGTTTCTCTACTGATTAACTCAGCAAGGTCAACTTTTGGTCACTGATGCTGCTGATACACACAGCTGATATTTTCCAGTTTCAGAGCTGGGAGGCCTAAGTTGAAGCTCTTGTTTTTGTTACTGAAGACCAAACTAGAACATCCCGGAAGAGAAGGAAATGCTGGAGTACCCACACATCTACCTGGGTGCTTATTAGTCTCCATTGCTCAGGGCCTCAGTGAAGGAGAAGCTCCCCTCACCTCCTCTGCCTTCCTAGCTCCCACTACAGAGTCCTTTAATGAAAAATTTCCAAGGTGGCCCATGGCTTTCATTTCATGATTTCACTGGAAACAGTGTGAAGTAGAAAACAAGTCCTTTGCATACAGAAGGACCTGGATTGTAATCCCCAGTTCCACTACTTTCAAAGCTATGTAACCTTGAATTAATTCTGTGCCTTGGTTTCCTTATCTATAAAATGGGGATAATAGCTGTTGCCTTAAGTTATTAGGATCAAAAGAGGAAACATATGCAGAAATGCCTAGCTTAGTGCTTGGTACATAGTAAGTGATTAGTAAATGTTAATTGTCTTCTGTTATTGAAGTCCTAGGTCACATATGATGGCTGATTAAGAAAGCAAATTCAGCATCACTTATATTACTCCCGTGTCTCAAGCCTTCTCCGAAATTGCCCAAATCATTTCTGCCCCTGGGTCCACTAGTTGGACAACCCTGTCAATTCAAGCTCCACTCAAATGCTGCATCCTTCATGAAGCCTTACGATCACCTGGCCCACAGATCACTTCCTCTTTTGAATCCCTTTCGCTTTTATTTACTTCCTAACTAGTAGATCCCTAATTATAGGGCACATACTACTGATGGTGCCATGATGACTTTAAATAAAAGAAAAATGATCTGAGATTATACAGATACATAGCAGGTCTCAGCTTTCAGCAGGCAAGAATATCTAGTTGAAATTTTATAACATGGTTTTATTTTTAGTGTGTTCCCTTTTGTATTTACTAAATTTTAGAAAATGAGGTTTCCATTTATGGTAGTGGTCTAACGTTTCCTTTGACTACGGGGTTAATTAAGGAGAAAATAAATGATTTCATTTATATAAAAATACTGAGTAATAATAATTCCACAGCACATGAATATGGCAAAAGAAAAACCACATTGGATTAGCATGCATATGACTGAAATTTAAGAAATATCAGTCTGTTCCACTTACATAGAAGTACATTCAAGTGGGCTGCTGTCGTTTAAGTTTTTATATTGCATCCTACTTTTTGAGTCCTGTCTTCCTTTCAAATAGACGGTTAACCTCTTGGAAAAGAACGTCTGGCACTCTTTGGCAATTTACTATCCTGTCTAATAGGCCTGTAGGTTCATTTTCACAATAACTACTTATTACATGATTGAAGAAGAAGGTAACTTATTTATTGACCCAGACTTGTAAACTGGCAGACACTCACAGGAATATAATGCAAAGGAAAATAGTATGCTGTGAACATGAAGAATTTACATATAATTAAGATTATGTACATAATTAAGAATGTATATAATATACAATTAAAAATTATAATAACAAAACTGTGACTCACCTACTGTTACTTTTCTTCCTTAAAGGCTTCTCAGTTTTTGCTGGGTGCAGAATATTAGTATGAGCCCAGCAACCATAGAAAATGCTAGAACACATTCCTACTAGCTGTTAGATTTAAAATAAGTTCATCTTTGAGCCTCTACCAACAGGGACTGTCTACTGTGTCAATCAGTGATGAGTGACAGCTGAAGAGAGGAGAATTTTGATGTGGTGGCCCTTGTCAGCCCCTATTCGTCATAGGAATTATTCTCCATTTTGATTCTTGGGAGTAGTTCTGGTGCTAAAGAACATGAAATTCTTCGTTAAATTTAGTGTATTGCCCATGCACTCGCACACCTCAGAAATGGCTCCTGCACCCTCTTCAGCAAGGAGTTTCATTTGCTTAAAAGTAAGTCTCCATCTGTCAGGAAGAATGACTGTTCATCAGTTATTCCAAGAGAGTTCCTGATCTTACATGATCAGATCACAGCATTGGCAATATGGAAACAGCCCACTTCCCGTTAACGCCACCAGTCCCCCCATCTCTGCAGGATTCCCAGAGTGCCCCACTCCAAATCAGAAGTGGCCACCTCTCCCCCCTTCCATTTGGCTTTAAAATGATGTACAATAGAACACTGAGAATGCTGCTTTAATCAATCCTGGCCTGCAAGATGGCCCTCCTGTCAACCTTTTCATTTTCCAACATTCAGATGTACAGAAAAAATCAGTCATTCTTATGGTGGTGTACATGTCTTTAGGTACAGCACTGTAATTTTTATTTCTTTTTTCCAGGTGGTTAATCTCCATGTTGTCTGCTGAGTAGAAATTATAACAGAAAAATTCTTTACTCTTATGACCTTGCTGCTGCTTTGAACTAACCATTTGGAGTCACAAAATCAGGATAGCACTTATGGATTCCAGTAACTCATGTTTAACCTGGAAGAATACAATCATGATTTGAGGAGGGAAATTTGATTATATATAGGATATGGATCTATAACCAGATAATGTGTGGTGTTAGGTTTTCTTACTGTTTTACAGTTTGATTCTTGATGCTTCTAGGGAAAAAACAAAAACCCCAAAAGCCCATTTTAAGCATACAAGGTCAGTGTTGCAATAATGAGGTTAATCTGCAGAGAGTATTAATCAGGGATCTTTTATTTGCTAATGGAAGAACCCAGTTCAAACTAGCCTAGGACAAAATAACTTTTGTGTTTTTTTTGTTTGTTTGTTTTGTTTTGTTTTTGGCTTATATGGTCTGTGAAGTTTAGGTTCCTCGCTTGGGATAACTGGAGACAAGCACTAGGGTTTGTCTTCTTCCTTTCTATACATTGACCTCATTCTCTATTTATTCTTTGTCATTGCAAAAGGGCCTCACAAATCAGTGAATTTCTGTTTCACAAGAGAGAAAGTGCCCATTCTCCAGGAAGATCCCAGGAAAGAACTCTGACTCTCCCAGCTTGTGTCATGTGCTTATTTCTTGGGATGTCACTGTGGTCATGGAGGCAGGGTCATATATATAGATGTATTTCACAGTTGGAACACGTGTTAGAATTTTGGATGGGGATTCTGTAGGGGCTGGCAGCAACCACAAAGAAGGAGGTGGCTCAAACAGTCTTGGGGAGCTAGGCTTTCATCCTGATTTGTATCTACTATTAAGAACTGAGAGAGGAAGATGAGAAGAGTAGGTTAGAATGATGATGAAGCTGAACAAATGATAGGAGGAAAAACTATCTCTTGAGACCATGTCTACCAAAATCTACTCTTTGATTTAGGGTATAGGCAACATTGTTGTAAAAAAAGAGCTCCTCAAATACAGACTTACGAGACAGACACTTATGTCTCTCTCATGATACAGCCCAGAATTGGGCAGGTGATACAGGTTGGTTAAGCTGCTTCGTTCCATGAGATCATCCAGGGGTCTAGGTTACTTCTATCTTGCTGCTCTGCCATACTCCTAAATACAGCTCCCCTGGTTAATCTGGCTCACATCATTACCTCTGCACACCAGCCCCCAGGAAGGGAAAAGAAGGAATAGAGGCCAAGAGCTTCCTTCCAAAAAATTATCATCGGCAAGTTGCATACGTGTCTTCTGCCTGCATCTCATTGGTCAAAACATATTCATATTGTCACACCTACCTAACAGGAAGGCGGGGAAAAACAGTCTTTAGCTGGGTAGCCATGTGTCCAGGTAAAGCTCAAGAGGTTCTGTTACTGTAGATTCTGGGAAACAATTAGCATTCTACCATACCTAAAAGTGGAAGATCACTTAAAACTGCTCTAGCTTCAATGGTGGTGAAAGCGAAGTGTATTCAGTGTTTATGAGGCTGATTAAAATGTAGCCTGGTGAGTGTAGATTCATCCAACATGTAGATAATGAGCTTATATATCCCTATTACTTGTTGAGCCTCCTTGTTAAGAAAAACATCCTTTGTTTTGCCACTGAGGCTACATTTGTTTTGCCTTTTAAAAATTGTGTCTGTTAAAAGGTAGATTGGGTCTATGGTATAATAATATTTTTCCCAGTTTAAGTGTTATTAATAAGGGTGAAGGGTGGAGAGAGACTCTCTTAGCTTGGAAGAAATGATATGCATTTATTGTGGCATTTATAATGAAGCCATTTGTACAATCATCATTGTTTTGCCTCTCTTATGTAATTTTTCCTAGGCATTCTCCAGCAGTTTCTAGGAGTAGAAAATGCTGGCCCTCATAACATCTGTCCCATCTTAGGCTAAACTAGCCTTCTCTTCTCAGGTCTCCAAGCAACAGAATCTTAAAAATGAAATATTCATTTTCTGAAACCTAATTTAATTTTAGCAATGACTAGGTTGCAGAGCTTATCAGATCACAGAATCCTAAAAATTCCCTGAATTAACAGTCCTTTCTTGGTGATGGAGTTTTTGTGTTGTCATTGTTTACATTATTTATTTATTGCTGCACCTTGTTAAAATGTACACACTCAATTTTAACCTTGGTTTGTCTGACAGTGATTTACTCATTTGTGATCTAGAGGTAATGAGAAACACTGTAGGCAATCATCTTGCTGTCAGTAAATGAAATACATCGTTATTTTTCTAAAACAGGGATTAAGTTTCTCCCAAATGTAGCTTCTACCCTTACTAGAAAATAAACAATTTTTTAAGCTTTATTTTTGGAGCAAATTCTGAAGTATAGTAGTAAAAAATTCATCTTTCATAACTTCTGGAGCTGATGAGTCATTACTGACATGTAATATCCAATTAAATCAGTGACAAATGTAATTGTGTGTCATGCACCATGGGGGTGATAAATTGTACCACATTCTGAAAGTCATGTTTTGGTAAATGCTGTTTTGCTGAAAGACTGCAATTATACCCTGCCTTGAATGGGGTGCCTTTGTTTTAAACACAGGGTAATGGAGTTCTAAATAGAGAGATCATGTTAACAAAGACATTTCAGAGCGCAGTGTAACCAAGCTAACCAGCAGTTGAAGTTTTCCTACCACTATCATTTTCACTTGCAGCCAGAATCTATCTTAATTCCTCAAAGTAAGGTTGTTCCTAAAAAGTTTAATTCAATTGACTTCATTTTTTTCTTAATATCATGGACCATTTTGGCTAATACTATCTACTTGAAATTATGTGACACTGCAGGTTCCTGCAACGAAGCAGAAAGGCAGGAAACCATCTAATGAGGTTGGCTTATATTCAGACATATGGGAAGAATATGAGAAATTTACCATTCTTTAAAATATGTAAGCAGAGAAGATGGACAGTTGGGTTGAATTTTGAATTTATTAGATAATCTTTCATTTCTTTGCCTTAGCTCGTAAGCTTTCCTTTGCTTAGCATATGTGTTTTATGACTGTGTCCACACTGTTTTTATGTGTGTGTCTGGTCTACAACTAGATCATTCCTGATTCTTGATTAAGGAGATTTGGTTAAGTGGTGATGATCATAAGTTTTTTAGGTAAGAAAGAATCAAGCATTTAGCTTTACATCATGATTGCTTTGTCCATTAAACTAAGCTTGTTGAATTTTGTAAATAGCTAAGCCATTCTAAGCCAATTATATTACTGGGACAGTTTTCTTCATTGTTTTGCTGAGGGTTGTCTTACTGTGCTTACAATAATAGTGATAGTAACAGACTGTAGTAATTGAGAACCTCTAATATGCTTAAAATGATGATAATTTTAGTGATTTTCAAATTGTGTGAATTAAGCTTCAGTACCTGGATCCAAATTTGCTCCTCTATTCAAAGATACATTGTCTTTGTCTTTGATAAGACTGTTACATAGTAGAGGAAAAATAGAATGCAATATAAGAATGCCAGGTGTTTTGCTATGGCACAAATATTCCTAACAATATCTGGATATGAGAGAGATTAATTATGGAATACAATTTACATTTACTAGTCATATTTATTGTAACAATATGGAAGTATTTCCATCTATCATGGGTGAGCAGAACAATCCATTTGCTAAGAACAAATAGAAACATTGAACAGAGTTTAAAAAGATATCTTTTTGAATGCATTAGAGAGACACCAAGGTAGGAAGATTTGAGAGTTCGAGATCCTGGAGGGCAAGGAAGTGAAGAGAAGTGAGCCTAATAGTCTAAGCCACTTTTCCACTCAGAGCAATTGCTAATTCAAAAGTAGTTCAGGGCAAAGATGAGAAAAAAATAAGTAGAGAGTAGTAGAAGGAAGCTTATAAAAGGATGAGACTCTAAGTGGAAACTCTTAAAATTTAGATGAGATGACTAAATTCATAAAAATACAACTTATCAAAACTGACTTAAAAAGAAAGCAAAAATCTGAATAGTCCTATCTAGTAAAAAAAAGAATTTCTCAAGAAAAACCTTCCCACAAAGAAACTCTGGCCTCAGATGGGTATACTAGTGAATTGGACTAAACAGTAAAGAATTGAATAATACCAGTCTTACGCAAACAGAGAGAATACTTTCTGATTCATTTTATGAAGGCAGCATGACCTTGATAGCAAAATCTGTCAAAGCATTACAGTAAAGGTAATTTGCAGACCAATCTCTAGAAAACATAGATGTCCAGAATTCTAGCAGATAAAATCAACAGATGTGTAAAAAGGAATCTGTTTGGTTTAACATTTTAAAGTCACGAAAATTTGCCATATGAATGGAATAAAAGAATAATCTCAATAGATACAGAAAATGCATTTGGTTAAATTCAACATCTGTTTCCCAGAAAAAATTCTTAACTAGGAAAAGAAGGGAAATTCATAGCTGATAAAAAGTATGTATAAAAACACCTGCACTAAATATATTTAAGAGCAAAATGTTGAAAGTTTTCTCCCTTGAAAATGTTGACTAGTAGCGTCACTGTATTAATCACCACATCAGAGGTTCAGTGCAGTAAGGGAAGAGAAAGAAATGGATTTGGATTGTAGTAGAAATAAAAATGTCAACTTGTTTTCTTTCCTTCTGTTCACATGGTAAGTTACATTACATTTTAAAGTAGGCTAACAACTGAGGGCTTTTTGCAGGCAGCACTCCCAGCATTCTTCAGTTGCCTCAGGTAAACATAGTCCTCTTGCTCAAGGTCACAGCCCCTTCTCTGGGGCAGCTTTATGTGGGTATATAAAGTCGACTGGGGTATGTGGGTATATAAAGTCGTGGCTCCTTCATCCCAACTTGAGCATCCTAGCTTCAGAGTACCATATGGAGTTGGCCAAGGCCTTTGTTGAGACTGCATCACAGTCTGACTTCTCCTGCTGCTCAGTCCTATTTTATTTACATTCCTTCCATGAGAGTTGATTTCAAAAGCTGCCTAATAAACCTATTGCAGGCTAGCCTCTATCTTAGATTCTGCTTTCTGGGGAACCAGACCTGCAACAGACGGTACTGACCGTCTAGTAGTGGTTGGAGACAGCAGATGCTAAGATGAGATTTTGAGGCTGGATTACCTGCTGCCTGAGTGGCAATGAAGACTCATCATTAGTGGTAAGTGGAACACAGACAGCCTTTGGCATGAGGCAGCTATGCAGTTTAAATTAGAGTTTTTACTGGTGGCAAACTGGGATAATACACTGGCAGAATGGAATTCACCAACTGGTGCAATAGCAGGCATTTCAGAACATATAACATGTTTGTAACCATAACAAAAAGGAGAGTAGACTTAGATAGCTGTTGCTAAGCTTCACTCATGCCTTGGAAAAAGGTAACAAAAGGCTGCAAGTGATAAATTGGCAATTTAAAGGTAAGATGGAAATCCAGAGGGCTTCCTTGGTAGCCTGTAAAGAGACCTTCATCTCCCATAGCCTAAAAGCAGAGAAAGCTGAAGACCAGGCCCAGGACTTTATCATGAACAACAGAGCTCTAAACCTAGGCATGTGCTAGGTCTGAATGTGTTCTCACCCCACCCCCAAATTCATATGTTGAAACCTAACCCTTAAGGTGAGAGTATTTGGAGGTGGGCCTTTAGATGATTAAGTCATGAGAGTGGAACTGTCATAATTAGTGCCCTTATAAAAGAGGCTCCACAGAGCTTTCTATCCCCTTTTACTATGTGAGGACACAGGATGAAAGTACCTTCTAAAAGGAAGCAGTTTCCCACCAGATACTGAATCTGCTGGTATGATCATTTTCGACTCCCCAGCCTCCAGAACTGTGAGAAATAAATGTTTGTTGTTTATGAGCTGCCCAGTCTGTGGTATTTTGTTATAGCAGCCTGAACAAACTAAGACAGCATGTCGATTATACCTGGGTCTAGATCAGGAAAGAATAAAATCAAAACAGACTAGAACCTTGAATCTCAAGGTTCCCCAAACTTCTGAACCTATAGAAATGGTGCATACCTCTATTAATAAATTGCTGCTTCCCCCTTCTTTGACAGTTGCAGACATTTCTCCCTTGTAAGACACATGCCAACCCCTCTTCCAGGATCTGCCCCCGGTTTCCTCCTGGCCAATATGCCCATAAATAACAAGGGTCAAATACGAGATAGCTTGGGAAGGGTTATGCTAGGCCTGGTAAGGGAGAAAAGGGGTTAGACTTGAAAGGAGATACAGGATGTAGCCAATATGTCCAGCAGGAGCCAGAAAATATGCTTAGGACTGTATTCTGAGAGTGCTGGATCGAGGAGGAGAACATAAGATTTGATAAAACACAGTTTATTGATTTTGGAACACTCCGTCAAGATACAGAGTTTAACATCCTGGCAAGGACCCTACCAGATAGCACAAACACACTAATGTTAGAGTGGCTCCTGTGACATGGAAATAGTAAGAGCCTACAGAAAAGCTGGTGAAGCCAGAAATGCTATAGTAAAGAGTCGCTATGCCAGACAACAGGAATAAAAGGCTCAGAGAACTAGGAATGTTGGGTAGATACATGTTGTAAGGTCAGAAAAACCATCAGATGTCTTCGGCCCTGAGGCAGGGCCTGACAGATGACAGCATCAACTACAGTCTACCCCATGTACCTCTTAGATTCATTTCTTCATATAATTTCTGGAAGTAACTCCCCTAGGATTCCCACTAGTCTCTTTCCCCAAAGGAAACTTACAAAGGAGAAGGTTAGTGGGAGAGTCTGCAGCACCTGCCACTTGCATCTGGTCTCAGAGCTGTAATTGATACTCACCATTTCCCTCTTCTACTGCCATTCTAGACTCTCCTCACCCTTAGCGAGCACCTCTGTTGGGCTGAGTGACTTACCCGGTGGTGTGATACAGATCCTTATTTCTGAGCAGTCTGAGCTCCTGAGCAGTCTGAGTTACCATGCTCTACTTGTGTATTTACAGGTATCATTGGCAAAGGGAGACCAACAAGCACTCAAGGGGATCCCTGGGTACCAAACATATTCTTCCCGGCCATCATTATGTAACCATAGTTCTAGTTCTTCATGAGATTTGGGTAGACAAAGATGTCTTCAGAGGGCATATAAAACATTCACTCTAAGAGAAAAAAAGATACTTTTTATTACATAAAATCAAGAATTTTTTTAGATCAAAAAACTTCAAAGGAGCGAAAAAAATTCACAAACTATGCTCAACATTCAGTAATAACCTAAATGGAAAAAGAATTTGAAAAAGGATAGATACATGTATATATATAAGTGAAAAACAAAATCCACAAAGTGAGATAATTGATTTTTAAGATATAAAAATATGCTGATAGCAATCCCACTACTGGGCATATGCCCTGAGAAAACCATAATTCAAAAAGAGTCATGTACCACAATGTTCATTGCAGCACTATTTACAATAGCAAGGACGTGGAAGCAACCTAAGTGTCCATAGACAGATGAATGGATAAAGAAGATGTGGCACATATGTACAATGGAATATTACTCAGCCATAAAAAGAAACGAAATTGAGTTATTTGTAGTGAGGTGGATGGACCTAGGGACTGTCATACAGAGTGAAGTAAGTCAGAAAGAGAAAAACAAATATCGTGTGCTAACACATATATATGGAATCTAAAAATAAAAAATGGTTCTGATGAATCTAGGGGCAGGACAGGAATAAAGACGCAGACATAGAGAATGGACTTGGGGACATGGAGTGGGGGAAGGGGAAGCTGGGATGAAGTGAGAGAGTGGCATGGACATATATACACTACCAAATGTAAAATAGATAGCTAGTGGGAAGCAGCTGCATGGCACAGGGAGATCAGCTCGGTGCTTTGTGTCCACCTAGAGGGTTGGGATAAGGAGGGTGGGAGGGAGACGCAAGAGGGAGGGGATATGGGGATATATGTATGCATATAGCTGATTCACTTTGTTATACAGCAGAAACTAACAACACTGTAAAGCAATTATACTCCAATAAAGTTGTTAAAAAAATCTGCTGATAGATGTTCAGCTAATATAAGGAAATTACAAATCACATAGAAGGAAAAGGTTAACCCAATAGAAAATGGGCAAAAGACTTAGGCTTCTCACAAAGGAAGATATCTAGATGGCCAGTAAGTACACGCAAAGCTACATGTTATTAGTCATAAACAAAATGTGAATTGGAACCCTAGTGGATATCACTTCAGTCTTAACCAGGATGGCTAAAGTACAGACGAAAGAAAACACCCAAGAGTTGGTGAAGACATGGAAGGACTGAACTTTCATAAACTGCTTGTCTGGAAAGATAAGTTAGTACAACTACTTGGGCAGTATCTGCTAAAGCTACACATACACACCCTATGTAGTAAACGCAAATATATACATACACGCACCAAGTGGCCAGAACAAGAATGTTCATAGTAGTAGTATTTTAAACAGTCAAAAACTGATAATGGTCAAATGCCCACTTAACAGTAGAATGGAGAAATAAAGTGTAGTACACTCAATGAAAGACAAACAAGTTAATACTTTATGATTTCATTTATACACTTTTAAAAACCAGGCAAAACTAATAAAAGGAGGAGGGTTAGTCACTGCAAATGGGCACAAGGGGGACTTCTGAGGGGGGCAGTGATGTTCAGTTTCTTGATCTGGGTGGACACATGGATGTGTTCACTTGGAGAAAATTCATTGAGCTGCACATTGACGACTCTGCACTTTCCTATAGATATGTTATACTTCAGTTAAAATGTTAAAAATGAAGTTAGCCAATCAGCCAGATTCTAGGAACTAGCAACTTCTACTTAAAAACAAAACACTGTTGTACTTGCGACCAGATGAAATGTTGTTGGAGTGGTTCAGCATGATGCCTTTTGTATGTTTCATCAGCTCACCAAGTTTGTTCCCTCCCTCACATGCCCAGGTATTCTCTAGCCTATCAGCCTATTTTTCCTCACAGTACTAACTGCTGTTTGAAATTGTTTACTTGTCATACTGTAATGTAGGACAGTACAAACAGGGATCTTGTCTTTTGTTCACTGCTGTATCCTTTGCACCCAGATCAGTGCCTGGCACATAGTAGGAGCTCAATTAATACTTGCTGAGTGAAGGAGAAAAAGTGGTAAGAATATGCATAAAAAGACAAAGGCCTTTGCTTGATCAGAACAAATGAATACTGGGTTGGTTCAGTGATATTCCCATTTTATAGCTACCTACAAGCATCTGTTATTCTTAAAATTAGTGTAGAAAATATGACTTGTTACTGTGAATCTGAAGCTCCCTATCGCCTAATTTCTATATTTCCCATCAAAACAACTATTTCTAAACAGTATTTTCCATAATTTCAGTTTCTTAGGGACACAACTATGCATTTAAGTAGAAAAGACTGAATGTGATAAAGTGATGAAGTGGATGGGCTAGATTATAATCATTACAAAAGTTGAAGGAGGAGGCTATTCTCTGGGGTGAAAGCAGCCAGAGAAGTTTCTGGAAGAAGATGGGTCTTGAGTTTCTGTGAATAATGACTAGGATAGGAGAAGGGACAGGGCCTTCGAGTGAGAGAGGCAACATTGAAACATGAAAGAGGGGCCTTTGTCCATATCCCTCTGGCTGGGATCCAGGGCAACCAGACAGCATCGGGATCGATTGTGGAAGCCCCAGAGAAGTAGGAGGACATGTGTTTCAAGAGCCCAACATAAATGTTCAAGCACCTGGGGCAGCATCCAGTTCCAGCTCATTGCCTTCCTCTTCTATTCCCAGAATCACATTCATTATTATTGTTGATGAAAGCTGCAGGATTTGCTTGTGGCGATGATGTTACTGGTAGGGGAGGTGTGCACGTGTGCGCCAATTCTTGCAGTGTCATAATAGTATTTATTCACTTCCCTAATTCACTAAATTTGTTCCTTTTACAAGCAGTGGTACAAATCTTTTTACGTCCATTAAATAATAATTGAATGTCCATTGTGAGCTAAGGACTGGGGGCAGAAAGATGAAAGACAGTTTTAGCTTTTAAGGAGTTCACTGTCTAGTAGGGCAGAAATAGCAACACAAATAATGACTATTTGGTGTGATATGTACGGCGTCAGAATTATATTTAAAGTACAACAGGAATAGATGGAGACAGTAATCAAAACTGGTGCAGCTTTCAGGGACAAGGACAGATAATTTGACACGTCCATTTGGAACTCCTGGGACATAGTGATCTGGTTGTTTTGAATAAGTGATGTTGTCATTGCCAATCCCGAGCTAATGAAAAGAGAAAAAATGAGGGATAAGCAGGAGCCATAGTTGACTGCTCAAGGGTTAAATCCAGCCAGAAAACAATGGCTTATTTGGCCTACAGAGTTAAAAGAGTAAAAGATTAGTTATCATAATTGCAAAGTAGGGAGATTACAAAAAGATCTGGATTAACAGTTTCCCTTGAGACAGTGGACGATTTGGCAACAAGTGGATTGTGCTCTCTGGTTTGCCATGGTCCCCACCCAGCTCTGCTCATGCAGCTGCTCTTCTCCCTGGCCCCTGTGTGGATTTGAACTTGATCCCTATTTAATGCGACGGTGGGGTCAAAGACCATCTGAGAGTGTCTGTAGCACATAATACTGGGTAATAAAAATCTGTACTTTTGGGTTATGTCAAGATGTTACATACGCATCAGGGAAGACCATTAACACATGGTCATATGTTAAAAGCATTTCACAAATCTGCTGTGGGTTGTACACTCATTGATTAAGACATAACCTTAAAGAATGGAATCACTAGCATCATTCATGTCCTTAACATATTTCATTATTCCAGAGTGGCTGTGAGGATCAAAATAGGATAGCGAATATAAAAGTGTTCTGAAAAAAAAAAAAAAAAAGTGTTCTGTAAAATGGCTGTGGTTTACAAATACAAGAGAGGATATAAAGAACAAAACGAAAGATACAATAAAACTTTCATGATGGCAGAATAAATTTGAGCATGTGAAAGCAGGGGAAGGGAGTGGCATCTGAAGGAATCCTCTAAATTTTAACAAATAACATAAAATTTTTGTATTGGGTAGACTGGGGAGGCATCCTGGTAGTATTCTAGTTCTACTTTCAGAATCAAGGAATGGCTATTGTGGATTAATATAATATGCCCACATTGTTGACGACCCCAAGACACATATCTTAACCTCCTGCTTACAAATCTATTACCCACTCTTCATGAATTTAAGCCTTTCTTGAGCCTGTTAAATGGTTCAAGAAAATTACAGATTAAAAAAAAACAAAACAGGAGAGCTATTAGGCACAAGCAGTACAGTGAATCAAAGTAGATTAGAAACCTTGCAGTGGACGTATCTTTCCTTGGTATTGAATCCAGCAAGTGGAGATGGCTTACAGTTAATAGGCTTGCTGGGTATTTTCTCTCCCTCATCAGAAACTTGGCTCCTTAAATGGCAACTTTCTTCTTATGTTTAGTAAAAGTAGAACTCATACAAATAATAAACCTCTAACGGGGTCTCACTGTAACCGATAAAGATTTCCTCTCCTTTCTCTGGATAAAAGGGAAAGAAATGAAGCTAGTGGGCAGGAGAATAATTTCTCTGAGCACATTTTCCAGAAGTTCCGCCTTTTCGCCAATTTGTATTGTAAGCTGTTAGGATGACATTATGTCTGTTGAGATCAAAGGTAAAACGTATTAGAAGGAGCAATGCAAAGGCAAACCAGTGATAAGTGTGGCGCCCTTTTAATATATTGGGTTGGCCAAAAAGTTCATTTGGGTTTTTCCGTAACATAGTTATTCTCTCATCAGCCAACAGAGCAGTCCCCCAGCCTCCTCCCAAGCACCCCTGGCTAAATTCCCCTAACCTTAGGATCTGGCCCTGAGTGGGGAAATTTTGTTTGGTTAGTCAGGATGAGAGTCTTGAGAGTTGGGTGGTTTTCCTCCCTTCTGCAAGCAAGCTATCAAAGAATGGAAGGCAGATGCTCCAAGACAACAGTGGTTGTCAAACATGGATGCCAACAGAATCACTTGGGGAAGCTTTAAAAAAATTACCCAGCTTCACTGCCGCCCCCCTCCGCCATCAATTAAAACAGAATCTCTGGAGGTGGAGTTCAGGCACTGGGATGTTTTAAACGCTCCTTAGGTGATTTGTAATGTGCAGTGTATGTGAAAACCACAGCCTTCAAGATGCAGGTCAGCTTCTGCAGCCATTGCAGGACTTTACAGAGGTGTCCATGTCAGTTCAGTGGTCAGCAACCATCCTCAGATGAGTCGGTAGACCAGTAAATGGTCACCTGAGGATAGATCGCCTTCCCTCTTGCTTTCCTCCTGCCTGCCATCCCAATCCTCCACCTCCTCCCCCTGCTTTCTCCACTTTTGTGTACATCTGCCGTTTTATTGGGCCAGTACCCATTCACGCTGCTTCTAGAAATAGCATCTCAGTTCTGCAAAACCCCTTAGCCCCTAACTCTCAACCTTGACTCCACCCACAGCTCCAGAAGTACCCTGTGACTCCAACTTGACCAATAAGAATATGAACTCGCCTTACCCTAGAGTGATTGGGTCAGGGCTGGGCACGTGACTGGATCCCAGCCAATGAAGGGCGAGTTCTCAGTGCTGAGACAGGCGTCCTTGCATTTAGGCGTAGGAGTTGCTGTCTGCCGTCCTATCACCGTGGGTGTGGCCGGCCTAAAATGGAGTCAGCTCTGAGAAATGCTGATGTGTCAGCAGGAGAGAAGGAAACCTGGAGTAGTCAGGCGTCTGGAGTGGGCCATGTGCAAAGTTGGATCCACCCTGGACTTCCCAGCTGTGGCAGCCCTCCGCTCCCTTTCTTGCTGAGCTGATTTGTATTGGCCCTTCTGTCACATTGCTGGTTGGTGACCTGGCTGACTTACCCATTCTCGCCCCTGGGAAGTGTCGTTTAAGTCTTCTCTTTGGACGGAGGGAGAAGATGCCCAGAGGCCTTCTCCATCAGCGGGCCCTGTCAGACGAAGCCAGCCCAGAGGCTCAGTGAGAGTAGAAAATGGCACCCGTTCTAGGCTGACACCGCCGCACGCGTGGAGAGCGGGGCGCTGGCTCGATTTCAGACCCCTCCTTCCTCTGGGTGATCTGGTGCAGGGGACAACGTGAACAGTGGCCTCAAGGGCAGCCCAGGCATGGCATACTTGGCCTTGGGCAGAAGCCTCTCACTGGGGACTCTGCTGGGGGAATCCTAAGTCCCTTGATTTAGTTTCCCCATAGATTTGGTGAGAAACAATCCCAGCTCATGCCCCTCTCTCATGGTACAGTGTCACCAAGGCGACCTGCAGAAGAGTATTTAGTTACCGAGTCCTCCGTTTGATTCTCAGTTTTGAATAAAAGCACATATTTTGTAAGACTTTGGCAGCTATCAAGAGCTTTATAGCTAATATTTATTGAGGACTTACTGTGTATCAGACATCATATATAGGAAACATATCATGTATATGTCTCAGATTATTTATTACATAAAATATTCATTTTATTTTTATAAGAATTATAGGAGTTTGTTACTGTTATTTTGTATATGAGAAAACCAAGGCACAGAGGGTTTAAGTAATTTGCTCACAGTCACACAGCCATGAAGTTGCAGACCTGGGATTCCAAACCCCAGAATTTGTATTCCAGAGCCTGGGTTCTGAAGCAGAATGCTTTATCCCAGCCTCATCAAGGCTACTTGCTCAATCCAGAAAAAAATATAGTCATTTACGGCAGAAAAAAAGAAAAGGTTGCAAGATGCAGGGTCGGTGCCTTTGGCAAGCCAGTCATTTCTTTCCAGTATGTGTGCAGCCACCCTCCTTCCTCTCCTGAATGGAACGTTTGCTCTGCTGGAAGTGGGCATGGTTATATAAATACATATTGATTTTGAGAGGCTGCTCCAGGGCTGAGGGACAGAGTAACTGGGGAATCAGACTGCTGTGACCACGTTCCAGGTCCAGATACAAAACCTGATCAGTGAGACCATAAAGTATGCTTTGTTGACAGAAGGAGGTGTTTAGCAACATTTTCCCTTTTCAGTTTAGTATGCAAGTAGCATTTGATTCCCTGGACGTTTTTATTTCTAACCAAAGCTCTGAAATGCAGCCTAATTAGCATCATTGCCTCGAAAGTGGAGCTTTTCTCTCCTAGGGAATGGGGGGCCTTCAGAGAGCACTTCTTGCCTGTTGTCCCCACTTGCTGTACACTGATTTCAGTGTGTTCAGCTTGTCCCTCCTTGCCCCAAATAGCCCAGTAGAACAAAGAGAATATAATCTTACTTCTTGCCACACCTTGCATTTTGTTCCCTTTTTTCTTCTTTCTTGGTAAGGTTGAAAAATACATTTCAATATGGCTATTCTCTCCTGTGGTTGGAGGCCAGCCCTGAGATTTCAAAGAAAACTCCTTTGTTCAAGATTTAAGAAAATAATCACTGCAAAGCAAACATTGATATGACTTTTAATGGCCATTTACCTGATTAATATCCTTTCATGCTACAAGGCAGCATGAGACACAGTGCTTTAATGAAAGCCAACAACAAAGCGTGGACCAGGTGTGTTACTAAGAAACAATCTCTTGTGTGATTTAATTAGTTCAAAGCATTGCATGGAGCAATTATAAGCAACCTTGCAGAGGTGGCAGCAGTATGGAGCCCTCTGCTCTAAATTGGTTTTTTAAAGAAAGGCATCATGATTTAATAACTGTGCATCTCTAGTGAAAGAAGAAACCCCTCTTTAATTGGGAGCAAAAGGGAAAAAATAATACGCTAATCACAATTTTTAGATCTTTCCCCACTTCCCCTTACCTCTAATTGGGTACAAAAATAATAATAATAATTTTCAGCCATTTCTTGGAGAACGTGAAAATGATTGTTTCTGTTATGTTTTTTTCCTCTGTTCCTTGAACTCCTCAGTACCATTTTTGAGGTGGCATCTTTGGAGAAAACCTGGAATAACCCCACCTGGTCAGGCTGAATGCGGGACACCCTGTAATTTTAAGAGTTGCCTTTATTGCATGCTTACATATAAAAGAAATGGGAGTTGTGATGGTTTGATGGGGCCTTTTTTTTTTAAATCCTCATGCTTGGTTTAATGATGTGTCAACCTGCCACGGAAAGATTGACTGGCATAATGCTTATTACTTAAGATAAAGATAGATTTCTTGTGTGATATGGGAGCTTTACAATAGATAGGGTCTTATCAGGGAAAGTCTGCCTAACCCAGGTAGGATTTGTGATTGACTTCTACATTTCAGTTCTCTATACTTCTACTTAAATTATGGAGACAAGTGTTCAGTGCAGAGAGAGAGAAACACAGATTAGAGAACAAAAATTGAAACGTCCCTTCTTCATCAAGCTCCTGTGCACTTCCTCCCTCGGGAGTCTGGGGTGAACGTGTGCCCTCCGAGGACCAGATTTCCTTGAGTATGGGAGATTGAACATCACACACCATCAGAGAGTCCTTTATCTTTGGGGTCACTGGGCAACGCTGAGTGGAATCGCTTTGGGGCCTTTTAGTATGTGCAGATCTCCTGATCTATAAAGTCTCATCTAGGACTCGGGGTCCATATCCGGCATTGGGTTTTGATGCCTCAGGCCAGTGATGAGTTAGAGAGAGATAAGGCATTGGTGATGGTAGTTGTCAGCCTCAGTGGTTTGTAAGCCGTGGCTTGCCACAGGCCTGTTTTTGTGAAGAATGTTTTATTGGAACACAGCCACCCCCATTCATTTCCATATTGTACTGCAGTGACAGAACTGAGTGATTGCCACGGAGACCATCTGGCCCACAAAGCCAAAAATACTTACTTGGCCCTTTGTGGAAAAGTTCACTGACCACTGAAAGTGGTCGGAGATGATTTCTGATGAGCAGCCCTTGCCTTTGCAGCCTGTTAGGTGGGAACGATCCGAGAGGGACCCTCCTCCCCTGTTTCTCAGTATCCAAGTGGCTTAGGCTGAGGAGGAAAGTTGCATTTGGGATTTGAGCAGTGCACTGAGAGGCCATTCCCAGGCTGGAGGTGGAGTCCCTGATACATTTTGAGTCCAGCTGGAAGTGTTGAGGAAACATCGTTTAGCTCTTGGAAAATTACGGTTTATAAATCGGTGGATCACAGGCTGTGGGACTACACAGCCATAGGCACTAAGCTCTTTTTGTGGATAAAATGCATAAACCTTGAACATAGAATCTTTTCTTATAGACACATTTTTAATTTCAAAAGAAAATTCATTTGCTAAAAGTATTTGAACAGTAAAGGTGAGATTCAAAATGCCTGACAACAGTTTGGTACGGGACCTGACCAGTTGGGTTGATGCCAGCCATGAAGCAAGAAGTGCCGCCTAATGGTCTGCCCCAGCGCAGTGTGTACTCTGCTAATGGCCCCTTTGACCACCCACCCCTTACTCTCATCCATTTTGTTCCCTTTCCTATCGTTCTTAGTTTGGCATGTAACTTTCTGGAGAGTGTTGTAGGCTTTTATGTACACACTCAGTGAATTTGGAGTATTTTGGGGAAGTTTTTAATCAAAGCATGAATATAGCTATTCCAAAACATTTCTTCTTAGTGGATCTTTTAGAACTAATACAGATAGATCTACTTCATTCCTTTTAGCTGCTGTGTGATACAACGTAGTATAGGTATTCTTAAACACCCATAGGAACTATTTTTCAAATGAATGCAGATGTTATTAATAAAACACTAGTTCGTTTAAAACGTCACTAAACTCAGAATGTATTTTAGCATGTGGAAACAAACATAGCAGATATCATGGGGATCTGAGAAATATTTTCTGTTAAAAAGAAATAACAGAAAACAAAATCAAAACCAAGTATGTATATTCACATATTTGCCTGCTTGGGCAAAAAAAGTCTTCGGAAGGATCCAAAAAGCAACCCTGAAAACTAATAAAGTCATTGCCTTTAAGGAATGAACTAGAGGATGGGATGAGTAGGAGACAATTCTTTGGTAGATTTAAGATTTCAGATCATGTCTAACTATATTATTTGTTTTGAAGAACAAAATAATAACACAAGCAGAAGGAAGTGTCTTGGTGGTTGACGTAGGGATCCCCTGGTCAAGCCTGTGACCAATAACAATTGTTCTCCTATCAGACCAAATAATTGAGTACTTAAATTACTATCAACAACCTCCAGGGAGGTCTGAGGCTAGATTGAAAATCTTTTTTTGAAAAACTAAACATAAAACATAGATCCACTAAATTAAAAATAATTTCATTGAAACTTAAATAATCCCCAGGAGGCCCAGCCCAGCAAGCAGCAGCTGCTGCTCCTCGGGGCCCTCCCCTCCCCCAGCCTGCGTTTGACCTGTGGGTCCCAGGGGTCATCTGCTCAGAGCCGCCTCCCTTAACCCTTCTGGCCTGGGAGTGGCAAGGGATAGAGGGGCAGCTGTTTCTGAGAGACAGTGGGCCCAGACGCCAAGGTTGGGGCCTCAGGCCTCAGTCCCCCACCCCCTTCCCAGACAGCAGGGTTGAGGAAGAAGGAAGCTTTGTCTCTTCCTTCACCCCTAGGGCCTATAAGGACCCCCAGAAATCCTTTCAGCTAGGATGAGAGATTTCTGAATGTATATCATGGGGAATATGTCCATACCAGCAGCTAGATTCCTCTTTTTATTATCTTCCGTAATAATAACAGATGTTTATTGAGTCTTTACTCTGTGCCAGACAGTTTGCTAGGAGGTTAATTATTGAATTATTTTATATACGTTGAGTTGGGATCTGAACACCAGAGCTAGTGCTTCTAACCACCCTGTAATCATGCTCTTCCTGTGTCCCAAAGGCTGACCCTCACATTTAGATGCCAGAATAAATACTCCTATTCACCCAATAAGGGATGAGATGACCCAGAAATCCTGCATTGGGAGCTGCCAAATGTAATGTTTAACCTCGGAAATGATTGGCTTAAGATGCAGTAATCATGCCATCAGGACCAAGAAATGTGTTCAGAGTCTTTTGTGTGTAAGGAACTGGAAAAGATAAAGAAGTATAATAATATTCAATATGTACTGAGTGCTGACTTTGTGCCAGGCCCTGTTCTAAGATCTCTGCTATTACATTTACTCACAGTAATCCTGTGGGAAGAGATTTATCATTTCCCGCACTTTACAGATGAGGAAACTGAGGCCTGCAGAGATCACCTTGTATTTTCTGTGCTATATCCCTAGAAACAAACATTTCTTTGAGAAGCCCTGATTCCTTCCAATGAAGAATGGTATTTAGAAACCAAGTTCTGGTCACTGGATGTGCTCATTGTTCACTGGTATGTCACTGCTTATAGGTTCTCTCAATGGACAGAACTAGAAAATACACGTATGTATACTAACCAATATATACACACATATCTATAATTATTTCTGTATCTGCCTATATATAAATTAAATTTACATGAGTTTATACCTTTGTTTCTGACTCCAATTCAGCACCCATTACAGATTTAACTTTAGCTTTTCTCCCTGTTTATTTGCAAATTTCTTTCTCTGACAGTGAGAATCCTGGCTCCCATTATCTACCATTTATTTACATATTTGTTCAAGTCTAGTATACATGTAGCTCCAGAATTATTAGTCCATATCCCTGAGAGAAACAACTAAATAAAGTGCAGTGATTATATACAGTTCTTTTTTTCTTTAGCTTTACAGTTCCTAGTCAAAATACCATTTTCCACAGTTACTTAGGTCACCAGTCTGCTCTTTTGGTCAAACTGGAAGCAGGTGCATTAGTGCAGTTTGCTAATATTTTCAGTTCTCTTCTTTTGGGAGGTTAGAACTTTCTTGCCCTCACTAGGTTAGGTAAGAACATGTTACTTGTTTTGCCCAGTGCAGTGTAAGAGAAGGTGACATGTTTTGTTCCCAGGAAGAAGGATTTGATTACTTGGTGTGAGATTCTCCATCCTTCCCTTCCCCTGTCTTGGCAGTTGTGGAAGCATAAGTTGCTATAAAAGTATGAGCTGATTCATTACACAGAAGGCAGCAGCCTGGGAGAATCATCTAGAACCAGAGTGGATTTTGCATGAGAAAAAAACATTTATTGTTGTAAGCCCCTGAGATCTTGGAGTTGTTCGTTACTGCCGCACGGCTATGATCTTACCTGATACATAAATAAATGTAATAATTAAGAATGATAAGCTATTAAAAAGTAAACTCCACATCCTATGGGGAAAATTAGTGGTATAGATAAATGCTCTGAATAGCGGTTCTTAAAGCTGTTTGTGTTCACAAATCCGTTTGCAGATCTGATGAAAGCTATCTGCTATCTTCTTCCCAAAATACATGAAGTCACATATACACAATATTTTACATTCCATTTCAGCCACGTGCAGAGACTCCCTGAAGCCTATCTAGATCATGTGGCCCATCTCACGTGGGCAGCTGCTAGTCATCTTCACCGACTGCTGCCATGTGGGGTTGCGGGCTCATTGTTTAGGGCGTAAACCTTTGGTAATAAGGTTCAGATTGCTCCCTGCAGGTGGAGGCAGTCTGAGAGAGCCTCTTGGAGGAGGTGCCTTTCAGGCTGAACCTGAAAGGAAAGGCAGGAGAGAGTGGGAATCAGATTTTAGGTGGAGGTCATAAAGGCAGGAAGTAGCAGATGGTGTCCTTAAACTCAGGGCAAGCTTACTCCAGATGCCACCATTTAAACCTCTATGTAAGACAGTATTGGCCCCCATGGAATTTCTTTTCACTGTTTCAGGGAGGCAAGAAGGAAACCTAACCCTGACACTGTGTGTTGAGCAAGGCTCTGAAACCCTTGAGTGGTTGCAAACTCTGATGCCCTTAGTGCCTGGCAGGTTAGTGAGTGAAGTAAGCCAAGTGAAGGACAATGGGGAGTGGAGTGGACTGCAGTGGATTGGAGAGCACGTGGCCCAGCTCAAATGGGCAGCTGCTGTTTATCTTCCTGGACAGCTGCCGTGGGGGAATGTGAATTCAGTGTGCCACTCTTCCAATTCTTCAAGAGAAAATGTAAATCTGGTGGGGTTTTTTGGTAAAATATTCTGATATGTTAAAAAGAGACAAAGCGTGTATGGCCACGAGGGCCACCATGTATAATTGGGTAGGTTGTGTTTTAGCTGGGGGTCCTAGAGTAGGTCCACACAGATGAAGGTATGTCATTTTCTAACTCATACACAGGTGCATATAGGGCTGCATAAGCCCAGATGAAGTTATATCCAGGCTGCACGCCTCCAATTTGAGGCCTCCGATTTGGGAGAAGCTTGCTTTCTCTGGTCCCAGCAGGCCTTTCTGTAAGTGAGTGTGAATAGCCTACAAGGCACACCCAGTTCAAGGCAATCAGCTCTCTCACCTGTGTGTGAGGACCCAGTTCCCCTCTGGCTGGCATTCAGGCCCACAAGGTGAGGGAGGTATTAGTGGACATTTAGAATCTGGCTGCTGGGCACCTCTACCTGGTGCCTGTTTTCATGAATGACAGCATAACCTTATTTTCTAGGCAGCCATGCAAAATATAATCACATGGTTCTTGTCTACCCAAAGATGGACTAAAAACAAAAGCAGGGTAAAATTACACATGAACACTTGCTGTACAGCACACATAACACTGGTAGTTTGGAAAGGAGGAAGTGTCTTAGCTATCATTAGAGGCACTGGTATATTTCCCTAGTATTATAGTAGGAATTCCATGAACAACACCTTGCTGTAGTTTTCTGTTTTTCTCTCTTTTTTTTGGACTATACAGTTTCCAGGGCAATAAAAGTTGGTGGAAAGGTGTTTGGGGTTTTCCCACCAGAACAGCAGGCTTCCATTCTCCTTGCTGGGCCTCTGGGCCTCTGAGAGATACCATCACACCAGACTTTAGGGGTGAATGGTATGTCCCAAAGCAGGCTCTGACCCATGGAAAAGAGGAAGGAATTCACTGGACTGAAGGGTGTGATTATGGTTGCAGATTTGCTTCATGACCTTGTAGGGCCCCAAGACTCTATCTGAAGCAGTGAGTGTCCTCTGGCTTTTGCTAGCTGGTCATGATAGACCAAGTAGAGCACCCACTGAGTAGAGATGGGGCCAATGGCTTAGAAATAATGCAGACATTACAAGAATGCACAGTCCACACAAAATCTGCTGTATGTACAGAGAACACAGAGAAGAAATGTGAAGGGGTAATGCTCCTATTTTAAAGAAATCTTTTCTAGTACATTATTGATAAGGCTATTGTCTTTTATTTTTTCTTTCTTTCTTTTTTTGGTTTTGTTTTTTGTAATTTTCTTTTGCTGCCATTGTAGTTCTAACACTCCTCCCGTCTCCCATGGGATTATTTTTAGTTACAATGTGCCTCAAGGGGGCCAATCTCCAAAAAAAGAAAAAGAAAAGGAAAAAAAAAATCCTATTAGAAACCTAATGAGCCTCTTTAGTTTCTTTTTTTATTTTTTCCCCTTCTGGCCTTGTTACATAATCAGGAAAAGAGAGAAGGCACTTGTATATGTTGCTGTTAGGGAACCTGCTTTGTGGCATGTAGGTGGGAGGCATTACACAGGCTTAGTGCTTATAGCCAGTGTCCGGAATTTAACGGGCATTCGGTAATGTAGTGCTTCTCAACTATATCTGTGTAATGGAAACTTTCTGAGATCTTGATACAGTAGGTCTTGGATAGGATCTAGGCATCCATAGTTTTTAAAATCTTCAAAGGTAATTCTGACATATAGCCAGGGGAGGAAATGTGTATTTAATATATGGAAATATAATTGAATTAAGGAAGGAGTAAAACTGCAACTAGACCAAGAAGCAATTGTGTTAGAGTTAAGACTAGAACTCTTTAATATCACAACGTGAACCTGAAATTGTTATCAGTTTTGGCTGTGCTAGGGCTCGCGGTGTTCTCCTCCTAGGCTTGATGAGGGATTAGTAGGGGTGGGTACACATTGCACCACTCATTTACTCATTTAATAAATATGTATTGTGATTCTCTTGAGCAGCCATAGAAAACACATACACAGATTAAAAACACACAGAGGAAAAAAAATGAAATTCTGAAAAGTATTTAATGAATACAAAAGATGGCAGGAAAGGAGGATCAAGGATCAGAGAATAGAAGAAGAAAAATAGAAAAAAACCCCAAAATCCCAAGGATCAGAGACTAGAAGAGGAAAAATAGGGGAAAAAACCCCAAAATAGTATATTTATTTATTTTGGCCACGCTGTGCGGCATGTGGGATCTTAGTTCCCCGACCAGGGATTGAACCCAATACCCCTGGCATCAGAGTCTTAGCCACTGGACCAACAGGGAAGTCCCCCCAAATACTATATTTAAACCCAGTCTTTATCAATAACTATTTACATTTAAGTGGGAACAAATACTCCCATTACAAAGCCAAGATTATCAGAATGGATAAACAACTAAGTGCAGTCTACAGTTGATGCACCTTAAATATAAAATTGCAGGTAGACTAAAAGTCAAAAGAGGAAAAAGATAAACCGTGCAAACACTACTCATGAGAAAACTGGTATGCCTCTGTTAATCAGAAAAAAAAGACTTCAAAACAGGAAGTATTACCAGACATAAGAGAGAGATATTTCCTAAGAATAGGGCTGATTCGTTGAGAACATAATCCTAAATTTATGTGTGTCTAATAGTGCATCAAACTACTTGCAATAAACATTGACAGAACTAAAGGGAGAAATTGATCAATCCACAATCAGAGTTGGAGACCTCAACATTCCTTTCTCAATAACTGAAAGAAAAGGAGACAAAAAAATCAGAAAGGGTATAGATGACGTGAACAACAGTCTCAACCAATATGACTTAATAGACATTTATAAAATTCTTACAATCAACAGATGTAGGATACACATTCTTATCTAGGATACATTAAAGACTAAGCAAGATAGACAGATTCTGGACCATAAAACAAGTCCTCCAAAATTTCAAAAGTTGAAATAATACAAAATATGTTCTCTGAACATGGTAAAATTAAATTAGAAATCAATAATAAAAATATATCTACAAATTCCCCAAATATTTGGAAACTAAAAACACACTACTAAATAACCGGTGATTCAAAGAAGAATTCATAAGGGAAATTAGAAACAATTTTGAACTAAATGACAATAAAAACATATCAAAATCTGTAGGGCACAGCTAATGTGCTAAGGCAGAAAATCATACTTTTAAATGCTTATATTAGAAAAGAAGAACGATCTAAAATAAATTATATAAGCTTCTACCTGAAAAGCTAAGAAAAACAGCAACTAAAGCCAAAGTAAGTAAAAAGAATGAACATAAAAATGGAAAACAATAGATATATCAAGTCCAATAGTTGATTATTGAACAGATATTAACAAAGTTGGTAAACTACTAACAAGACTGATCAAGAAAGAAGAGAGAAAACACAAAAATCAATGTTAAGTATTAAACAAGGTGTCAAAATAGATTTCTTTATGCCACCAAATTTTACAACACTGTTAAAAAATGCAACTTATCAAAACTGATTAGAGGATAGATAGATGACCAGAATAGCTCTAAATATTCATTAAAAATTGAACTCTAAGCCTGCTGGGAAATGCAGATTCAAACCGCAGTAAGATGGGAATTCCCTGGCGGTCCAGTGGTTAGGACTTGGCACTTTCACTGCTGAGGCTGAGTTTGATCCCTGGTCAGGGAACTAAGATCCTGCAGACCAAAAAAACCAAAAACAAACAGCAACAACAAAAGGAACACGTAAAGATACTACTATGTGTTAACGAAAACCTATAAAATTTGAAAAGACTAGCAATATCTAATGCTGGAAGGGATGCAGAGCAACTGGACTGCTCACGTATTGTTGGTGGAGGTAGGAAATTGCACAACTACTTTGAAAAACTGGCAGTTTCTTATTTAAACATACACCCACGCTATGGTCCAACCGTTCAGCTTCTACCTATGTACCCAAGAGAAGTGGAAGCACATTTCTACAAAATGACTTGTGCAAGAACGTTCATTGCAGCTTTATTCATAATCGTAAAATATCCAAAACAGCATGTTTACATTTTCTTGTTGATGGACAAATTGTGGTAACTCCATGCAATGGAATAGTATGTGCCAAAAAAGGAACAAATTACACATTCATACAACACATGGGTAAATGTCAAAAACATTATGATGAGTCAAGCAATCAAGATGCAAGATAGTTCATACAGTATGCTTCCATTTGCATCAAGTGAAAGGACAGGCAGAACTAACCTATGGGGATAGAAGTCAGAATAGTGGTCACCTCTGGTAGAAAGAGGAGTAAAACTGTAAAGAGACAAAAGGGAACTTTCTAGGGTGATGGTAATGCTCTGTACCTTGATTGAAGTGTTTCTTAAATGAGTATATACATTTGCCAAAATTCATTGAAATGTACACTTAGGATCTGTGCATTTTACTGTATGCAATTAAATCTAAGAAAGGAGTGTGTCACCCGCTGTGTATTAAGTGTTGTGCTAGACCCTGAGGGTAGGATAGTGAGCAAACACAGACATAGCCCCTGTCCTCACGGAGCTTAGAAGGTGAGGAGGAATAAGACATCAATGAAAAAAATCACACGCAAGAATTTGAAAACTATGGATGAGTGAAATGTTTGAGCAGGAAGGTGAGAGTATAGCAGATATGACCAACAGTCTCTAAACTCAGATATGCAACAAGCATCACATTCTTTTCTTTTAAAATTGTCTTAGTTTTCTTCCATCTGAGTAAGTGGGATGTTCCAACTCTGTCTCCCTTGGGACTGCCTCTTCCTCTTGGTCCCGCCAAACCCAGGGAACTCTGGTGACACCTGGATAGTGTAGTAAAGGCCTCCAGGTTCCAGGCTTTCATGGTTATTGCTGGTATCATTTTTTGTCCAGTGCATAAGTGTCCTTGAGGGTCAGAGGCGTACTTCTATTGGACTCATAAGTTCTCTAGAAACACCACGCAGCCATCCTTTGGAAGTCTTGCCATCTCTTCGGAGGGCCGTTTGGGAGTAAGGAGAAGGTCTCCACTGCTTATAGAATCTCTCACTTTCTCTTGCTTTCTATTCCTGTCTCCTTTCTAAAGTCCTAGCATTATCTCTTCAATGGGCTTAAACTGCTGGCAAAGACAAGATGCTTTTGCTCTCTGCTTTGCAAAACTTGGTAACGCAAGAAAGAACAAAAAGGCCAAACTGCAAGCTTGAAATGTGAGAGGGAAAGAAAAATCACATATGTATATGTAACAGAACTTTTCAATAAATTATCCTGCTCAAGATTATATGCTAGAGCAAAGTGATTTGGTTGGGAGGCCAGGAAAGAGTTTCTGTGAGGAAATAATGATTGAATTAGATTTTTGAAAGAGGTGGAATTAACTGTGTAAGGTGGGGTGGGGAGCTGCTATCCAGTGAGCAAAGCAGCGGGGTACATAATGTGACCAGAGTGGCAGGCAGGGTCCAGACCTGGAAAGGCCAGTATTTCCATCCTTATCTTAGGGTAAGTGGGAAGCCATTGGAAGGTTCCAAACTCCTCCACGTAAAAAATGTATTTGGCTATAGTCTTTATTAAAGGCATAGCTGGTCCTCAGTTCTGCCCACTGCTGAGGCTGCTTCTAAATAGAGTCAGGAAGCCCCAGCACACATCCCTTTTGTCTTTGTGGATTCAGAAGGGCCACTGACCTCTGAGATGGGTGCACCCACACGTACAGGTAATGTTGTACTCCAGCCAACTCTTACTACTGCATGTTTCTGCAACTTGGGATATACGAGCATTTTCCCATTTGATTGAAAGTAGTTAGGTGAAATGGCTGGAGAAATAAAAGTAATTTAAGTTATAAATGAGAATGCTAACCATATGATAGGTTGCTATAAAGGAAGACCAACATTAATATGCTATAATATGCAATTTAAACTTGCAGGGGAGTGAATTATGTACTGCAATAACAAGGAGGCAAAAAAAAGTTATGTGAGTGCTTACGATAGGGATAGCTATTTCTACAGTGAAGTTTTTACAATCTGAGTGCATGTGTGCATAATTTCCGCATGCTTCCCAGGTAACATATGTTATATCTAAGGACAGAAAGAGGTTAGTGTCCAAAGGAGGAAAAATCTGCTATTAAACTCATTAATTTGAGAGTTCTGGTTGTAGAATGATTGTGAAAGACAATTATTTCTTGGCTTGAATGTGGTCTTTTACTGTAATTCTAAGTGTGAACGCGTGAAAATATTGAGTGCATCTGCTAAGTGAAGCAAAAATGTAGAGTGAAACTTTATTTAACCTTATCTTGTCAGTAATAAGGATGGGAAATCTATGAAAAAGGGAAGAGTCCTTCTTAAAATAGAAGCTGAAAGTGGGAATAAAATGGAGTGATGTACTTAAAATATTGAATAGAATCCGCTTTAATTTCTGTTTTCTAGCAGCTTCAAGTACTTTAGAAGCACAGATTTATCTATCAGTTATAAATCAGTCGCTTATTCCAGAAGTATTTTTATTAGGCAATAGTTTGAACTTGTTATCATAGTTTGAATGACTATATGTTCCTAAAAGTAACACAGTCAGCTGCATTTCTTTAAATATATTCTAGACTTTTTCCCTAACTCAGAATGAATGTCCTACTTTCCAAAGCAGTTCTACCCACTGAAGCTTTGGTTGAAGTGGGAGAATTCCAACCTAGCATCATTGGCTGGCAAACACTAATGACTGCAGTGAGGCAGAAGCCTGGGCCTCTGGGTCAGTAGGAAGAGCATTGTGCCAAAGGCCTGGGCGCTGCATTATAATTCTATCCACGTCAGTTGGAGTAGGGTAACTGGCTGCACAGCACCATCACAGATCATTGGTGTCTAGCTTCTGCTCAGCTCCAGATCACTGCTCTGAAGTTATTCCCCTTGTCTTTGATGAGCTCCATTTCTTCATCAATAAGTTGACTGCTTCGGACTTTTAATGTTTTGCCTTTGCCAAGCTCCAAATGCTCATTGATCTCACAGAGGACAGGGGAGGTGTAAAGGGATCGTTCCCTTGTAGATATCCTTCCTTAAGGTCTTATATAAGTAGGGTCTTGTCTATCTTTTCTTTCACTTCCAGCTAACTAACCAACCCACTTACCTAGTCTCTTTACTGTCACTCATTTTCAGTATCCCCTCATTGGCTCCTTCTCCCTGTTCAGCTCTCCTCACAATTTCTCTCCTACCCTGAAAGAACTCTTGCCCCACAGAATTTACAGATTTTTAGAGACTCTTGGCTCTCCTCTCCAGCTTTCCTTACTGGGCAGATGCCCAGCTGCCCTCTGTTAATTGCATCCCTTGTACATCTTTTTTTTCCTCTGATTTTTATTTGATATGGTCAATGGATTTTCCATTCTTAAAAATATACTAACTTTAAAAACTTACGTGTCACGTATGCTCATTATAGAAAAAAAAATTTATTAGCAAAGGGTAGGCAATAAAACTTCCTTTTTATCCTTCCAGATACTTTATGCATATAAACACATACCAGTATAGTGCAGCAGTTAAGCATGGGCTGTGGGCCAGAGTATGTGAATTTGAGAGCCAAGCTCTGCCACTTATTGGCTGTGTGACCTCAGGTACATTAGTAACCTCTCTGTGTCCCAGCAATTTCATCTTTAAAATGAGGTAAAAATAGTAACACCACTGGGATTGTAAGGATGAATGAATTAATATTTATAAAGTGTTTAGAACCATACCTAGAAAGAAGAAAGCCCTTGATAAATGTGCTACTGTTATATCTTTTTTTTTTTTTTTGCGGTACGCGGGCCTCTCACTGTTGTGGCCTCTCTTGCGGAGCACAGGCTCCGGACGCGCAGGCTCACGGGCCCAGCCGCTAAGCGGCACGTGGGATCTTCCCGGACCGGGGCACGAACCCATGTCCCCTGCATCGGCAGGTGGACTCTCAACCACTGCGCCACCAGGGAAGCCCTGTTATATCATTTATAAAGAAATGAGATCACGCTACATGTGGAATTTTAAAACTTGCTTTTTCACTTAAAATATATTTGAACATTTTTCATGTCATTCATTTTATGTCAATGAATGATTAATCTGATAGCCTACTTTAAGCATATTGTTTTAAATGATTGTATAATATTCCACTGTAAATATTTATTAATGTTTATTAGATGACTTGTTTCCAATTTTGTGATACAAACAACACAGCAGTTAACATCCCAGTCCATGCCTACATCTTTGTGTATATCCCTGGTTTCTAGAAATGGGATTTATGGGTCAACAGATATGCACATTTTAAGACTCTTGATTTAAATTGCTAAAATGATCTCCAGATTATACTTCCATTAGTAGAGTGAGTCAGTTTTTTTTTTTTAAACGCTAATTCCTTCAAGGACCCACAGGAACTTTACATTCACTGTATTCCATTGTGTCTGATGTGGCTAACTTTTCTGCATACATGACTTTCTAATAGACATCATGCCAAATACTGATTTCAGATTGTCATAGCAAGGCTTAGTAGTCCTGAGGTTTCAGGAAAGATTCCTAGATTAGCTAAAGACTTTAGGAAGTTCTTGAAAATATAGCTAAATCCTACAAGATGCTCTTAATGAAGAGATTCTCAAATTTAGCTGCACATTAGACTCTCCTGGGGAAACTTTTTAAAAAATTCCAGTGCTTAAGCCTAGACTTAGTGGGGCTGGTGTAGGACCCAGGCATTGAATGATTTAAAAAGCTCTCCAGATGATTCTAATGTGCAGTCTGGGTTGAAGACATTATGGATTGAATTTCATTAATTATAGGCGAGATTACCTGAATTCATCACATCTGGTTCTTTGCACTTGCTGTAGGTGTCATCTTGGTGCCACCATTCAGTCATTCCCTTCTTTCTTTGTGAGTAGAAAATGATCTATTAAAAAAAAATTGGTAGTATCTAGAAATTCAGGTAAAATATACTCTTGATACTCACTTTTCTCCTTTGGTTATGTTGTAGACACCATCCTAACATTAATCTTACTGCTAAGCCATCAATCCTCTGTCTTTGATAGGATCTCTTCTTCAAGACTCTCTTTTCAGGTGATTTCACCTACTATTGTGCTTCATAAGTTGAGTGTGATGTAAATGTCATTGGTTCTGTTTTGTTGTTTTTATAAGACAGCCTCAGCCCTGGTCATGTTTGTTGGAAATGTGAATTCTTGATGAGGTTCGCTGAACCAGACACTTTGACTCTTGGAATTTTACAAGCTGTGGGAAACCTCTTAGGTAATGATTCTCAGCGTAAAATTAGGAAAGGCATTTGATAAAAATGCTTTGCAATAGCATGTTCTCGAGTTTTCACAAGTTCATTCAGAAAGAAATACAAAGATCTAATCTCCCTACAAAAAGATATTTAATTATACTCTGTGACTAAAGAAACAAATCAAATTGGCAGTGGCATGTAGTCATTAACAACTCATTAATAAGTCAGCTTTATAAATCAGCTTAGTAAGGGTGTAAGGAAATATGTACTCTTACAACTTTTGGTGAAAATGTACATTAGGAAAACCATTTTGAAAAGCGATGTGGCAAAATTTACTAAAATTAAAAAAGAATATCTCCTTTGACCCAGAAATTCCATATCTAGGAAATTACTTTATGGATATTCTTTCTTTTTTCAATTTAACTTTATTTTTTTTATACAGCAGGTTCTTATTAGTTATCCATTTTATACACATTAGTATATATATGTCAATCTCAATCTCCCAATTCATCACAGCACCACCACCACGCCGCCACTTTCCCCCCTTGGTGTCCATACATTTCTTCTCTACATCTGTGTCTCTATTTCTGCCCTGCAAACTGGTTCATCTGTACCATTTTTCTAGGTTCCACATATATGCGTTAATATACGATGTTTGATTTTTCTCTTTCTGACTTACTTCACTCTGTATGACGGTTTCTGGATCCATCCACTTCTCTGCAAATGACCCAATTTCGTTCCTTTTTATGGCTGAGTAATATTCTGTTGTGTATATATATGAACCACATCTTCTTTAAATGGATATTCTTATAGATGTATACATGAGATTATTCATTTGAGCATCGAGTGTAGTACCAAAACATTGGTAACAAACTACATGTTCATCAGCAGGGGACCAGCTATATAAATGTGGCACATCCATCTAGCTGTTAAAAGTATGCGTCAGAGTGGTATGTATAGACAGGGAAATACTCCCATGATACAAAATTGAGCAAAATAAGCAAGCTGTAGAATGGTCTGTAGGATCACCTTTATGTAAATTTAAAAATAAAATCATAAATGTGGTTTTATGTCCTTTTTAAGATAAGTGAGAAACTGTTAACAATAGCTATCTTTGATATGCAAGGGGTTGGGGAAGAAGAGAGACTTGTACATTTTAATTTTATACCGTTATGTACTTTTTGGATTTTTAAACCACATTTATGTGTTATTTCTCTTTCAAAAATTAGGTAAAAAAATTATGACAGCTGTCGGATCTGCTGAATCACTCTGCAATTTGAAAGAAGTGGGGGGTAAAACAGTCACAGAAAATGCTTTACAAAGATTTTTGAGGGGTTAATTAGGAAGAACATCACGTTTGATGTTAAGTCGTCTGGCACAGCATTGCCCCTGAGCTAATTGTTCTTTGAAGCATATGTTTCAGAAGTGACCACCTAGTGGTTGTACAAGAATTGGTTCTATTTTTCTGCATTCTTTTTGCTGGTATATCTAAAACGTTTCCTTGGAGAAAAGTTACCCTCCTATCGTGTCAAACCATTTAGTGATTTGGAAAGGAAGTTAGGATTGGTGAAGAGATTTTCTCTCCTATCCTTTGTTCTCCTGCCCTTGGTATATCATAACTTATAGGGAAAATATCAAATAGAGTGGTTTAGCATTCATGTTATTCTCATTGTTTTAATTGCAAGCTGTATCACAAATATTCAGATACCTAGAGAAAACAACAACAACAACAGATCATTACATGAATGTCTGGTTGATTCTTGACAGGTAGTATTTCAAAAAGCACACCAACCAATCTGTTCATCTCTAATGCCAGCCTTGCTCTCCTCCCTGCCTCTCTGCCCCCAGCCCTTTTCCTTCCTACCCCTTGACCTTTTCTCATCAGTGTTCGCTGTACCCATGTTTCCTTTCTATACTACCACCCTGGCCCTATATGAACCTGTGCCTGGATTAGAGAACAAGACGTTTTACTGTTTCCTACTAATCTGTCTTGCAAAACCTGCTAGTTATCTCTTCCCTAAAATGCGATTTTATCCTAGTGCCTCTGATTCTGTATCAACAGAGGCTGCCCATGAGGTTGAGCCCACATTTCTTAGTCTGTATTCAAACTCATTCTAGATCCAGGAAGTCTTTCTTGATTGGACCCAGAGCTCCCACCTCCTGCATACAGACACACACACACACACACACACACACACACATTCACGCTTATAGATTGTTCCTATTGGGTCCAATTCTCACTAGTGAACTGAATTTCATGGTATCTTGATAAGATGTTTTTAATGATTATCTAAATGGCGTGATGTAAATTTACATGAACACATGTGCACACAGAGTACACAAAGACATTCTCAAGATTTATTTACCAAAAAGAGACTCAGTTGCCCAAAAGAGACTATTTGAATCAGAAGAGACTGAAATACTAATAGATGGTATGTTTAAATCCTTTCCCTCCTCCTTTTGACGAGGGTTAAGCTGTCATCAAGAAAATGAGGTCAGCTACAGAAGTTAGAGTAGTTTCAATTTCTTTACCTAATTGTAGAATTCTGTGTAAATGTTCTATCTTGTTACACAGGCCTGCTCTTGATAGGTTTCTGGAGGGGAGTGGCTATGCCTTGTTTCTTTGGAATCACCAAGTATCATACGTACTTGTGAGAATAGTTGCCTGGACATCCAGTTTCAGAACCCAGGCCTTAGAGGCTCTGACAGGTACTTTCATAGTCTTACAGCTTACCCCAAGGAGGATGTGCTAATTTGCAGAGTCTTGGGCCAGAGCGTAGAGTTATTGGTAGCTTATGAGGCCATGGTCCTTTCCCCATAGGAAGTACAGGCTTGTGGAACTGCCTTTAGAGACCAGGCCCATGATCGCTGCCTCCTGGGTGTATTCATCGTCTGTGGAGCCAATCTCAATTGTGGTCAGTATTAGGCAAGGCATCATTTTCTCAACCATAACATAAAAGGATTAGGTTGGGGTCTGAACAGCAGCAATGGGGTCCAAAAGTTGCTTTCAGTATTGCAGAAAGCCCAGTAGAAGTTGTGTATTTACCTTCATTAGCCCACATTGCTTAGTATAGCAATGCAGAGTAAATGCAGTTTGTTAGAAAAAAATTTTCAAATGTGGAGTTTGTAGAGGAAAATTAATAAAAAGGGTCCATGGTGGGGCCTAGTTTGTCTCAATGTCCTTTCCAGGCCCCTTTAACATTCTTTAATTCAGCTCAGTGGTCCATGAACTTGATAGTCGGCGGGATACTCTCATTCCACCTGCCATTTTTTTCTCCTAAGAACCTAGACGCAGTCGTAGCATTTGGGCAGTGCCTCCGTATTGGGCAAACACTTGACCTGATGTTTAACAGCATCACCCACCTGTCTTGAATCTTTAGGCCTATGTGTCTGAACCCAGAGGCTGGTAAGTGCTCTTCCTTTTCCCCTCCCTCTCTCTTTCTCTTTATTTCTTTCAGCTTGGATCTTTCAGCATAATTTTGTTTGTTTTTATTTCCTAGGTCTCTTCTCTGTTCTGTGTCTGCATCTTCTTGTGTCTTTCCCTGAAGCTGTGTGTGTTTTGCCCACTGCCATTTTCTGGACTCCATCAACTTGGTAGCCATAAAACCCACTTGTTTTCTGCTTTTAAAATGCTGGCAGTTATTTGGGTATCAGGTATCAGCAAGGCACTGGTCAGTGTAGGATGGCTGTATTCGGCTGTGCTTCTTACAGTCCTCCTTATGATTGTTTCCAGTAATTCGATAAATGCATACTAGCTAATAAAGTGCAGTTAACATTTAATAATAAAAAATGTAGAAAGTCAGTTGTACCTCCCTCACTGTAATGATAAGCAAAGCCTTTTATGTTGTGATGTCTTAACAGTTAGCTGCATGAGTGCTAGACGTTGCTTTTAATTAAACAATAAAGAATGTAACGCCCTTTCTGGTATCATTATAAATTTTGATGTGGTACAACAATTTGATTCTTTAAAAATTAATTGCCTAGGAGTATGTTTAAGTAGTATTGATTATGTTGGTACCTCGTGTTGATCTGTGATACTTAACCCAACATTTAAAATATCTTTTTTTCCATTATATGTTGGGATGCAAGAATAAAAGCAAAGTACGAAACAAATAGGCACTTGAATTCTAATAGCAATAAGCAATAAATGTCAGGCATCTGGAAATTATGGTTGCAATTTCATCAGAGTACACTTTGTTCTTCTATTATGCCTGCATGAATTTTGCTACAGGCAAAATCTATTACAGATAACAGTTAAGAACCTTTCTAATCTACACAGATAGTCATGGCAAAATGCTGGAAAACTAAATGTTGGAAAATGTAATATTGCAGGGGAAAATTGACACTTGTAGAAAATAATGTGGGCCTCTTTAGAACCACAAATGGTAATCATTGCTTTAAGATCATGGTGTGGTGGAGGTTTCTGGGGTGGGTGACCCAGATGAAGGACACAGCGCTGGGATTGAATCGTGTTCTGCTGGCTGTTGTGTGCATGTACAGGTAGATGCTTATCTGTAAATTGAGGGGTGGGGTGTGTGCTTAATGATTGCTACCTGAAATTGTAATTACAAAGTCAGATTGCACGTGAGAAGACTGGGTTTTTTCCACTGCCCTTGGGTACACTGGAGAGGAATATTTCTATTCCGGGGCCAGTTGACTCCCCTCAGGAGAAAGATTAATTAGTATTCATCACTCTTGATGGCACATAGTGACCCTGGATAGTTGCTTGGTAAATTTACTAACTGAGCTTTCAGGAAATTGGCTCCTGGCTATTAACCTGAATGAATGTCTTTTCTGCACTTAACTCCAGCTTAATCTGAATTTTCTAGGTCTCAGAGCATTAGGACCAGGGTTTGAAGATGTGGAGTTTGCCATTTACTTTATTATCCTCATCCTCTTTATTTTTCACATCCCTTCAACACATATGCAGCATTACCACCTAGATTATTTATTTATTGCTGTGTAACCAATTACCTCTCAACTTAGCAGCTTAAAGCAACAAATGTTTATTATCTCACAATTTCTGTGGGTCAGGAATTTGGGAGCAGCTTAGATGGTTGGTTCTGGCTTGGGATTTCTCATGAAGTTAGCGCTCAGGATGTCAGCCAGGGCTGCAGTCAGCTAAAGACTTGATGTCAAGCTGGGGGATGGAGGATTCTCTTCCAAAAGGATAGCTCTTGGCAGGAGGTCTCAATTCCTCAATCGGCAGGAGGCTTCCATTCATTGCCACGTGAGTCTTTCCATAGAGCAGCTTGAGTATCCTACAGCATGGCAGCTGATTTCCCCAAGAGCCATTGATCGGAGAGAGAGGAAGGAAGATGCGGTGCCTTTTATGACCTGTCAATGCTGCCATATTCTGTTTACTAGAAGTGAGTCACCGAGTCCTGCTCACATTGAAGGTTAGAACTAAATTCTGCCTCTTGAAGGGAGGCACATCAAAGAATTTGTGAATGTATTGCACTGGCCAAAAAGTTTGTTTTCTCTATGTTACAGAAAAACCCGAACAAACTTTTTGGCCAACCCAATATTTTTAAAACTACCGTATCACCTAAATGAGACACATTAACATTGGCTCCCAGGACAGACTTGTTTTCCAGGCTTGCTCAAGTAGCACCTTGTCTGAAAAGACCTCCTTCACTTCTTGGACCCACATTCTTCTTCTTTCTCTCACATCTAGGTAACAGCATCTCATCACTTTGAACATGTTGTCTTTGACTGCTATGAATCGTTATTTTACGTGTGTATTTTTTTCTCCTCAATCACATGTTAGGTGTTTTAAGATGAGGGTGTGTCTTATAACTTTGTCTTCTCTAGAAGCTGTTCCATTTAGGCAAATAGATGGTGCACAGTGAATAAGCACAAGAGGCTGTTGAGTGTGGTGGGTGAGAGCAGGGCTTTGGTTCAAAGGAACCAAGGGGTCTTAGGTTCAAATTCTGGCTCCACCATTGTAAAAGCTTGGGAAATCTCTTACACAGCAAGTATTCTGTGAGAACTGTTCCACATGTAGGTGTATTTTTGATGTATTTTTGGAAGGAGGTGAGCTCCATGTCCTTCTATTCCCCCATCTTGATCTATTACACAGGGAACAATATTAGAACATATTTCATGACCCTGTTGTAAAGATTTAATGAGTTGATGAATGTTGAGAATGTGGGAATTGATACACAAATTGTAGGTCTTATCATTGTGGTATTGATAACATTTCACCTGTTCATAGGCCATTTTGTCTTACGTTGGATAAACTGACGTGGATCCTTGTCCTACGAACATTCTGTTTGACAACAAACAAATTACTTCTTTTCTGAGTCTCAGTTTTCTGTCTGTGAAATGAAGGTGTTATGCCAGATAATTTCTGTGACCCTTCTGTAGCAAGATTATCTAACTCTGTTTTCTCTTATACAGAAAGTAAAGTGTAAGTAAAGAGAGAAAAGATTTTCTTTGTAATATGGGCAAGTTCTACAGAAATAACATGTTAAATCTTACAGATAAGAACTTTTCATCGGAAGATGAGACACCTGTGTTAGGCTTGTCTGCAAGGGAAGAAGGAGACTGATACTTTTTGAGTACTTATTATATGCTCAGGTCTCCACATATGTCATACCATTACATACAATTATTCCTCTGAACTTTCCTTTTCTCCCTTCTACTTATCTCAGCCCATCCACTATCCAAGATCCCCACGAAAAATGAGGGTCCCAGGTCACATGGCTAATAAACAGCAGCAGGGAGGATTGAATCCAATTCTATGATTGTAATCCCAGGTTCTTTCCATGACTGCTGGTTGCCTCAATTTGAGAAGGGTGTAACCTGTTGAGTGATTTAACCTAAGCTTATCCTTCCATACCTGGCAACAGTAATACTCAGGTAACCCAGTGGAAGCAGCAGTGAGGTCATTTGTATAGCTGGATAGCTCTGGCTGGGTCAAGTTGAAGGGAATTATCTGGAGTTCTTTTAGTCCTTTTTTAAGTCCAGTAGGCAATTATCAGCAGTCTTGCCTCTGTGACTTAGTCTCAGTGGCACTAAGAAGGTAAACTTCTTTTTTTTTTTTTTTTTGCGGTACGCGGGCCTCTCACTGTTGTGGCCTCTCCCGTTGCGGAGCACAGTCTCTGGACGCGCAGGCTCAGCGGCCATGGCTCACGGGCCCAGCCGCTCCGTGGCATGTGGGATCTTCCCGGACCGGGGCACGAACCCGTGTCCCCTGCATCGGCAGGTGGACTCTCAACCACTGCGCCACCAGGGAAGCCCAGGTAAAATTCTTTGATATGAAAATTCAAGGGCTTCTGCTAGGGTTCTTGAGAGTCTGTACAGGAAGTGTTTCTGTTTGTTGTTTTGTTTTGTTTTTGTTTTCATCGTCCTTTGCCCTGGTCCCTCTTAAGTGTGGGACACCATTGACTTTGTATGGCAAAGTAGAGAGACTCTCTTCCAGAGAGTCTTGCTCAGAGTCTGGGCCGCCAGTGGGTCTCGTGGCCTCCTCTCTTTGGGAAGGATTGGAAGGCCTGTCCAGGCTCCCCAGTGGGGCTTTGTCAAGGGTGGCTGGCTACCTGAGAGCAGGTGACGAGAAGGGAAGAGGGACTAAATACTTCTCCAGATACATATGAACATGAGGAGAGAGGGAGAACAGGGCAGGCCATTGTACCATGTACGTGTGAGGATGGGGGTGACCACAGGGTGGGAATGATAGGACATAAAATGGAACATATAACACAGTGGTAGTGTTGCCTCAGTGCTCAGGAAGGGCCCAGGTGCTCACAGGCATCAAGGATAAAACATAGGCATTTGAGAGCAGGAATGCACCAAGTCTAATTCCTTGACTTTAGAGATAGAAAAAGAGGTGTGATAAGGCATCCTCTCTCTTCTGTTGCTTGCCACTTTCCACTCTGTAGATTTCATATCAAGCTTTTCCCTACTGAACTGGGGTCTCTTTGAGGTGAGAACAGGAGTCAGAGGCAACAGTCCTGCAACCACCAGTGGCCCTACAGACCATTCACCACAAGCATCTGGGGACCCCTCTAAATGGCATTCAGTTTGCATCACCCCACTGCTTAAAACCCTCTAATCAGGTTCCAGACCTATCTACAAAGGAAGACTAAATATTAATTTACTAAACAATACTAGAAACCTTAATTGTGTTTGTGATTTTAACTGTAGTGGTAGACTTACGTTCACAGAAGTGATTAGGCACATCAGTATTGTAGGTTAAAAGATGCAAAGGGTAAGGCATATTTTCCTTTAAATAGATTCCTCATTCCAAGGCAAGCCTAGACTAAACTTGCCTAATTGTAGCATGTAGCATCTTGGTCTCTTAGAAATATTTCTTCTCTGCTATTTTCTTGAATACCGACTCTAGCTTTGGATAACTTGTTTATTGAAAAAGGAAAGTAGGACAAGGGCGGTTTTCTTAAAAATCAATATATATAAAGCTAAAGTTGCCAGTGATTTCCTGTCACACTTGGAATAAAGTCTAAATTTCTTACATTTCTTACCATGCTGCTATGTTCCTCTTGAGCTGGTCACAGCCCACCGCTATGAACTCATCTCCTCATTCACTCCTCTCCAGACGTATTTGTCTTCTTTCTGTCCCTTCAGTATGCCAGCTTTGTTCTCTCTTTAGGACCTTTACACTTGCAGTTCCCTCTGTCTGGAAAGTTCTTCTACCAAATCTTGGCATGACTGTCTCCTTGTCATTCAGATCTCAGGTCTGTGTGGTCACATAGAGGCGTTCCTGACTGCCCTGCTTTATGTGATTGTATAACAGATAGAACCAATGGTCATTGTCTTGTTAATATACGAATTTACTGGCTTATTGTCTGTTTTCTTCCATGACACATGAGCTGCAAGAGAACAGGGATCATAGCCCGGCTCATTCATTGCTCTATCCTCAGGGCTGAGCCAGTCCCTGGCAAATGTTCGCTGAAGAAATGAAGCAGTCTTGGCTCTCCCAGCTGTCACCTGTGTGACCTTGGGCAAGTCAGTCTATTTTCATTATGTTACATTAGGTTACAAAATCTACTTGTTATGAAGATGAATGAAATGTATATAAAATGCTTAGCACAGTGCCATGTTCATAGAAAGTGTTTAATAATTAGATTTTTTTTCCCTAAAGGGCTTGAAACAATGTGTGTGTATATGTGTGTGCTTATGAGCACATGTAGTAGGTGCTGAATATATACATATTGATTGAACAGAATAAGTTCCCCGAATTATTCATTGCAGAGCCAGACCTTCAACCTAGATCACCTGATTCCTAATTTGGGACCTTACATCTTTCATAATTCTCAATGCCAAGCATGTCTGAGGGGTGGGTTGGAGGAAATGGGATGGAACATTTTGAGAAGTGAATATAGGCTGGCTTTCTGGAGATGTTCTTCAGATGTGGTTCTGCCTGTTTGAGCACTGAGGAGGCCATGTTATGTCTGTTGACTTCTGTTTTCTGATCTATAAAATGGAGATTCTAGTTTATCACATGCTTTGCATCAAGATGGCAGGCACTGTTCTGCCCACATGTTGCATATGATCTAGTTGGGGAGGTATACTGTGGACAGATATTGCCAAGAACAACGCAAGACTTTATCAACTACATGAGGTCAGAGTAGAACAATCTGAGTTCAGAATTGGACACTGTTTGTCACTGGAAGTTGTGATGGCTTAGAATGTTCTGGAAGAAAGGCTTAAATTGACTTTCGAAGAACCTCACTCGGTGATTGTGAGAATAAGATGGTATAAATTATATGAAATCCTTACAGTGATATAATGAGCTCCACTATTGTGAAGTGTTAAGATTACTACTCTCTTCCAGATCAATACAATTCACCCCGAGATAATAGGTCTGGTCTATATTCTTATGCTTTATATCTTAAGCAAAATGGGACTCAGAGATAAGCGCTCCATTCTTCCTTTTCCTAAGTACAATGTGGGAGAGCAAAGCATCATAACTTAGGTCAGAAAAGTTAAGTCCATGGCTAGATTTTGCTACTTACTAGCTGTGAGGTCTTGGACAAGTTGTATAACCCCTCTAAACCTCATTTTTCTTCTATGTAGAATGGAGATATACTACCTACCTCATAGGATTGTGTTCAGTGTTACATTATGAAATATAAAGCACAATCCAAAAAGCTGTGACACTGTTTTGGTTGTCTGAATAGCCTATTTGCTATTGAAATATTCCAAGCAATAGACTGTATGCTTCCTAAGATATGGAAAATTCCTCAAAGGCAGAATTTACAATATTTAATTTTTTTAGTTTTGATTACATCTTCCATATGGTATCCGATTAGATGATTCAGTGAGCATAATTGTTGATCAGTCTTCAGCTAGTCTCCAAATGAATATTTTCCACGTTTCTGCCAAAGTCCCAATTCAAACAGTTTTTTTTCCCATATTCATAAGTCTTTATTATCTTTAAATAACCTTGGCTTCAAACACTTACAGACCAGAAATATTTACTGAAAATATCTGTAACTTCTTTATAACTTTTTTTTTTTTACATCTTTATTGGAGTGTAATTGCTTTACAATGGTGTGTTAGTTTCTGCTTTATAACAAAGTGAATCAGTTATACATATACATATGTTCCCGTATCTCTTACCTCTTGCGTCTCCCTCCCTCCCACCCCTCTAGGTGGTCACAAAGCACCGAGCTGATCTCCCCGTGCTATGCGGCTGCTTCCCACTAGCTGTCTATTTTACGTTTGGTAGTGTATATATGTCCATGCCTCTCTCTCGCTTTGTCACAGCTTACCCTTCCCCCTCCCCATATCCTCAAGTCCATTCTCTAGTAGGTCTGTGTCTTTATTCCTGTCTTACCGCTAGCTTCTTCATGACATTTTTTTTCCCTTAAATTCCATATATATGTGTTAGCATACGGTATTTGTCTTTCTCTTTCTGACTTACTTCACTCTGTATGACAGACTCTAGGTCCATCCACCTCATTACAAAAAGCTCAATTTTGTTTCTTTTTATAGCTGAGTAATATTCCATTCTATATATGTGCCACATCTTCTTTATCCATTTATCTGATGATGGACACTTAGGTTGTTTCCATGTCCTGGCTATTGTAAATAGAGCTGCAGTGAACATTTTGGTACATGACTCTTTTTGAATTATGGTTTTCTCAGGGTATATGCCCAGTAGTGGGATTGCTGGGTCATATGGTAGTTCTATTTGTAGTTTTTTAAGGAACCTCCATACTGTTGTCCATAGTGGCTGTACCAATTCACATTCCCGCCAGCAGTGCAAGAATGTTCCCTTTTCTCTACACCCTCTCCAGCATTTATTGTTTCTAGATTTTTTGATGATGGCCATTCTGACTGGTGTGAGATGATATCTCATTGTAGTTTTGATTTGCATTTCTCTAATGATTAATGATGTTGAGCATTCATTCATGTGTTTGTTGGCAGTCTGTATATCTTCTTTGGAGAAATGTCTATTTAGGTCTTCTGCCCATTTTTGGATTGGGTTGTTTCTTTGTTATTGAGCTGCATGAGTTGCTTGTATATTTTGGAGAATAATCCTTTGTCAGTTGCTTCATTTGCAAATATTTTCTCCCATTCTGAGGGTGGTCTTTTGGTCTTGTTTATGTTTTCCTTTGCTGTGCAAAAGCTTTGAAGTTTCATTAGGTCCCATTTGTTTATTTTTGTTTTTATTTCCATTTCTCTAGGAGGTGGGTCAAAAAGGATCTTGCTGTGATTTATGTCATAGAGTGTTCTGCCTATGTTTTCCTCTAAGAGTTTGATAGTTTCTGGCCTTACATTTAGGTCTTTAATCCATTTTGAGCTTATTTTTGTATATGGTGTTAGGGAGTGATCTAATCTCATACTTTTACATGTACCTGTCCGGTTTTCCCAGCACCACTTATTGAAGAGGCTTTCCTTTCTCCACTGTACATTCCTGCCTCCTTTATCAAAGATAAGGTGACCATATGTGCGTGGGCTTATCTCTGGGCTTTCTATCCTGTTCCATTGATCTGTCTTTCTGTTTTTGTGCCAGTACCATACTGTCTTGATTACTGTAGCTTTGTAGTATAGTCTGAAGTCAGGGAGCCTGATTCCTCCAACTCCATTTTTCGTTCTCAAGATTGCTTTGGCTATTCGGGGTCTTTTGTGTTTCCATACAAATTGTGAAATTTTTTGTTCTAGTTCTGTGAAAAATGCCAGTGGTAGTTTGACAGGGATTGCATTGAATCTGTAGATTGCTTTGGGCATTATAGTCATTTTCACAATGTTGATTCTTCCAATCCAAGAACATGGTATATCTCTCCATCTATTTGTATCAACTTTAATTTCTTTCATCAGTGTCTTATACTTTTCTGCATACAGGTCTTTTGTCTCCTTAGGTAGGTTTATTCCTATATATTTTATTCTTTTTGTTGCAGTGGTAAATGGGAGTGTTTTCTTGATTTCACTGTCAGATTTTTCATCATTAGTGTTTGGAATGCCAGAGATTTCTGTGCATTAAGTTTGTACCCTGCTACTTTACCAGATTCATTGATTAGCTCTAGTAGTTTTCTGGTAGCATCTTTAGGACTCTCTGTGTATAGTATCATGTCATCTGCAAACAGTGACAGCTTTACTTCTTCTTTTCTGATTTGGATTCCTTTTATTTCCTTTTCTTCTCTGATTGCTGTGGCTAAAACTTCCAAAACTATGTTGAATAAGAGTGGTGAGAGTTGGCAACCTTGTCTTGTTCCTGATCTTAGTGGAAATGCTTTCAGTTTTTCACCATTGAGGACGATGTAGGCTGTGGGTTTGTCATATATGGCCTTTATTATGTTGAGGAAAGTTCCCTCTATGCCTACTTTCTGCAGGGTTTTTATCATAAATGGGTGTTGAATTTTGTGAAAAGCTTTCTCTGCATCTTTTGAGATGATCATGTGGTTTTTCTCCTTCAGTTTGTTAATATGGTGTATCACGTTGATTGATTTGCGTATACTGAAGAATCCTTGCATTCCTGGAATAAACCCCACTTGATCACGGTGTATGATCCTTTTAATGTGCTGTTGGATTCTGTTTGCTAGTATTTTGTTGAGGATTTTTGCATCTATGTGCATCAGTGATATTGGCCTGTAGTTTTCTTTCTTTGTGACATCCTTGTCTGGTTTTGGTATCAGGGTGATGGTGGCCTCGTAGAATGAGTTTGGGAGTGTTCCTCCCTCTGCTATATTTTGGAAGAGTTTGAGAAGGATAGGTGTTAGCTCTTCTCTAAATGTTTGATAGAATTCACCTGTGAAGCCATCTGGTCCTGGGCTTTTGTTTGTTGGAAGATTTTTAATCACAGTTTCAGTGTCAGTGCTTGTGATTGGTCTGTTCATATTTTCTATTTCTTCCTGATTCAGTCTTGGCAGGTTGTGCATTTCTAAGAATTTGTCCATTTCTTCCAGGTTGTCCATTTTATTGGCATAGAGTTGCTTGTAGTAATCTCTCATGATGTTTTGTATTTCTGCAGTGTCACTTCTTTTTCATTTCTAATTCTGTTGATTTGAGTCTTCTCCCTTTTTTTCTTGATGAGTCTGGCTAATGGTTTATCAATTTTGTTCATCTTCTCAAAGAACCAGCTTTTAGTTTTATTGATCTTTGCTATCATTTCCTTCATTTCTTTTTCTTTTACTTCTGATCTGATTTTTTTTTTTTTTTTTTGCGGTACGCGGGCCTCTCACTGTTGTGGCCTCTCCCGTTGCGGAGCACAGGCTCTGGACGCACAGGCTCAACGGCCATGGCTCACGGGCCCAGCCGCTCCGTGGCATGTGGGATCTTCCCGGACTGGGGCATGAACCCGTGTTCCCTGCATCGGCAGGCAGACTGTCAACCACTGCGCCACCAGGGAAGCCCGCCTGATCTGATTTTTATGATTTCTTTCCTTCTGCTAACTTTGGGGTTTTTTTGTTCTTCTTTCTCTAATTGCTTTAGGTGCAAGGTTAGGTTGTTTATTGGAGATGTTTCCTGTTTCTTAAGGTAGGACTGTATTGCTATAAACTTCCCTCTTAGAACTGCTTTTGCTGCATCCCATAGGTTTTGGGTCGTCGTGTCTCCACTGTCATTTGTTTCTAGGTATTTTTTTAATTTCGTCTTTGATTTCTTCAGTGATCACTTCGGTATTAAGTAGTGTATTGTTTAGCCTCGATGTGTTTGTATTTTTTAAAGATCTTTTCCTGTAATTGATATCTAGTCTCATAGCGTTGTGGTCGGAAAAGATACTTGATACAATTTTAATTTTCTTAAATTTACCAAGGCTTGATTTGTGACCCAAGATATGATCTATCCTGGAGAATGTTCCATGAGCACTTGAGAAAAATGTGTATTCTGTTGTTTTTGGATGGAATGTCCCATAAATATCAATTAAGCCCATCTTGTTTAATGTATCATTTAAAGCTTGTGTTTCCTTATTTATTTTCATTTTGGATGATCTGTCCATTGGTGAAAGTGGGGTGTTAAAGGCCCCTACTATGAATGTGTTACTGTCGATTTCCCCTTTTATGGCTGTTAGTATTTGCCTTATGTATTGAGGTGCTCCTGTGTTGGGTGCATAAATATTTACAATTGTTATATCTTCTTCTTGGATCGATCCCTTGATCATTATGTAGCATCCTTCTTTGTCTGTTGTAATAGTCTCTATTTTAAAGTCTATTTTGTCTGATATGAGAATTGCTACTCCAGCTTTCTTTTGGTTTCCATTTGCATGGACTATCTTTTTCCATCCCCTTACTTTCAGGCTGTATGTGTCTCTAGGTCTGAAGTGGGTCTTTTGTAGACAGCATATATATGGGTCTTGTTTTTATATTCATTCAGCCGATCTGTGTCGTTTGGTGGGAGCATTTAGTCCATTTACATTTAAGGTTATTTCGATATGTATGTTCCTATTCCCATTTTCTTAATTGTTTTGGGTTCGTTATTGTAGGTCTTCTCCTTCTCTTGTGTTTCTTGCCTAGAGAAGTTCCTTTAGCATTTGTTGTAAAGCTGGATTGGTGGTGCTGAACGCTCTCAGCTTTTGCTTGTCTGTAAAGGTTTTAATTTCTCCATCAAATCTGAATGAGATCCTTGCTGGGGAGAGTAACCTTGGTTGCACGTTTTTCTCCTTCATCACTTTAAATATGTCCTGCCAGTCCCTTATGGCTTGCAGAGTTTCTGCTGAAAAATCAGCTGTTAACCTTATGGGGATTCCCTTGTGTGTTATTTGTTGTTTTTCCCTTGCTGCTTTTAATATGTTTTCTTTGTATTTAATTTTTGACAGTTTGATTAATATGTGTCATGGCGTGTTTCTCCTTGGATTTATCCTGTATGGGACTCTGTGCTTCCTGGACTTGATTAACTATTTCCTTTCCCATATTAGGGAAGTTTTCAACTATAATCTCTTCAAATATTTTCTCAGTCCCTTTCTTTTTCTCCTCTTCTTCTGGAATCCCTATAATTCGAATGTTGGTGCGTTTAATGTTGTCCCAGAGGCCTCTGAGACTGTCCTCAGTTCTTTTCATTCTTTTTTCTTTATTGTGCTCTGCAATAGTTATTTCCACTATTTTATCTTCCAGGTCACTTATCCGTTCTTCTGCCTCAGTTATTCTGCTATTGATCCCATCTAGAGTATTTTTAATTTCATTTATTGTGTTGTTCATCGTTGCTTGTTTCATCTTCAGTTCTTCTAGGTCCTTGTTAAATGTTTCTTGCATTTTGTCTGTTCTGTTTCCAAGATTTTGGATCATCTTTACTGTCATTATTCTGAATTCTTTTTCAGGTAGACTGCCTATTTCCTCTTCATTTGTTAGGTCTGGTGGGTTTTTATCTTGCTCCTTCATCTGCAGTGTGTTTTTCTGTCTTCTCATTTTGCTTACCTTACTGTGGTTGGGGTCTCGTTTTTGCAGGCTGCAGGTTCATAGTTCCTGTTGTTCTTGGTGTCTGTCTCCAGTGGCTAAAGTTGGTTCAGTGGGTTGTGTAGGCTTCCTGGTGGAGGGGACTAGTGCCTGTGTTCTGGTGGATGAGGCTGGATCTTGTCTCTCTGGTGGGCAGGTCCACGTCTGGTGGTGTGTTTTGGGGTGTCTGTGGACTTACTATGATTTTAGGCAGCCTCTCTGCTAATGGGTGGGGTTGTGTTCCTGTCTTGCTAGTTGTTTGGCATAGGGTGTCCAGCACTGTAGGTTGCTGGTCGTTGAGTGAAGCTGGGTGTTGGTGTTGAGATGGAGATCTCTGGGAGATTTTCGCCATTTGATACTATGTGGAGCTGGGAGGTCTCTTGTGGACCAATGTTCTGAAGTTGGCTCTCCCACCTCAGAGGCACAGCACTGACTCCTGGTTGTAGCACCAAGAGCCTTTAATCCACACGGCTCAGAATAAAAGGGAGAAAAAGTGGAAGGAAAGAAAGAAAGAAAGAAAGGGAAGGAGGGAGGGAGGAAGGAAGGAAGGAGGGAAGGAAGGAAAGAAAGACAGAAGATAAAATAAAATAAAGTTATTAAAATAAAAAATAATTATTAAGAAAAAATTTTTTTAAAAGAAACGGATGGATAGAACCCTAGGACAAATGGTGGAAGCAAAGCTGTACAGACAAAATCTCACACAGAAGCATACACATACACACTAACAAAAAGAGGAAAAGGGGAAAAAATCATAAATCCTGCTCTTAAAGTCCACCTCCTCAATTTGGGATGATTCGTTGTCTCTTCACGTAATCCACAGATGCAGGGTACATCAAGTTGATTGTGGAGCTTTAACCTGCTGCTTCTGAGGCTGCTGGGAGAGATTTCCCTTTCTCTTTTTTGTTCTCACAACTCCCGGGGCTCAGCTTTGGATTTGGCCCCGCCTCTGCGTGTAGGTCGCCAGAGGGCGTCTGTTCTTTGCTCAGACAGGACGGGGTTAAAGGAGCAGCTGCTTCAGGGACTCTGGCTCACTCTGGCCGGGGGGAGGGAGGGGTGCAGACGCAGGGCGAGCCTGCGGCGGCAGAGGCTGGCGTGACGTTGCACCAGCCTGAGGCGCGCTGTGCATTCTCCTGGGGAAGTTGTCCTTGGATCCTGGGACCCTGGCAGTGGCGGGCTGCACAGGCTCCCTGGAAGGGGGTGTTGATAGTGACCTGTGCTTGCACACAGGCTTCTTGGTGGCGGCAGCAGCAGCCTTAGCGTCTCATTCCCGTCTCTGGGGTTCGCGCTTTTAACCGCGGGTTGCGACGCCCGTCTCTGGAACTCCTTTAAGCAGCGCTCTTAATCCCCTCTCCTCGTGCACCAGGAAACAAAGAGGGAAGAAAAAGTCTCTTGTCTCTTAGGCAGGTCCAGACTTTTCCCCGGACTCCCTCCCAGCTAGCCGTGGTGCACTAACTCCCTGCAGGCAGTGTTCACGCCGCCCACCCCAGTCCTCTCCCTGGGATCCGACCGAAGCCCGAGCCTCAGCTCCCAGCCCAGCCCGCCCCGGCGGGTGAGCAGACAAGCCTCTCGGGCTGGTGAGTGCTGGTCGGCACCGATCCTCTGTGTGGGAATCTCACCGCTTTTCCCTCTGTACCCCTGTTGCTGTGCTCTCCCCCTCCGCCACCCGCAGTGCCCGCCCGCGAAGGGGCTTCCTAGTGTGTGGAAACCTTTCCTCCTTCACGGCTCCCTCCCACTGGTGCAGGTCCCGTCCCTGTCCTTTTGTCCCTCTTTCTTCTTTTGCCCTACGCAGGTACGTGGGGACTTTCTTGCCTTTTGGGAGGCCTGAGATCTTCTGCCAGCATTCAGTAGGTGTTTTGTAGGAGTTGTTCCACGTGTAGATGTATTTCTGGTTTATCTGTGGGGAGGAAGGTGATCTCCGCGTCTTACTCTTCCGCCATCTTCCCCTCTTCCTCCGCTCACTGCTTTTTAGTTAAGGTATGGAGGGATGCTCAAGGCCCCAGCCCCCTCAAACAGTTTTGTTCGTTTGTTTGGTGAGAACATCTGATTTGTATATAAAGGTGGGGATCAGTGGATCCTAGGTATTTTTCAGCCCTGGGCCTTGAGGGAAACATTGATTTCCAGAATTGGTGACAGCAAATAGATGAGAAAGCTGAGGGTTTTGCAGTATTTTCAGAGAGGGTTTTTTTTTGACCGTCTATCTAAAGTGTCCCTCTCTCAGCCACCCTCTGCAATGTCATCCTGGTCATTTCCTTTATGGAACTTATAGCTATTTAAAATTACCTTATTTGTTTATTTGTCTATTTCTCTTACATTCTTACACAATGTAAGGTTGATGGGAATAGACCTTTATTCATTTCTCTATCTCTGTAACCTAGAATAATTTCTAACACGTGGAGGTGACCAAGAAATATTATGAATTAATTAATAATTGAATGCAGCCATTGAGCTGGACAACTAAAAAACCAATTCAATTGTCCAGTTCTTCCTTTATTCCAAAGATAACTTCCCCTAGACCCAAGGGTAGATACACTTGAGCATTCCATGTTGATCTGGCTGAGGAGAGTCGACCAGCATGGCAGAGATTTAACGTCAGTGAGTCTGATTCATATATAAGAAACCCAGCCAGGAGAGCAATTCTAGAGACCCAAGATAATGTTCCCAATCCTGAAAACATGAAAACAGATTCAGCCTATGTCCTCATTTGGGATGTAGTCAGTTATGGCAACCTTAAGTTGCTGGTTTTCTTTAAAGTAGAGCATATCCCCTCTACAGTGTAATGGCTTCTGAAAGAGAGTTAACTTTGTTTCCTCTTTGAGGACAAACTGCATGAAGCTGGTTAAGTTCTCTGTCACCAGAGTTTTAAGGGCCATAAGCTGGAATATGCAGTGACTAAACACCACCAGGTTAAGGGCCCCTCAGGCAAGATCATCACCTTCACTCTCCCCACCGCCTACATGGCATGCCCTTGGAGCCAGTCAAGTCTTTTTTGAAGATTTGTGCTGTATTCAGTACTACTAACTTAATTCTCAGTTTGCAGTTGGTTATGGTGGTAACCGTCTATATTCATGCAGAATTCTTTCTTGAATAGAACTATTCAGGGTAACATTCAGAGACTCTCTCTGAATCCTTATTTTGAGATCATCTTGAATGAGAATGGCTAATCTGAATAACTTTGTTCAGAGGTGTTGATTATGGACTAAAGTTTTGCATTTTTATGTTAATTTCAGGTAAGCCCTTTTTCTCATGTATTTGACATTAACATAGCTGGATAATTTTGTAATTCTGGTGATGGTATTTTTTTTTTTTTAAAGGGCTTCAAATGCTTGGCTTTTTATTTATTTATTTATTTATTTTTGGCTGTGATGGGTCTTCATTTCTGTGCGAGGGCTTTCTCTAGTTGTGGCAAGCGGGGGCCACTCTTCATCTAGGTGCGCGGGCCTCTCACTATCGCGGCCTCTCTTGTTGCGGAGCATAGGCTCCAGATGCGCAGGCTCAGTAATTGTGGCTCACGGGCCTAGTTGCTCTGCGGCATGTGGGATCTTCCCAGACCAGGGCTTGAACTCGTGTCCCCTGCATTAGCAGGTGGATTCTCAACCGCTGCGCCACCAGGGAAGCCCTGGTGATCGTATTTTTAAACGCACAAAACAAAGTTCCAGCGCAAGTAGGTATTTTTCAGCAACCCCAAGACTTGAGTGTGTTGTAAATACTACAGAAAGGGCAATATTCTAGTCCAGCTGTACTCCTGTTTATTTTCTGTGAACCCTATATCTAAGCTTTGTAATGGTGCACTCACAATATCTACCTTTTTTGTCACCTCAGGCCATATTCAGTATTTTCTCACTTAAAATCCATAAAAGTTTGAATGATCACATCTCTACACATAGTGGTCCTTTGGGCATTCCTTTGATTCTTTTGAATTAGGAGATGATAGAAGTGGAAAAGCCCAGTGATACATATAAACCAGCAGTGCCCAAACTCGTTTTTGTTGACTGACTGTGTCCAAGTCAAAGCACTTGGTGATCTTTAAAAACATACTTATCCTACGACTCCAACCCCCAGAGATTCTTATTTAGGAGGTTTGGGGTCTGATCTTGGAATCTGTGTTTTTAAAAATCTGATGCTACGTTGTATTTGGGAACAGATTGCCTCTAGCGTAACACCCTGATTTTATAGACAGTTAACTGAGATCCACAAAAGACAGAGGAAACATACATAGACACACAGCTAGCTAGTGACTCAACACATATATTCTCAGTCTCTTTCATCCTGATTTCATCACCATTCTTTAATTATGATATGAGACTGTAACAGTAACAACTCTGTCTACAACAGGTACACCTACTGTGTACTCCGTTTGTACTGCCCCAATGCCTCATTTTCTCTCATCCTCCTAAGAACACTTTTGGGATATGCCTTCTCTGCTTCCCAGAATAATCAGGCCTCAACAGTACCTTCTTATAGAACCAAGTGCCTTTAATGACATTTGTATGTGTTTCCCAATGATACTGTGAATGACTGAGTCAGGAGGCTGTTAATAATTTCCACTGGGAAACTGACTCTGGAGGGTTTCAGTGCCCATGATTTGGAGCAAGGAGATTACAGATGTACATGGGAGGGAGAAAGGCATCTTTAAAGGAGCTAAAGCTAATGGTTGTTCATAAGTCTTCTGCTTTGTTCTGGGGCTCCCAGAATTGATCATCGCTACTTTGTTTTAATCAGAAGCTGAAACTTTCTTGCTTACTCTCAAGGGGGCAAAATCTCAGTGGTAAAATGATTTCCAAGTCCAATCAAAACAGCGCCCCCCCCCCCAAGAAAAAAATCTCTCAGTCTCAAAACTTAATAGATGTGTTATGGGCTCATATAAATGAAGCCTGAAACTCCCCAGAGTCCTGATCAGGCTTCTGGGAGGCACAGGATTCCCTGAGCTAGATTTTCTTAACAGGGAATCTGGAGAAAGGTTTTAGGATAGTTTTTGCTTTGTGAGTGTGAGTAAGGAAGTATGTGTGTGAGGGGGGAAGAAAGAACACGTGTTGCCTTTACGTGTGCCTGTGTGTGCGCCTGCCAACTGAGTGAATATTATCCCTGCTCTCAGGAACATACGAGTCTGCTTTACTGCAGGGGCAGGGGAGGAAGCAAGCAGGTCCACCCAGGATTTTAAAGCTTTGGGGGTTAGGCTACCTTCTCTTCACATGGCTGACTTCTCTCTGATGTCCTCAAGTAACTCATTCAAGCTTTGTTTGATCTTCTCCAATTCTCAAGACAATTTTTTTTTCCCTTTTAGTTAGTTATATTTTTTCTTATTATCAGAGGAATACATTCAACATAAACTTTATTTTTTAAGTTCACAGCAAAATTGAGCAGAAAATACAGAGTTCCCAGATACCTCTGTATCCTCGCCCCCCAACAAAGCACAGCCTCCCCCATTATCAATATCCAGCACCAGAAGTACATTTGTTACAATGGATGGACCAACAGTGACACATTACCACCCAAAGTCCATAGTTTACATTAGTGTTCACACTTCCTGTTGGATGTAATTCATTTTTATTGTAAAAACTTTGAAACATTTTAAAAAAACAGTAAGAAAACTGAAGAAAATTAAAAGGACCTATAATCCTACATCTAAATTTAACTATTGGTAACATTTTGGCTATATAATCTACTCATCTGTGTGTGTGTGTGTGTGTGCATGTATGAGTGTGTATATGTATATGTTCTTTTTTCCTTATCAAAATCATACTGAGAATACCATTTTGCCACTCTTTTCAACTAATACTAGACCTTGAAAACCTTTTGATGTTCTTAAATGGTCTAACAAATGATTTTTCATGACTGCATAGTTCCACATCGAATGTTTGATCATGTTTTTTCTAAGCACAAATTATTATAAACACTGATGGCGTGACCCTCCTCTGTGTACTTTTTTCCTCCCTTAGGACAGATTCCTAGGGGAGGAATTGTGATGTCAAAGGACACCACACTGTCAGACTCTCCTTACAACAAGCCAGGCCAGCCTTGGGAAAGGCTCCACTGATGTGCACCTCCACCTGCAAAGTATGAAACTGCCCCTTTATCTACAGACTTACCCAAACTAGATATTTAAATTTAAAAATCTAGTATAAAAGCAATTAAAATATGCTTTCTCAATTATAAATAAGGGAACAGATTATGTCTCTCTTCCTACATGTCCCCAAATATCCAGTCATTTAAATGAACCTGTTTAATGAGCACCTCTAACACTGTCCTAATTGTTGGGGCCATTAAATAGATGAATAAGTCATTCTCTAGCCTCAAGAATTTCATTCATTAGAGTGTAGATAGATAAGTATATAACTAAGTTGTGTGACGTGCTAAGTTCTTTGCATATGGGTGGTACCCAACAATTTCTTTTTTAGATGGTTGCCCAGATGAGGCTGTGGAATCGCAAAGGAGAGAGGTGTTAATTTTTCCTGAAGGTGGGGAGGAGAGACTTCCAAGTGGAGGTGACTTGCCATGCATTCATTCTTCAGCTGTGTATAAGCACAGGGCCCTCTTCTGGGTACTGGAGACATGGTGGTGGTCGAGGCCAACAGAGCCTTTGGCCTGATGGGGCTTCTGTTGTAAGGGGCTGGGGCGGGGTGTGCGGTGGACAGGCAACAAACAAGGAAATAAAGAAACCAGCTTGCCATGTCAGGTAGTGACAGTGATGTGAAGCAAATTAGGCAAGTGAGGGGTAGTGGGGGCTGTGTAAGGTGAGGTGCTCTTGCAGCTGACTGAAAAGGTATGTAGGGTTTTGCCAGGTTGAGATGAGAAAAGCATCTGGGAAGGTGTAGGAGCCTGAACCAAGCCACAGGTGGCTGGTGTGGTCCAGAGAGCGGTGGAGGCCCCGGCTGGGGTGGGGCAGGGGTGAGGATCAAAAGAAGTGGGCAGCAGGGGGAGACTGAGGTGGGAAGGCCAGGCCGTGAAGGATGTATAAAGAAGCCCTCCTTAGCGGACAGACTGACCGGCAAGGTCGGTTCCTATCTTCTCTCCTCTATTTCCCACAGAGCAGTTGGAGGACAAAGAAATTTAGTTTGATTACTAGCCCAGGGTGCCTCCCGGGATGGTATGATGAGGAAATATTTCATGTAGTTTTTCTGTATACTCCATTGTGGCTTCTTTCCCCCTGGCACCAATCAGTAGCTGCAAAAGCCCAGCCAGTCTTTGGCATGTTTTGGACCTTCAGAAAAGCGAGGCAGAGTGAGATAAGTCACAGGGTGGTTAGATAAAATACAGGACGCCCAGTTAAATTTCTCAGATAAACATGCAGGTTTTTTTTTTTTATTATAAGTACGTCCCAAATATTGCATGCGTAACTGTAAGTCAAATTTAATGGGACGTTCTGTATTTTCACTGCTAAACCTGGCTGGAAAGCCAGAACTGGATGTCCGTGTCATCTTGCAAGGGCTCTGAGAGAACGTTAGAGAAGAACCCTTTTTCTATTTTGGTTGTATTTCTCCCAGGACTGATTAAATTATTTGCTACATAGTTTCTTCCTTCGGAGAAGCCAGGGAGATGTTTGTTCATGAATATTCAACTAAAATAACAAGGAATCACTGCACTGAAGATGACTTCTGCAAGGGGGAATTGGAAGGGAAGGCCCTCGTCAAGGTCCTGTGCGGGGAGATGGTTGGGGGTTGGGGTACAGACTGTATAGACCCCCCTCGTTGGAATTTAGTGCTGTTGAAGGGGGATTGGCATAGTGACCATGTGTCCCCTTTGCCCAAGACAGTTCTGATTTACGGCTATTAATAGTGTAAATAGAATAGCGCCACCTTTCACCGTCAGAAGTATCCTGGTTTTAGGTGATAAAAAACATGGTCTCCCTCCCTCCAGACGCAAGAGGGAGGAGCTATGGGGATATATGTATACATATAACTGATTCACTTTGTTATAAAGCAGAAACTAACACACCATTGTAAAGCAGTTATACTCCAATAAAGATGTTTAAAAGAAAAAAAAAAGAAACAGTTTGAATTTTGCAGTTAATGAACATCCTCTGAACATGAAAAAAACAAAACAAAACAAAACATGGTCATTGCGTGAGATGGCCAGGGAATCCAGAGAATTCAGCCGTATGTGTGTGGGCTGGGGTAGTGCCATGGCCTCGTTGGGCCTCCCTTTTTTTACTGTGAATGAGGGGGCGTTGAGCAAAACTCTTAAGCTCTCTTCCTAGCTTCCAAACTCTATTTTTAAAGTATGTCTTTGGGCAAAGCTAACAGTAAGAGGATGTTTGTTCACCCTCAGTTTGAGAATGATGTGTATTCCAATTCTCTGTGTGTTGTGTTTGTTCAGACTAGCAGAGTTATATTAGTTTCCAAAAATCTTTGAAGGGTGAAACCTTAAAGCTATTATTTTGTCCTTGGGATATGAAGACCACGTGGGCAATAGAGCCTGAAATAAATGTAGTGTTAGTTAACAAACAATCACAAGTGACATTGGCTAATTTGGGCCCAATTGTATAAGCAACTTAAAAAAAAAGGTAATTGCACAAGTGATAGCAGAGTATGGTGAAATATGCACTTTCTCACTCCTCTCTCAGATTCACAGTGCTCCCTCAAGCCAGTTGTAAATCCTTCCAGACCTTACAAATATAGGCGTATTCATATTCATTTGTGTACCTATACATATAATTTTTAAAACTCAAAAAATATATTTTTAGTTTTTTAGCACATTGCTAATATTTCTCAGCCACTCCCCTTTCATTAATTATAGATCTACCTCATTCTTTTTTTTTTTTTTAGCTGTATGGCATTTCATAGTATGAATGCACTAATATATCTGAAGAATACGTTATTGATAGACATTTAGGTTGTTTCCAATTATCTGCTGTAATAAATAATGCTGCAGTGAGTACCCTAATTTCTAGAAATGGAATCATTCGTTTTAATAGTTGCTGCTAAATTTTTATTTTAAAAGACCCTTCTGATTTGCATGTCAAATTAAAGGCACTTTCCTGGAGCTTGAAGAGAAATTTTGCATGGAGGCCAGGATTCAAGGTGTTGGTTGTTTCTGAAGTTTAGCCCTACGTAGCCACCACCCCCAACCCCCTTTTCTGGGCAGTGATTCCTTGACCTGTGCAATTGGATCAAACCTAGACCAAATTAAATCTTACTTATGTAGAAACTTGGTCTCCATGACCTTGCGTTTATCTGGGGAGTGGTTTACTGGTGTAGACTGCAGTCCAGCCATGAATGACTCTGATGGGAGAACATACTTATCCCTCCATCTATAGAAGCTGAATTAGGCTTACTGGGATTAACTGAGACTGAAGGAGTTGTTCATCTACTTTAATTATCCTTCCAATGGGAGCTTTTTCCCAGACTGGATTTTGGATCAGGAGAAGAATGGAGGCTGCAGGGAGTGATAGAACAGCTCAGTTAAAGATCTTACAGAAAAGGCACTCAGAAGGGAAGGGTGTAGCCTAATGTAGGTAGATAAGATTTTATGTTTACCATTTTGAAGGGAAAGGCCATTTAAAAAAAATGCATTTTGTGAACTTTGAGTAATTTGGCTCTCCAGTGAAATTATTTTTTCCAAGGCATCACATTAAAAGTCAGAAAGAAAGGAATGGTTTATCCTTGCTCTGAAACAAACCAGTCTGTCCCATACTGAAACTTGCACCCATCAAGACAGAGTTAACAAAAGGATGAAGGCTAGGACAATTGAGGGAACTGGAGAGCTGAAGACAAAGGCTGGACAAAATGGCCATCGTGTCATTGTGTTCTCTGCTGCCCTCTAGTGGTCATGTGAGGGAGTTGGGCGTAAAAATGTCTCAAGGTCATCCTTACATAACTAGATTGTAGAAGAGGGAAAGGTGGCATTAGGTAGTCCTTAAGACTACTCATCTTGCCAACACCCTGACTAATGATGAGGGAACAAATGTTCCGGGACAGAAACCAGAGAACAGCCAAGTGTATACTGCAACGGGGCTACTTAATAGTAGAAAGGAAATATGGGAAACAGGACACTCTTACACTTAATTCAGTGTGACTTGTATATATACAGCATTGACTCTGTGCCAGATTTTGTGTGCAGCATTGAAGATATAGGGAGGAATTAAACATCACTCCTGTCCTTGGGGAGATCCCAGCATAGAGGGCAGGGCACATACACACAGCAAGTTAGACCAGGAACTGTGTTATAAGAGGCATTTGACAAGACATTTTTTCTTGATAGTAGTTCTCAAGTTAGAATGAGATTACTCACTGAGCATTTTCGTTTGTTCCAAAAAGGGAAAACATTTTCTTATTCCCTATAGAGATGATGCTACAGGAAAGGGATAAAGTTTTCTTTCTTCTCTCTCTTTTGTAAAACACTGAATTTGGACTGCTGAGGTGGCACAACTATGACAGCTCAAAGTTTCAGTCTTGGTTTGAAGATGAAAGCCAAACTGTGTACATGAGCTCTTTATTCCTTTGCTAAATAAATTCCGCTCTGAACTACTGGAAATAAAGGACTCTACTGAGGGAGGCAGTAGAGTCAAAGAAGGCCACCGCCTCCCATCTGCGCAGAGCTGCACTTAACGCTCCTTAGGGAATCTTCTCTAGCGTCTTCCCCATCATCAGTCTTTAGGAACTCTCTTTATTTAGAGACATGTGGGCCTTGCTAAGTGCTAGATTTTGTGTGTAGCATTGAATATACAGGAGGAATTAAACATCACCCCTGCCCCAGTGTAGAGGGCAGGGTATAAACAAGCAGCAAGTTAGACCAGGAACAGTGTTGTAAGAAGCCTTTGACAAGACATCTCTCCCAGGTCCTTTGCTAGAGCTTTTGGATTGCATTTATTAAGAACTAATTTCCATTCTTTGCATTAACTAAGAAGCCAAAGAGGGCCCAAGGAAGAGGGTGAGATTAAAGGGGTAGGGTTTCACCTTTAGTATTTAGAGTAACAATAATATAAGATGTGTGGATTTAGGGAAGCTCCCCTTACCTTAATCTGGAATTTATTGGAAGACCAAGGACTATACCTATCATGGATATTTTGTTTCTATCTGGCTAGTATCCATTCCCCTGTTTTCCTCCATTCATATTGGATTTTATACGGGCAACCACCCCTCCTCACTCTCTTTCTCCATGGCTTTAGAGTTCAAACCTCTCCTGCATGTAAACCATGACTGGCCACTCAGAGTTTGACATCCTCAGTCTACTATAATAAGTTCAAGGAAGGGCACAAAGCTTGGACTGGACCAGTTAGGGCAAATGGGACTGCATCCCGGGACTTTTGTTGAAGCTATTGAGGGGAAGCATTCTTTCTCCTGTGTGGTAGTCAAGAGGATGGGATATAAGCCTGGAGCTGCTGACATCTTGCCACCGTGAAGGGAGAAGTTATCTAAGTGGTCAGCCATTCTAGAGGAGAGAAGAGAAATTGGTGCCAGGGTCTTAATGACATTGTTTGAACACCTGGATACAATCGTGTTTGAAGCCTCATGTATCCATGAACTTTGCAGTTATATGAACCAATCTCCCGCTTCGTGGCTCTTGCTCAAGTCAGTGGTTCTCAGACTTTGGTGTGTATCAAATCACTTGAGGAACTTGTTAAAATACAGATTGCTGTGCCCCACCTGAAAGTAGGTCTAGGGTAGGGACCGGAAACTTACACTGCAAATAATTTTCCAGGAGTTGCTGATGCTGCTGGTACAGGGACCCTGCTTTGAGGACCGTTGGCTGATAAGCCGTTTTTGTTTCCTGCTGCTTATGACCAAAACTGTCCTGACTGATACCAGAAGATCTTTTCTAAATGGGAAAGAATCTTATTCTTAGAAGAATTAGTAGAATAAGATAAAATAACGTGTTTGGGAAGTTACCAGTAAGCACTTGAAAAATGACATGGCCATACCTCACGACTGCACAGGACCAATTTGAAATTTTCTTAAGGTGGTTTTCACACTGTTTTGACTTATGCCTGAGCCTTTTGTATGGCTAAAGGCAAGGCCAATGGAGTATATGACAAATGAGCAAAAACAGCAGGACGAATACGTGTTTTGTCAAACCTGTTTTGTCAATGCACTTAAAACCTGTGCATTGAGAAGATGCAGTTTTTTTTCCGCTGTGCTCCAGTCTGTCAACAAAATGCTTTTCATGAGAAACATCAAAGCCGTTTCATCTGCAAATTTCACTTTTTTGAATCCCTTAACCTACACTGTTAACAAAAAATTCTGTCAAGTGCCTCAAACCATTGTATTAACAAATTTTGTTTTGTCAGTCATGATTTAGTCTGCTTGCAAACGCATTTTGTAATATTCTGCTCCATCCTTCAGGAAGAATACCTAAGTCAATGCCTCAATCTTAATATTGAAAGTAAGTGTAGAGGCAAAGTAAAAGTGGTGTCGAGCCTGTTCATTTGGCACATCTGTCGGATGTCCCTGTGCATTTTAAATAAATCCAGCTCATCTGAAGTCTTCCCTGAGTAATGCAAGCCACAGTGACGGTAAGGATATTACAGTTGGTGAAATTATACAGTGCTGATCTTGTTTTCCAGTTTGGTTTCTCTTCTGCTAATCATAACCTTTCTGTTCTTACCTCTGAGACTTCTCACTGTGGCTGGTCCTCGTGGCTTTTACAAAAGCATCACCATTCACGATTTTCCCTCCTTGTAAATTCAGGAGGATGGCATGTACATTGCAGTGTCTTCAGATTTCAGTGTATCTCCACTTCAGTTATCACACCATTAAAGTAAGGTATGGTCACTGCAGTTTTCCAGAGATGCTGTTAAGAGCATCTGGGTATTTCTGCTCAAGAAGATTCAGTGGTGGGTAATCTCAAGCTTGAGATGTGTGTTTTCTGCCTAACTTATTCCTGAATTCTTGGTGACGCCATGACAAGAAGGTTGAATTTCCTGATAATCTCTGACGTGTTAAATTGCTGTGTTTTCTTATTTACTTCAAAACAAGTTAGTTATAAATTGACGCCACCAAGTCACATTATGGTGGTTGCCCTTATGGAGAATTTGCAGGTGCCAGTGTATCTTGTGGGAGATTGGACAACTTGTACTGTAGACAAGAATAAAGGATGTGCCTGGTTAAAAGCTGGGGGATCTGAGTTTGAGTTCCGATCCCACCTTATAGTAGCTGTTTGACCGTGAGCAAGTCACTGGACATCTCTGGCCCCCCGACTCTCCTTGCCTGTACAGTGGAGCTGATATGACTACTTGCCTTGCAGACCTTCTGAGCTCTAAGGAAGATCAAAGGAGATGAATGTATAAGTCTAAGAGTGATTGTCCAATGCTAGATAAATGTAAGGCTGCATTGGATGTGGTTTCAGAAATGCTTATTTCATTTTAGCTATCTTCAAGGAGGCAGTAGATTCCCCTCTGTGGTGTAAGCCAATGGCAGAGTGGTGATGTAATTTGAGAACTCGCCTCAAATCTCTCCTGTGTTGACCTCCTGTATAGCCTGAAAACTCGCTCTTAGGTGGTCTTTGGAGTCTGGCATGCAAAGGAGAAGGGACCACATATAAAGTGTGTAGGCAAAGGTCGGTGTGCTTGTGTATACCATATTGTTTTCTTGTGTGAGCATCACTGGATACAGGGATTGATCTGCTGCAGGAATGGTTGTGACCTGGAACCCAGAAGCTGCCCTTGAAGAGAAGGTAGGGAGGACACTAGGCAGGAGAAGACTCCCCTGGGTATCCGGGGGAAGTAGCAGGCCATCAATCAATTGCACAATTTTGCTTTCATCTAGTCCTTCACAAAGAAAGAATCATCTTATATCTGACACCCTTTGAATCCCAAACTACGCCTAGAAACAGTGGTCACTGAAGAAATGCTGTGGTGGCAAGTTTGGGTGGCTGTGACTTTTGCCAGGGGGACCCTGTGTCCAGCATTGTGACAAGTCCACTGATTTCTGCATATCCTCTTACATCCTTCTTGACCCCTCTAAGACTCCTTCACACTTCTCTTCTCCAGGCAAAACTACCCCAGTTCCTGCACTCACTCTTCCCAAACCATTCATCATCTCCATGGTCACCAAAATCCATGTTTCCTCACATGACAAATTATGTGTAGCTAATAATAGACTTCCTGGAGCTCTGGGCCCCAGATTTGCTATCTACAGCCAAGGGAATCGAGATTGAGTGCACAGTTAGGGAGAAACAAATCAATTATAATAAGTGACAAACAAGCAAACTCTCCTTTCTATCGGAAGCCTAAGGTAGTAGCGTGAGTTACACAGACAGGGGCTTTCTGGACTCATGGTTTCTGAGCAGCAGTTCTCAGGATGCACATTCACAGATGTTGGGAGGAAAGGGCTCTGGGCAGCCCAGAGGAGAGAGAAGAGTAACGTGGTGGTCTCTGGCTGCAGGGTCTGCACATTCTGTGCACATAACCTTTACTTCTAGAAAATGAGATAGGCCCACAACATAAACTACTATATTGGGTAGTATGATGAGAAAGGGTTTTTGATTGCAAATGTTGGAGAATGTAACCTAGACTGGCTTATAGAAAAAAAAAAAAATGAACCCCCCTTGGCTTGTATACCTTAACCACCTAGGAGTTAATTTTACTTTAGGTGCAGCTGGTTACAAGAACTCAAGCCACCACAGATGTAATTTATTCTCCATTTCTTGGCTCAGCTTTCTTTTTGGAGAACTCATCCTCAGATGGGTTTCTTCTCACGGATGCAAGATGCCTGCTTCTGGTTTTCAGGGTCACATCCTGCTAGCTTCAAATCTGGCATTAGAGAGTTAGAGTATTCTAAGCGTACCCAGAAAACTTTCCTGAGATTCACTCCGACTGGGGAGGCTTGCGTCACATGCTCTTACCCCTGAAGCAGTGACTGCGTGAAGAGGGCTTGGGCCTTTCGTTGGCTTAGGCCTGGGTTGTATATCCTACTCATGGGGGTCTAGGAGGACTGAGGTAGGACAAGATGGGCCTTCAGCTAAAAATTGGGACTGATAGTGGAAAAGGAGGCTCTGTTAGTCACAGCTCAGTGGCAGAACACACAAATTGCTGTTTTATGAAGAAAGCAATTTGCAGAATATTCAGCACTTAGAAAATGGGAAGAGCTAGGAATGACTTGCAGAAGAGCAACAGAGAACTGGTTCACATAAGGAATGGCTCCTGTTACGCTCAGGAAGTGGAGAACTGAGGAGCTGCCCTACCAAGCGCTAGCTCCTAGTCTTACCACTTTCCTGTGATCCAAGGATTGGGAAGTTTGCCATCAGAACCATTGGCTTCAGAGCTATGCTACGTCTGTATCCATATCAGCAAAATGGTGCCCTGCATCCTGCCTCTTGACATCCACAAAGCTAGTGAGTCCCTTCCCTGGACTTCTGCTAACCTTGCTGTAGAAAAATCAAATATTGTTATGGCAACTCTCGCCAGAAGCAGCAGCAGAAGCATGGTTTCTGCCTCGCTGCTGCCTTCCAGGTCTTGTGCGTCTGAGTGGCCAAACCCAAATGACATCCTGAACCTTGAGAAGTCTGAGAAGTAGAGTCTTTAGCTTTACAAAATCTGCAGCCACTAGAGAGAGTGTAAAATGGAAGTTGAACGGCCATCTCCAGCACTACATGGAGGGCCAGTTAGGAATGTCCGCTGCAGTTAAGATTTGAACAGTACCTAAGTCCCCTCACAGGCAGTTTCCATGCTGAAAGCTTCCCCCAGGTAGATCCATCTTGCTGAGACAAAGCTGCAGAGACCCACGGAAGGACAGGCACACCGCATCAGAGAGAGTCACTCATGAACTACCATGGATGCTCAGCAAAAGGTCTAAATGTGCACACCTAGCTGGGAGAAGAAACCCAGAGATACAAGCATGCAGAGACTATCAAGTTCACATCATGTTTTGCCGGGGGGACAGCAGCAAACCAGAGAGCAGAGAGTGGGCTGAGGAGGAAGCAGCACTCCTGATGACTGCCTTGACTGTACATCCAGGGCTGTTTCGGCTCTGGTGAATCAAACCTGAGACTGTGGCTGTGTGTGTTTAGGGTTAGTAATCCCTCATTTGGACAAAGCGTATTGCCAGTGTTATAATATCCAGTGTTTCTTGTACGCATACCCTGGGCTAGGCACCAGTCTAAGCCTTCACGGGTATAATCTCATTTAAGTCACACTGCAATCCTGTGTGATAGAAACCATTATTCATTCATTCATTCGACAAATACTTGTTAAATGCCAACAGTGTAGCAGGCACAGTCCCAGGTAGCGGGGGTACAGCTGTGAACAGAATAGACAAGGATCCCTGCCCTATGTTTCTTACTTCCTAATGGTAACTATTATTATCCCCATTTTACAGGGAGGGGGACTAGAGGTACAGATGAGTTGAGTCACTCAAGGTCATTTGGCCAGTGACTAGCGTGACCTGTGCTTGAAACCTGGCAGTCTGGCTCCAGAGCCCATGCCATCACCCTGCCATATTTCTGCTTCCTCATGGCTGCTTTGAGAGAGAGTGACACGGCCTGGTCTTATCTCCATTTCACTGATGGTAAATTGAGGCTCAGAGGCTCTGAGTTGATGTGGCCAGGCTCACAGTAACGGCAAGGAGCAAAGCTGGAGCCTGCCACCGGTGTGCAGAGTCACGGTTAAGTCTCTTCGGGGTAGCGTTCTGCCTCCAGGGCTTAGCGTATGATACTACCGCCACCCTTCCCCGTCGTGCTCCTAGTAATGGTGATGATGATGTTGTAAGGGCTGGCATTCGAGGGCTAACTATGAACCAGGCTCTGAACTAATCACTTTACACGGTTATCTCATTTAATCTTCACTGCTCTGTGAAATATATACAGTTATTATTCCCATTTTACAGGTGAGAAAAATGACTCCAAGAGTAATTTCCCCAAGACCACACAGCTAGGAAATGGAGAGCCAGGGTTTAAGCCAGTTTTCCTGATCCAAAGCTATACAGAATTCCACTTGACTGGAGTGAACCTCTGTCTTTCCCTCATACTTGGACGAAAAGCTTTGGGGATTGGCAAAGAAAAATGTGTTTCTGAATGCAAGAAGCATCTCTTGTTTTTACCTGTATTGTCACAAAATAGGTTCAGAATTGTGGTGAAGAATAATCATTTTGGCAAAGCCACTTTGGGTAAGTGTTCATTCCAGCACATGAGCCAAGATTAGGTGATACTAAAAATAAACAAACAGAAATTCATAATACAAATCACCTGCCTGCTTTTCTTTGGCACCACCCCTCTACTTCCCCTTGCGATTCTGGTTGGAGCAGACTCTTGGTTTGGCTCACGTCTCCGATTATTTGCAGTCGTATTTCCAAAGGATGTATTTTTATTGGAGCAATAATTTCCGTCATAAGTTAAATAATTGGCACTTTGCTTTTTGCATTAAAGGAAAGAAAATCCCTCTGTTACTTAAATTTAACAGTTTCATGTCAGTCTCAGGAGCTCTTCTAGTGGGGCAACCTCTGGCCCCTCATCTTTCATAGAATCATATAATGTTAAGAACAGCGTTTCTCAGTTGGGGTGCCATTGACATTTTGGCTAGGTGATTGTTTGCTGTGGGGACTCTTCTGTGCATTGTAGGATGTATAACAGCATCTTTGGCCTCTTTCCATTAATGCCAGTACTGCCTGCCACCTCCCCTCCCTCCCCTCAGCTGTGACAATCAAAATGTCTAGAGACATTGCCAAGTATCTCTGCAGGGGGTGGGTGCAGGCAGGCAAAATCGTCCCTACTTGGGAACCAGTGGTTAAGGGCATAGGTTTAGGAGTCAAAACGACCTGCATTCTGAGTACCGTTTGGGCTTTGTGAACTTGGGGAGGTACCTGACTTCTTTGTAACTCAGTTGTACGTGGAAATGAAGATGGTGCCCACCTCATATACTTGTTGGTGGGATTAGCTGAGATCGTGTGAAAAATGTGTGTTGGTAGAGATTCCTGTGCATTCCCTGAAAGCTTGTCCATCCTCTTCCTGGACACAAAGCCAGTCTACATTTCCCAGCCTCCCCTTCAGTTAGCTGAGGTCAGATGACTAAGTTCTAGCTAATGGAATATAAGCAAAAGTTATCTGTGCCAGGTCCATAAAAGCCTCCTAGAGGCGAACCTCCGTGATCTTTCCCTGTTTGTAAGGTCTCTGAGGCTGTATGGAATGAGGGGTCCATATGATGGAATCAACGTATGTCTCTATTTGGCTGCATGGAGCATAACCAAACTCTCTATGTTGCCACTACTGACTGCACTTTTCGTGAGTGAAAAAATTAAGCTTTTATTATGTTAAGCCACTGAAACGTGGGAGTTTATCTGTTACAGCAGCTAGCATGATACTAATGCTACATGTGCATAACAATACTTTTGGCATATAGCAATCATCAATAGATGTGAGATAACACTCTTATTATTAATAATTAGTGAATCCTATCTTGGTTTTCTTAACCTGACAATTGGAGATCAGCTAGGGGAAGAAATGGGAACTGAGCTGATTGACATACGTCACAATATGTTTCTCTTTAAGCCATGAAATTTGATGGATGAGTCAGCATCAGGTTATGTCAGACGTTCAAGAACAATCTTGTCAGCATCTCAAAAACGAGCTGCCTTGGCTGTCCCAGAGCATGGATCTTTCCCATCTGTAAGTAAAATCTGTGATGCCCTCCCTTGAGGGCAAGCCCACATCTATGCTTAGATCCAAGTAAAGAGCATGATTTAAGGGGAAGGCCCTTTGGGTCCTCAAATTTCTTTTGTGTCAAATGCTAGAAGTTCATATTGCTGTAGAGAACTACAAATAATGTACATTGGACAAAGGAAAACTTAAAATAGGAGTTCACACTGGTAAAATGACAAGGAGAACCCTCAAGCCCACAAGGAGGACCTGGTGGCTCTATTCTTCTTTGTCCTTGCCTGTAATCCTCTGCCTTCCCTGATACTAAAGATGTTTACAACACTGGGCTTTGGAAAGACTGCAAATACTTCACATACTTCTTTTTTTCTATAAATGCTTTTTGCACACAGCTATGCTAAGCTGTATAATGGCCCCTCAAAAATGCCCACATCCTAATCCCTGGAACCTGTGAATATGTTACCTTCCGTGGTAAAGGGGACTTTGCAGATGTAATTAAGTTAAAGATCTTGAGATGAGGAGATAATTCTGGGTTATACAGATGGGCCCAATCACAAGAGTTCCTAGAGGAGGAAGGCAGGAGGAACAGAGTGAGTAGCAGCAGATGTGACAACAAAAGCAAAAGGTTGGAGTGCTCTGAGGAAGTGCCGCGAGCCAAGGAACACAAGTGGTCCTAGGAGCCGAAACAAGCAAGGCGACACGTTCTACTCTCAGGACCTTCCGAAGGAGCAGCCCTGCCAGCACCTTGACTTCAGCTCAGTGAGGCTTATTTTAAATTGCTGACTTCCAGACCTGTAAGACAATACGCTTGTTTTGCTTTAAGCACTTAGTTTGTGGCAATTAGTTACAGAAATGACAGGAAACTAATACACCAGCCAATTGTCACTTACAGGTTGAGGAGCTGGGGGGAAATTAATGATTCCCCTGCCCTGGAAGTGCTCATTGAGCTCACTGTCTGTTCATCAAAATGGACAATTAAAAAACTATTGCAATTAATGCCATTTTCAGAGAAGATAAACTAATCCAGCTTTGAGGGGGAATCACTATATAGGTCAGATTCTTTCAGTTGTGACACAAAATCCAGCAAAAGCTATCTTCAGTCAAAAAAAAAAAAAGAGAATTTAATGGCTTCAGGCATGCTTAAAATGAACTCAAACAGTGTCACCACATCTCTCTCTCTCAGTCTTGCTATTATTCTTGCCTTACCACTTCCATCTCTTTGTACTGAGTTTCTCCCTGTTAGTCTCGCTCTCTTACTTCATATGGGAAGATGGCTTCCAGCAACTCTAGAAAAAAATAAGTCCAACTCATTGAGTAGGGAAAATGTTCTTCTTCCGGAATTTACAGGACAACCGTGAGGAGTATTCTGATTGGCAGGTTTGGGTCACGTGCTAATCCCTGGACCAATCTTTGGGACCATGGGAATCACACAGTATGATTTGTTAATACTAGGGCACGGATGAACACCTGGCGACTGGGGGAAGCTCAAGGTAACTGGATGCCCATCAGAATCACATGGAGTACAGGATGAGTAATTTTTCAGGTGAAGTGGAGGACTTCTTTTCAGAAGAAGGAAAAAGCACGTTGGACAGATCAACTCCTGAGATGACCGTTAAAGTTGGGGAAGATTGTGTAAGGTTGATTATAACAAAAGTTTTAAGTGACTGGCTAAAGGGACCCACCTAAATCAGGATTGCATGATCACCATCACCCCCCTTCCTTCCTTTTTTTTTTTTTTTTTTTTTAAAGAGTGGCTGTATCCCCAGTTTCAATTTCTACTAAAAAAACCTACTGCTGAAAAGGTCAGAGCTATCTTGGCTCTCCATTTTGCCATTCACCCTGTTATATTTTGGGCTAAGAACTTCTAAGAATCAACTCCTGAGCATAGCTCTGGGGGCCCTCTTTGCAAAGACTAACTCAGATGGATGTAATTAATCATCGTAACTATTTAATTTTCTTACGGAGAATGTCAGTCTTTCCTAAAGAAGCAGCACTCCTGAGTTCTGGCAGCATTTCATACCTAGAATTAGCTCTCTGCCCCTTTTGCCCTGGCCCTGATCTTTTCTGCACATTAATATAGCTTATTCGGTTCCTGCGGAGTTGACCATGAGAGCCATCAAGTGAATTTTCTTCCACTGTGGTGCTGGATTAGGATAATGCCAGTGAGAACCTGCTGATGATCTAAAAATGACTCGAAGAGTGTGTCTGACTCTATTAATCTTTCCTAATTTGTGCCAGCCTGTTACATTCAGATTCAAAGCTTTTCTCCTTGCCTTGATATTTAAATGCTCCTGGTTAAGTTCACCCTCCAGTGTTTGTGTTTGAGCTGCTGTGGATGTGTGTGTGAGGTGGGGGGTTAGGTTAAGGGTCTACACCTTTGCTTCTACCCCTTTGGAAAGCGGACATGCTGAAATGGAAGTGGGCTGGGAATATGGAGCAGGTGCTGCTGGGAAGCTCTGGGCTTTCTGCTTATCACGCTGTAGCTATGCCTGGGCCGGGCCGTGGGAAAGGGTTTACTCACTGACTGGTGGCCCTTGTCCAGTCTTGCCCCCATGCGTGCTCCACACATCAGATCCAGGAGGCGGGGGGGTGCTAATGGATGTTTTGAAGCAAAATGGGTTCCTTAGCGATAAACAGTTTGGGGGAAACAGCGTACTAAATAAAGTGAGACATATTTCTTTTCTGCAGAACTTCTCAGAGCCTTGATTTTTGCTCTTCTGTGCTGGGGATCTCAAAAGAGAGGATAAAGACACGGAACACTTCTCCAGCTTATTTGACGAGAGACTAGGTTTTCATGGCAGCTTTATTCACTAGCTTAAATGTATATTTGGTGCTTAACCCCCCCTGCCCCACCCCCCACAGGGCTGTCTGCTAGGCACAGCGTGTGCCATTTTGAGAAGAGCAGACTCAGTTCCACATCTCCCAAGATTAATGTTCCAGGGAACCTTCTGGGAAATGTGACCCTGGCCCACTGTATTTGCCTTGGAATAATAGGTTTCTATGGGGTTTGTGTCCTAATCTTCTTGATCTCAAGAACTGGTTTATGGACTGAAATGAAGCAGTTTGAAAGAAGGAATGGCACATATTGTTTAGTGCCACAGAACACAACCATTAGAGAGAAGAGCCCTCTGTTTTATGGTCATTCATATTCTTGTACGATTTTATAAGTGTACATTTGTGCTGGTTAGGGGCTCGAATAGCTATACTTGCCTCTTTAACTAGGTGTTAAGCTCCTTGAAAGTTGAGATCATGGCCTATTTTCTATTTTATTTCCCCTTCTCTATTTGCAAGTGACAGGAACCCAACTTTAGATAATTTCTTGGCTTTTATAATCAAACAAGGACAGAGCAAAAGTAAAGTCGGCTTTGGGTATTACAGATCCTGGGAATCAAATACCCTGAAGACATTCTACCTTCATCTCTCTCTTTCTCTCGTACACATACACATGTGCGTACACGTATAAACACGTGTGCACACGTGTGCACGCGCATGCACACACTTTTCCCTCTCTTTGTGTGTCACTTCATTTCCTCTTCTGTAGTCATCTCCTCTGCCAGCTGGGGGATGTAGCCCTGTGACAGCCACAGAGACAGAGTCCTACATCTCCTGGACCACAGAATAAAGAGAAGTCTGGTCATCATCTCCAGTGAAAAATCCCCAGAGCAGGGCTCTGATCAGGCTGTGTTTATGTGCCCATCACAGACCATTCCTGTGAGCATGGGATATACTGGGATGATCCACTCTCCAGCTCTGTGGCCATGGGCACGTGCTGTTTCATCAGAAGGGAAATACACAGTGGGCAGTTGAAACAGCACCCCCGTCAGTTTCACACCTCCGGGAGCATTGAGAAGCTTGGAGGCACTTAGTGAATTGTTGCTAGGTAAATGGAACAGTGAGACATGGAACAGTGAATAGTAGCAGGAAGTGGGATTATTTGTAATTAAAGAATATGTTTCTCCTTTTCTAACACAGTCTTGGAATATAGTAGATGCTTAGCAAAAATTTGTATAATGAGAGGTAGGGTCTCTGTTTTGGTTTAGTATGATATAAAGTTTTGTTTTATGTTTCGTTTTCTTGGGAAGCCTCTGAACTTAAGATCTTTATAAACATTTGTATTTTATGAATTCTTTTTAGTGAAGTTTGGCGAGCTTCTGACAAGTACCTGCCCCCAAATAGATTCCCTTTTTTCATCCCTAGTGCTGAAAATGCTTTCTGTTTCTCATTAGCCTCCTGTTTTTCTGGGTATTAGGTTCGTCACTTCTTGCCCTTATAAAGACAGTCGACCTTCACTTTATCACTCACTTTAATGAGGTTCCACACAGAGATACTGGTCTGTATGCACTCTCGTAATTGCAGCTCAAGAAACCTCATGCCATTTTATAGGCTGATGAAACACATGGGTGGGGAAGGCCCAGTGGTGGCTGAACAGTGACCTTGGGCTGGAGAATTAGAGCTGAGGGTCTCTGGACTCCTCCTCTCTCTCCCTGTCTCCTGAAATACAACTCCACACAATCTCAATTCTTTTTTTTTTTCAAGGCAGGGGTATTATTTATTAATAATATTTTTGTCCGTGTCCATGGACAAAATCTGAATTAGCTGTTATAGACAACTCTCATTACTAGAAAACTTTTTATACTATACATCTTTCACAATTTTTAAGAATAATTTTGTTTGTAAAAGAAATACATTTTTATAAATTTTCAGTAATACAGAAGAGCATTAAGGAAGGTGGGAGTGATCTCTAGATTGGCCCTGTGTTGGGCAAGCTCCCTCTTGGTCTGAGAAAGTGACTGCTCCAGAAAAGTCTCCTGGACTAACAGGTATAGGTGTCACAGGGGGGCCGCTCCGTCCCATGCAGCTAACCATGACCCTGGACTTGCTGCCAGGCATGGGCAGTTCTGCTCTGAATGAACTCAGAACAGAACCAGGAAGGCTCTCTTACAGGGGCCTCAGGAAGGAGTGCCACCAGGTGTTGCCGGGACCTGCTGGAGGTGCCCTCACACCAGACAGCACAGGCCCTGTACGTTATGACAGGGACTGTGCTTCTTCAGCCAGTGTCCCTCTGCTGCCCTCTGTCCCCAAACCCCTGGTTCCTCCCTCACCTGCACACTGAGATGGCCTTGTGTGGGGATGAGACCATCCCCCTACCTTTTCCTTTATTTCTCCACCCCAGACCCATAACCTCATGTAGAGCTCAGACTCAGTAGTGCTGGAGGTTCTCCCTTTATGCACAAGTCTCATTATTTCACTAGGAGCTTCCAGAAGTTTCATCACAGCTAAACTCAGCAGCACTTCTGATTGTTAGGTTATTAAGATGAAGATTTAGTTTCACACTTGGTCTTCAAGAGAAAATTCTGCAGTGCTAGATTCCTGCTCTGTGCCCATATTAACCTCCCTTCTCTGGGACTGAACTGGGTTTCCCAGATACGCCTAGACTCCTAGTAAAGCTGTTACTTCACTGGTGGAAAAAAAAAATTAAAATTCGGGGTAAGATTACCTCAAATCCCACTAACCACAATGAACATATGATAAACATCATTTCAGACCAATCTCTGTGCATATGTATTGGGTTGGCCAAGAAGTTCGTTTGGGTTTTTCCTGTAACATCTAAAAAACCCGAATGAACTTTTTGGTCAAACCAAAACAAAAAGGTTCACAGAAATAATTTTAGAAAGACATTTTAATACAAGTTTTATGTTTAATTTTACTTGGACTTAACTAACAAAGAAAAACTGAAAGGAATTAATATACTTTAATAAAAATATTTCTGTGACACAGAAGCTAATCATTCTTAAAAGAAGTCTTTAAATTTAAGACAGTGTGTTATAAAAATTGAGGCTGGAGTAATTTCTGTAACTTTTTAAAAAATAAATTTATTTATTTTTGGCTGTGTTGGGTCTTCGTTGCTGCGTGCGGGCTTTCTCTAGTTGCGGCGAGCGGGGGCTACTCTTCATTGCGGTGCACGGGCTTCTCATTGCGGTGGCTTCTCTTGCTGCGGAGCACGGGCTCTAGGCATGAGGGCTTCAGTAGTTGTGGTACTTGGGCTCAGCAGTTGTGGCTCGTGGGCTCTAGAGCGCAGGCTCAGTAGTTGTGGCGAAAGGGGTTAGCTGCTCCGCGGCATGTGGGATCTTCCCGGACCAGGGCGCGAACCCGTGTCCTCTGTATTGGCAGGCGGATTCTTAACCACTGCGCTACCAGGGAAATCCTTTTAATTCATGGAAAACTTAACTTTTAATTCATGGAAAATTTCAAGCATATACAAAGTAAACAGAACGATATAATGAATCTCTGTGTATTCATCATCGGTTTCAACAATTATCATCCTTCTATATTCTATCAATATCACCACCCAGTGCCCACCGCCTGCATTATTATTATTATTACACAATGTCAATTCTAACGGCTGTCTTATTAGGAAAAATGGGACTGAACACCTGTGTGTAGGGGGCTGTCTAAACATATGGCCTATGCCTCTAGCACAGAGGCTGTTCTGCCTGTCCTTTGCTGCTTTTCTAAACTGCAGAGAGGATTAGGCAGGGTCAGAGCAGAGAACAAAAATATCTCAGTCATCCTCATAATAGGTGATTGTTTGAGCATTCATTACATGCCAGGTATTGTATTAGTTCCTTTATAGTTAATAGCTCATTCAATCTTCAGTCATTTGCATGTTATTTTTCCTATTTTATGGTTGAAGAAACAGGTTCAGAAAAGTTAATGTTAAGTAACTTGCCTATGTTCACATGGTGAAGGTCGGGTCCAGATTTGAGTGAGGGCAGTTTGATTCCAGAGGACCTTCTCCCACACCCCACCCACCCCACCCTTGTGCCAAGTAAGTACACACTCTGTTTGCCTGTGAAGTGAAAAGAGAGGAGGCACTTATACTATGCCAATTAGTGTACTTGACAGTACACTCGGGGTGCAGGAAGGCTGCAGCATCCTGAAATGTGAGGCTGGAAGACTCTTTCAGGTCCTGGCATGATGGGCTCAATTACAGAGGAAGAAACAGGCTGAGAGAAGAATGTGGCAGATCTGGTGTCTTGGCTCCCAGGACCCCATGCTTCTTCCTTATTCTAGGACCTTGTAGAACAGTGATATTCAGAGTGTGGCTCACTGGCTGTATGTATCAAAACCACCCTCCGAAATGGGAGAAGCTGTGCATTCTGTGCATCCCTGTCGCCAGACCCCCGAATTGGAACAATTCCTACTTCTCGGTTAAGCTCCCTAGAGAAACTTTGTGCACTATAACATTTGTGAAACGTTGTTGTGGAGTTCTGGGGTCAGAATTTTGTGTTGCATGTAGCATTATACATGTAGAGGCAGCTGCGGTTTGGAGGAAAACAGGACTGAGTTTGAAGGTCGATGTGTCCAGTGTGGCTCATTTCCTTTTACAAGCCTTAGTTTCTTCATCTGCAAAATGAGCATCAGACATCTACTTATCTCATAGAAGTGACAGCATATGTGAGATATACTTTGTGAATAGAAGAACAGCTTCGTGTAGCAGTTAGCAGTGGGCGTTGGAGCAGAGGAGGACCTTGTGTGGAATTTGTATAGATCCTGTGTCTACCCTGGGAGCCCGTGTGTAGGGATGAATCTCATGATCCATGTGTTTGCTTGTTATTCAGCTTTCTGGGGTGGAAGGAATCCCAAGGGCAGATGGGGACTTTGGGTGGTTGATAGAACTTAGGTGGTTGTGTTACCACCTAGCAGACTTTCTTTGCCTCTGGCCATCTCCACCATGCGTAGCTGTGGACTACCTGCTCCCTTTCACCTGCCCTGGACATCCTGTGTCCCCTTGCGTGCTGCTCAGCCATCTCCCTTAGAATCTTGTCGTAGAAGTTTAGATCCCAGAAGGGCAGAGCTGGAGGAAGCTCTTGAAATAATCTAGAGATGAAAGTTTCTAATGTTTCCAGCATTTCTCAAAGCCTAGTACACAAAATACTGGTGGTACTGCAATTTGTTAAGTGTGGTAATGGACAAATATTCTATTTTTCATTATAGTGATGCTGTAGTTATTTGAATGCATATTACAAAAGAACTTTAACTCTTTAAATTTATGGTAAGGATATAAAATTTTCTTTTAAATATGTTTGTTAACAAATATAATAGTGTAGGAGTTACATGCAAACGTTGTTATAATGACATGTGGAGGGAGAGGCTCTGCTCATCCCAGTTAGTGTCGACTTAAGTTAAATGAGATTAGGAAAGTAAACCAAATCCTTAAAAAATCCTCTCTAAGGTCAGCTAAAATACATTTTGGAGTAAAATCTCTGTCTTTTTCTTTTGATTATGTGTTTATTTATTGTTGATCCCTAGTGAGGGAAAAACCAAGACCTGTGGTACGAGCTGGGATTCCGCAGCAGTGGTATGAGGCAGGGAGAGGCAGGCAGTGAATTCACCCATCAAGGCTCCTCTCTGCTGAGTCGGGAGGTCAGGATGGTGACCTCAGGGCCATCTGCACCATGTCTTCAAAGCCCCAGGCTGCTGTAGAGGAGTCTTAGGGGCCTCTGCGAGGCTGGGGTCTGGGTACGGGCAGCTGAGTTAGGTGGGCTCTGTCCCCATGCCCTATTTACATAGTTTACAAATCAGAGTGCCACATAGGATTCCATTTCAATTTTTAAAAAAGGGAATTGGTGAGGGATTCCTTAGCGATAGCTGGAAAATTGCTGGTATAGTGGAAAGAGCATAGACTTTGGAGAAAGATGGGTCTGACAAATCCTCGCTTTGTCATACACCAGAAATGTGATCTGTGGTAAGTTAACTGACCTTTGTGAACCACAGTTTCTTCAGTGTTAAACACCCCTCCTTTTTGACCCACCTCCTAGAGAAAGGGAAATAAAACCAAAAAAAAACAAATGGGACGTAATGAAACTTAAAAGCTTTTGTACAGCAAAGGAAACCATAAACAAGACAGAAAGACAACCCTCAGGATGGGAGAAAATATTTGCAAATGAAGCAACTGATAAAGGATTAATCTCCAAAATTTACAAGTAGCTCATGCAGCTCAGTATCAAAAACACAAACAACCCAATACAAAAATGGGCAGAAGACCTAAATAGACATTTCTCCAAAGAAGATATACAGGTTGCCAACAAACACATGAAAGGATGCTCAACATCACTAATCATTAGAGAAATGCAAATCAAAACTACAATGAGGTATCACCTCACACCAGTCAGAATGGCCATCATCAAAAAATCTACAAACAATAAATGCTGGAGAGGGTGTGGAGAAAAGGGAAGCCTCTTGCACTGTTGGTGGGAATGTAAACTGATACAGCCACTATGGAGAACAGTATGGAGGTTCCTTAAAAAACTACAAATAGAACTACCGTATGACCCAGCAATCCCACTACTGGGCATATACCCTGAGAAAACCATAATTCAAAAAGAGTCATGTACCAAAATGTTCACTGCAGCTCTATTTACAATAGCTAGGACATGGAAGCAACCTAAGTGTCCATCAACAGGTGAATGGGTAAAGCAGAAGAGGCACATATATACGATGGAATATTACTCAGCCATAAAAAGAAACGAAATTGAGTTATTTGTAGTGAGGTGGATGGACCTAGAGACTGTCATACAGAGTGAAGTAAGTCAGAAAGAGAAAAACAAATACCATATGCTAACACGTATATATGGAATCTAAAAATAAAAAGGTTCTAAAGAACCTAGGGGCAGGACAGGAATAAAGACGCAGACGTAGAGAATGGACTTGAGGATATGGGGAGGAGGAAGGGTAAGCTGGGACGAAGTGAGAAAGGGGCATGGACATATATACACTACCAAATGTGAAATAGATAGCTAGTGGGGAGCAGCCACATAGCACAGGGAGATCAGCTCGGTGCTTTGTGTCCACCTAGAGGGGTGGGATAGGGAGGGTGGGAGGGAGATGCATGAGGGAGGGGATATGGGGATATATGTATACGTATAGCTGATTCACTTTGTTATACAGCAGAAACTAACACACCATTGTAAAGCAGTTATACTCCAATAAAGATGTTAAAAACAATAAAGTTAAACCCCCCTGTCTCTTAGAGTTTATTATAAATATCAAATGAAACAACATATAAGAAAGCACTTAGCATCATTCTTGGCATGTGGTAGATAATAGATAACTAGGAATTTTTATTAATCATCACCATCATCGTAATAATAATTATGTCACCTCTCCCAAAGTTATTTGTATTTTAAGAGGGTGCAAAACTCTAAGCTAGAATACTAGACTCAGTAAGGAACTTTGAGGCATCCACGAATAGGCTGTGTGCGTGCTAGGGTGGGTGGGTGAGACGGAGAGAGCCATGGGTGCACACACAGGCAGTGGTCTAGGGCATGTGTATTAACACAAGGTACAGAAGTAGTTTATATGGTGGTCATCCTATTAACCAGTCCCCTAGAACGTGCTTTCTTCCCATAGGATGCCTCGTTGTGGAGAAGGGAAGATAAATTGATTTATTCTACTTATGGATCTAGGAGATTATTCATAATGACCTTTTTTCTTTTTTTTTTCCCCCAAATGAATTCTTGCAAGAGTCAGTACCCTGAGCCAGCAGTGCTGAGGAAATGCTCTCACTAATAATGGTTTATCTGAAACGACCTCCACCTCCACCTTTCCCACTGTGTCTTCCCATCCTTCAGTCCAAACACTTCATTCTGGCCCAATTAGAAACACACAATGACTGATGTTCAGGAAGTCTGTTTTGAACTTTAAGTTGCCTCTTCATAGTTTTAAATCATTGCATTTAAGTCTAATTCAGTACGATTCTTTATTTCCTTCAGTTTAATCTGTGATCTGCTTTTGCCTACTTGTTGCTAGGACAACCAGTGCCTGCTCTGGCTTTCGCTTGTTGTCTGGGCACAGGCTGTGTTAATTAACTCCCTGAAATTGTAGGCCAGGTAATCAATACCAAATGTATGGACTTGGCCGGAAAGTTTTAATTAAATTTACAGTAATTTTATTTGCAGCTTCTTCTGCAATCTGCATGGTGGGCAATTGATTTTTATTTCAGTTACAATGGTCTGCTTGCTAGCCGGGTCATCCCTTCTCCTAAGTGCCTTTCTCCATCAGCTGAACCGCTGTTAAATGAGGAATAGCCAAGGCAGATTATTAGAATAATTATAAAAAGAAACAAACCTTAAAATATCAGGAGGGTTGAGTTTTTGCCAGCTAAGTTACCCCCTGGCTGGGTGTGTTGGTATGGAATGAATTCAGAAGACAGACCAGTAGGATCATGTGGAAAACGTCCAATTATGATGGGTAGGACATACAAATACTGTGTGCTACAGGCACCTCTGTGCCGCTTAAAAGAAAAAATGCAAACTGGCCTCCATCACCAGTATTCTTGGTAAAGACATGTCCTAACAGAACTGAGCTGTGTTCTGTTTAGGAGAACCTCTTCTCTATTCTTTAAGTGTAGTGGTTAACTGTTTGGGCTCCCAAGACAGGTAAACCTGGGATCAGCAATGTCATCAAGAAAAGTTTATCAGCTTTTCTTCCTATCTCAAGGAGAGGCGATCATACCCACCTTACAGCATTATTGTTGGATTAAATGAAGTGCACGTGATGGGGTGTATTAGATCATGATGTTAAGACCATGAACTCTTGAATCAGACAGTCAGGGTTTGTATCCCAGCTCTATCATTTGCTCTTTGGATGACTTCAGGCAAAGTACTTACCCTTCTAGGCCCTCAAGCTCCTCACTTCAGAAATGAGGATATTGTCATCCTGTCTCATAGAATCATGCTGGGGATCCTGTGAAATATGCATGTAAAGCATGGACCTCAGGGCCTGGCACATACATTTGCTAGGGTTTTCTTGATGTTGAGATCTCAGCACCCTACTGGGGGTAGCCATATGGTGTCAGCCAAGCAGGTTCCTTGGGCGTAAGGACCAAACCTGTGTCAGATGCTTGAGAGTGATGGAAGTTTATTGCAAGGATCCGTGAAGATAACAGGGAGAGCTAGAATTTGTCCCACAGATAAGCATTAGTCACACTGATACTCTAGACTCTGTTTCTCCCCACATGGAGCCCTTCAGAAGTACCCCCCCAGAGTCTGTAACTTCTTTAAGACTAGGAACCTGAGCTGAGTATCCTACCATTTTCTTTGTTTACCCTGCATTCCCACTTTTCCACAGTGGGTAGTTTCCCTGCCATAAGTAATGGGAAGCTTTTACTGGACAAATTCCCTTCAACCACTTCAGAATCAGTTGAATTTTCTTCTGTTCAGATATGACCCTGCTGCAGTCCTCTGTGGTAGGGGCAAAGGCGGGCTGTTCTGCCCTTAACAAAGGAAACAGCCTAAAATGACTTAAACAGGAACAAAACAAAATAAGATAGCAGAGTTCCCTGACCCAGTAGTGGCACTAAGACTCTTATACCATCCAGTGGAGGCAACTTTTATTTGTAGATAAACCTTTTATTGTTTGAAATACCTAGTAGAAATTTACTAGATATCATTGCATGAATGAAAGAGGTAGGAACAATTTAGGGAGGCAAACATGATTCTATATTGTTCCTTCAAAATGGTGGAGAGGCAGCCAACCACTTACTCTGCTAATGTGTTTCCATAGCCATTTTCTAAGAATGGATTTAACTAAAGGCATTATTGGCCACAGGAGCTTGGAATGGCTGTTGGGGAATAAGACTGAGATTTTCTTATGGTGAACACCTGACTAAAAATCCTTCCTCTCTGCCCACATCTTACATTCCAAGTAAACAGAAATTTAATGAGAATATATTCATTTCCCTTCAAAGGCAACAGCAGAATACTGTATTGGAAGAGCTTCAGCTAATGGGAAAAAAATGTGTCCCCTGGTGAAAATACAGTCGTCGTGTTGGAATTTCAGGATATTTCCCTTGGCAATAAAATTAATCTTTTTTTCATTGCTTAAGATGATTTCCTGATGGGAGACACTGTGTCTGTGGAGATATTTTTGCTAATTTATTTGAGTCCAGTTAGAGAATTGATTCTAATTCATTTTAGTTAGGGGATGGCTGACCCTTGACAACTACTTATTCTCTAGTTAAGTTTTCCCAATAAGCACCTCTTTTTCACTCACTCTTTCTTCACATTTATTGTGGTATCTAGACCCAGAAAAACACATTAGGCAGAAACTGAAATCTATGAAGAAGTCAGGATTGAGTGATGTGAGGCCCAGTTGCCCAACCTTCCCTGTAGAGATAAAGGAGTGCCATAGGTGAAGAGGCGGCCACGACCCCCAGTGTCAGAATCCCACCCGGCGCAAACCTCAGGGGGCCTGGCTCAGGGCTGTGTAAGATTCCTGGAATCTTGGGGAGCTCAGAATTGCCTTAAAAAAACATTAACAAAGCTGAAAACCAAACAAAACTCATGTGACTTTTTGGTCATTTGTCATTGCCCCGAGCAGATTTTCTTTTCATCCACATGTATGATTTCACATAATTATTAATGTGGCTTGCCTTTTTTCTCTAACATTTCTTCTCTCTTTCCCAACTGCCAAAGCACCAGCATTGTGTGCATTCACCAGGTTGCTCTGTCCTTAAGACCCAGATCGAGTTTGACAGACGACATACTCTGTGATCCCTCAAATTGCAGTGCTGATCTGGGAGAGTTTGATATGGGCTCAGTGCTCATTATCTCCACAAATAAGAGCAGAATAGATGCACAGATAGTAAAATAACACAGTAGATATATATACAATGATAACCACGTACAAGGTACATATATAAACTCATTTAATTTTCATAGCAGCTCTCTGAGGAAAGTACTATTATTATCACTTTTTTATAAGAGGAAATTGGGGCAAAATGAATTTAAGAAACTTGCCCCAAATCACACAGCTGGTAAGGGGAAGAGCCCATATTCAAACCTAGGAAGTCTGGCTTCAGAATATGGTCCTATTGTATTTTCAATATTCTTACTTGGCTCTTGAAAATATTTGGTGGTTCACTTCCCAGTGGGTTTCTCCTCCTAATTCCGCGTGGGTCATTCATCCATTTTTTAACTTATTCATTCAATTACTCACACATTTATCCATTCAAAAAATACTTACTTAGCACCCAGTGTGTCTCACTGTATCCTAGATCCTGGCACTGAGGCTCTGAACAGGAGGGCCACAGGCCTGCTTGGGAGTGTACAGTCTAGCAGGGGAGCCAGACGAATGAGTAATCACAGGATTAACTGGCTGTTTAAAACTTCTAGTTGCATCTAATACCATTGCATTTAATATCTACTGATTGAAACAGTGGAAGGATGTGAACAGATTCATGGAGAGTGTATGAAAAGGGGCAAGAACCGGGCAGGAGGAAGAAGGGGAGGCTGTTGCAGGAGTCTGGGTGAGAGGGGCAAGGCAAGAGAGGTGTCTGGATTCGGATACATGGCATGAGTTTTTTCCATTCAAGAATACTTGAAGCAAATATGCTAACAACCGACAATTCTGTGAAAATTTTAATATTTTGTTTATAAAAAGAAAGGAATAGGAAAAATGCGGATTAGAACATTTCAGACTTACTTATTGTTTCTTGAAAGTGGAGTGGAGTTTCCAGTGCAAGGGTCTAATCTGACTTGGAGTAAGATGTGTGGGTTGACTCTCTAGTCTGGGAATAAGAGGCAGGCCACAGAGAGCCTTTAGTTTCAGCCTAATGGGGTGAGCATGTGAAACACTGGCGCATCCCTTCACATTCTGAAGGAGAAACAGCAGGTCCATTTGTGTCTGTGGTTTGTGGGTAGCATCTCTCCACCTCAGGGAGCAGGCGGAAGAGTCCACCTGTGAACCCAGATGAAGTCATAGAGAGCCCATTATATCAGGGCTGCGTTTCCCTGCCTTGTCAGAAGAGTGAGCATCTTAAGCATGTGTGTTCCATTGTCAGATGTGGTGTTTGATAAAGTAAAGGCCTTGGCTTCCTGATCTAAGCCCTGCAAGTGATGGGATATACAAACCTTGTCAGGGCCTCCTTCTTGCATAATGCTCATGTTAGCAGTAGATGATTGGAAATCACTCCTCTGCCCACTCAGACTTGGACCCTACCTGGAAGATGAAAAGGGGTGACCCAGAATCACCCAGTCTCAGAGATGCAGGGCCCTCTTAAAGGTCACCTGACCATTGTCTTCCAAATCTGACTGCTCATCCAAAGCAATTGAGAGCATTTGTTAAAAACAGATTAAAAAAAAATTAGAGATACTGATTTAGTGGGTTTGGGATGGGACACAAGAACCTTCGAGCTGATGATTCAAAACATGGATCTAGATTAGTGCTTCTCCCCTGGGGGAGCTTGTTAAAATGAAGGTTCTGTTTCAGTAGATCTGGGATAAGGCCCAAGATTCTGCATTTCTAATAAGTACCCTAGTGATGTTGCTGGTCCAGGGATCATCCTTTAGTTGCAAGGACTTACAGTAACCTTATAACCAGTGAGATTCCTTTTCAGTCCTATTTGAATCCTTCTAGAGATATGGAGCTCTCAGCCACAAGGCAGTTCCTACCATTGAGAGAAGTTTCAATTATTAGCAAGATCTTTCTTTTATTGAGTCGAAATCTCTATGTTGATAACTTCTAGAAGGTACTGTAGTGCAGTGGTTAAGTATGAGCTTTGGAGACAGATGACCTGATTTGGATCTTGACTCTGACTTTTGCTAGCTTTGTGATTTTGATGAAATATATGGCCTTCTTGAATCTATAAAATAGGGTAATAATAGTACCTACCTCATAGGATTACTGTAAATTCATAATAGCACTAATCCATCGTCTGATCCAATAAGATTAGAACAATGCTTGGCATGGAGTAAGCACTTATAAGCATTTTCTTACTGGTGTAGCTACACTTCAAGCAGAATCAGTCTGACATCAGTCCTATTTCATTTCCCAATCAGAGGCATTAATAGACCAGGTAGAAACCTATAAAATACTGCTAAGACAAAAGTTAGACTTCACTCTTTCTAACATTTCACTAACCTTTCCAAACTTCACACCCTGGTGGTGGGTATTGCTATAGGTCTATGCAGTTGGATCTGCCTCATATTACTTTGTGCAGGTAGAAATTAATAAAGCATTCAAAATGTGGAAGAGGACTTTTCTTCTAGGAACACAGTGATTTGAATATAAATTGTGGTTTCATATTAAGCTTGGGAATTTGAATCCCCAGCCCCAAACAGTGGAAGAAGAGAGAATTGTTTTTTCTTTTCTTCTTTTTTTTTTTCTTCCGGCACGCGGGCCTCTCACTGTTGTGGCCTCTCCCGTTGCGGAGCGCAGGCTCAGCGGCCATGGCTCACGGGCCCAGCCGCTCTGCGGCATGTGGGATCTTCCTGGACCGGGGCACGAACCCGTGTCCCCTGCATTGGCAGGCAGACTCTCAACCACTGCGCCACCAGGGAAGCCCCTTTCTTTTCTTCTTAAAAAATTACTAAATACTTTGGACATACAGAAATATTTATGAATACTATAACAAGGACCCATAAGCCTACCTCCCAGTTTAAGAAATAGAATATTAGTAGTTACTTAGAAAATAAATAAATAAAATCTCCCTATGACCCTCCCCCTGGTTGTCATCCCTCTTTTTCAGAAGAGGCAACCACTATTCAGAATTTAGTATTTATCATGTTCACATATTTGGGTTATTCTTTAACTATAAACATATGTGTTCCTAAATAATGTAAGGTATTCTTTAGTGTGTTTAAAATGTTTATAGTGTATATACTTCTGCAATACATAATTCTTTTTTTTCCTCTAATATACATTTAAAACATGTGTTCAGAAGTTCAATTCACTTTTTGTTCAAGGCTGTGTAAGCTTCCTCTTTCTCCCGCTAACCAGCTGTTTCTGTTGATGAATGGAATCAGAAGAGTAATGGACACAAGGAAGTGGGAAAAAGGGATTGGATGGGAGGTGAAATCTCAGTCAATATCTTAAAATAATATCTGCCATACTGATAGGGACAAGTAAGTTGGCACTGATGACTATATGATAGCTAATGATACTCACTTGCACTGAATAATGTCCCATCTGTCAAACTCTATTGCATATGCCTGTCATCTAGGCATCTTGTTAACGTGTAGATTCTGATACCACAGGTCTGGGGTGTGAGCTGAGATTCTGCATTCCTAGCAAGCTCCCAGGTGATGGAGGTGCTGCTGGTTCTGGGCCAGGCTTTGAGTAGCAAGGGTGTGTAGATGGGGCACACATTTGTCTTAGACCTGAGTTCGAATCTTGGCTCCCTTGTTTTCATTATCTCGGGGGAACTTGGGAAAATTAGTTTCCAGTGCTGCAGCTTTTATTCTTGGCTGCACATTATATATAAGTCCCCTGAGTTAAAAGTCCTATACCCACTCCGTATGACAGACTCTAGGTCCATCCACCTCACTACGAATAACTCAATTTCGTTTCTTTTTATGGCTGAGTAATATTCCATTGTATACATGTGCCACATCTTCTTTATCCATTCATATACACTACTGAATGTAGAATAGTTGGCTCGTGGGAAGCAGCAGCATAGCACAGGGAGATCAGATCGGTGCTTTGCTATGACCTAGAGGGGTGGGATAGGGAGGGTGGGAGGGGGGCTCAAGAGGGAGGGGATATGGGGACATGTGTATGCCTATGGCTGATTCGCTTTGTTGTGCAACAGAAGCTAGCACGGTATTGTGAAGCAATTATACTCCAATAAAGATCTATTAAGAAAAAAAAAGTCCTATACCCAGATCAAGTAAATCAGATATATAGGGATGAGACGCAAGCATCAGTAGTTTTAGAAACTGTTCAGATTTCAGTGTGCAGCCAAGGCTGAACACCTTTGCTCCAGGGCAGAGATTCTCAAATTTTGGCATGCATCAGTATCACGCAGAGGGCTTGTTAAAACTGATTTCTGGGTCCCAGCCCCAGAGTTTCTGATTCACGAGGTCTGGGGTTGGGCCTGATAATTTGCATTTATAACAAGTCCCTAGGTGAATCTGATGCTGCTGAGAGCTTAAGTTCTAAGAGCTTAAGTTCTCATCAGTAAAATGGGTATAAATATTACCCATCTTTTGGTCCATTGGAGAATCAGTGAAATAATACACCTAGTGATGTTTGGCATGTAGTAGACAATCAAGAAATGGTGGTTTCCTTCTGTTATTACTAATAGTAGTATTATGTCTATGTTTAAGTTAGGTGCCTATTTAATCATTAGTTAGTTTACCCATAATATTGGTTAGGGTATTCCAGCTTAACATCTTCCTACTTAAAGTGTCTTCCTACTTAAAGATCACTTCCGACTGTGGTTAAATTTGTGCTGGCACCTCTCAGAAGGATTTAACTCGTCCTCTGGTTACAGTGATGTTGTTGTCAGAGACTAGCCTTGTTTAAGTTTTTCCAGACCATCTGTATACATACCCAGTGGTTAACAAGTGACCCCTTGTACATAATCCCCCTTGTTGTGTCTGATAAGTTCATCATGGTCCTTATCTGGTTCTTTTTTTTTTCAAGAAGAACCCCACAGGTCTTGCCTTCCTGGTGGTAGAACCAAGAGCCCCCAGGACCTCAGTCTGTATAAGACCTGGTGGTCTCCAGATGGGCTGGCAGATGGGAATGGAGGGGGTAGATGGGCCCCTCCCTAGGCTGATGCTCTGTTGTGAACACTTTTCCTCTACTGGTATATACTCCGGTGTATTCAGTAACTCCATTGTGATTTTTCTCCTTTTGAATATTGTATTTGCACACAACTCCTTCCCAGTAAGAATGGTTCCCAGGTGGTATTCTCTGGCCCGAAGGCTTCTACTTCATTATCATCTTTGTTAACCTGAGAATACCGCCCTTTGGGTTCGGCAAAGGAGCACATCATTCTCGCTAAACTGTGTCAAACAAGACTCCTTGCTGGGCTTTGGAGCTTCATTGGTGAACTGCAGCTACTGATCTTGCTTCCAGGATTGTGCGTAATGCAGACAATACAGTTTCTGGGTGCCTTCTCTGAAAACTGCCCAGATTTTGGACTTGAGCTTGATGCAAACTGCATTATAAACATGCCAGGCTTGTACTGACAGCACTGAAAGCACATTGGGATAAACATTTGTGTTTACTAAAAATGCCTCTAAAGAATTGGAAGTATTTAATCAAAAGATTTATCTGTGTGTTTCTGGGGGTGTTTTAAAGCTTTCCATGACCCAAAAGCGATGGTTCCTGAGTGTCTCCTTTCTCAGTTTCTGTACGTTCTAACCTTAAGCTTCAAAAGGAAAATAAGAATGAAAAGGTTAATTCTTGTTTAAAATTGACATGTGTCCCTTCTGTGGGATAAAAGATTTTAATTGACAGGATGTTTAGGTAGAGTTTTGGGCTTCTATGTGACTATTTTGCTATCTCTTTTAGGTTCCTTAGCAAATCTGGGCTTGGGGATCAGGTCAGTTGCCTAAGAAGAGATAGTAATTATCACTAAGAAATTGCTGAGTTAATTAGTTCCGTCAGTAATTCAGAGGGCAATTGGAGCAAAGTTGAGACAGGTCTAGAGCCAAGCTCTGCTGCTGTTTTGTGAGACAATCTGAAATAAATCTCTCTTCTGTCGATAACTCTGACTTGAGTAACATTCCACCTTTGGAGTTGAGTTTAGGCAGCAGGACCCAGTAAAAGCTCTGTGTTTATTAAGATCCACTAGCCATAGGACATTAAATTCTTCTATTGTAGAGTGGAACTGAAGCTGGAAGGAGGAAGTGGCCATTAAGGAGAGATTAATGTTGTATGCCCATTTGAAAACTCAGTTTGTATCTTTGTGATGGTAACCAATGTTGTGGCCACATTTTATAAATGGTCTTTTAATGGGGATGATATAGTGCTGATTAGAATATATACATCAGTGTTGATTTTTTAATATGTATATGGAAGGTGCTTTTGTAATAATAATAGTAATAGGAACAATAACCATGGTAATAATAATAGTGATTCTAATATATTGAGTATCTCCTATGTGCCAGGTGCTAGTATATGTGATCTGCGATTCTCACAATAACTCGTAAAGGTAGGGATTATTAACCACATTTTATAGATTAGGAGACTGAGGCACGGAGAAGTTAAATGATTTGCTTAAGGTCACATAGCTTTTAAGTGGCAGAGCTGAGAACTTAACTCAAGACTATGGGGCTCCGAACCTGCCTTCCATTGAGGAGGCAAATGGTTCAAGGAGAAAATGGTCCAGGGGGTAGGGCATTCAAAATGCCAGAGGTCACATTCTGCTTGTAGTAGGAACTGTGGTGTGAGTCTGACTTTTTGGCTCTAACCTTGCTCACCCAGGAGGACTCATCAGTAGTGTCCCCTGCACATGTGCAGGGGAAGAGCCCAAAGGCAAAGTTTGGATTTACTGAACATCTACTATAAACTGGGAAGTTGGATGAAGCACTGCACATATGTGAAATCCTTTAGTTATCATAAAAATTTTGGGAGGTAGGTTTCTTAGCCGTGTTTTACATATGTGGGGATTGAGGTCCAGAAAGAAAAAAATCTTGCTTAAAGTTATATGGCGTGTAAGCAGACAGAAAAATAATTTTTTTGTCTTAAAAGTTTGTAAAATGCATAATATAAACCTTCCTGGGTTTTTCAACATGTATGCCCTATATTTGATACTGTGACTAGATTCTGCAAATATAGGAGCATGTTGAGTTGCATTTTGGGTTAGTTGTTCTTTCTATCTACCTACCTACCTATCTATATTTTAACATATAAAAATAGAGAAAAATATTCTTTATACTTTAATAAACATCCATTAGATCAACTTGAAATCTCCTATGTCCACTTCTACTATCACATTCTCTTTTCTTCCTTCCCAGTCCATTTCTTCTACTACATTGCTGCATGTATACCACATTCACTAAAACACATAGAATTTTTTTATACTTTTCAAATGTATATGAAAGGGACCGTATGGCATGTATTATTCTGCAACTTGCTTTTATCTTTTAAGATGAATGGGTATGATCTTGGACCATCCTTGAATTCCTAGCATAATGTATCACGTCCAAGTAAGATTATGATTTTTAACAAATAAACTGCCAATTTCATTTTATTAATAATTTATTGGAACTTTTACTTAAGATTGGTCTATAATTTACTTTTCCTGATTGACCTTGCTTGCTTATGCATATGGTTTTAGTAGCTTATAAAAGTGAGCTAGTGGAGTTCCACCGTTGGAATGTCAATGTGATTAGTTCCATGAACCTGCTCTTCAGCAAAACATAACTGTGGAAATTTATTTTAAAAAAACAACCATTTAAAGTCTCCAGAAATTTTCCTAAGGGCATATAGTAAATAAAGAAATATTCCAGAAAGTCTACTAAAACTTGGTAAGAGCATTGGGAATCTGTGACATTTGAATCATGACCTGTTCCCTTCTCAGCTCAGTGTGATTGAAACCATACTCAAGGCAGATACAGCCAAGAACATAGGATTCCTTATCCCATAAGTTGTAAATTGAGATCTAAGTTATCTTCCTGGGAAGGGCAGGCTACTAGCATTTCCTGTCTTTCCCAGCTACAGTTTCAGAGGCTAAACTCCAGGTGAATGTGGTTGAAGGTTGGGGGCTCCCTTCTTTCACCCAGTCACTACTAATAGGGTGGAGGCTCTACTTCAGTTGTGGAATGCTGGAAATCCTGGGTCCACTATCATCCTTACTCTAGCTAATCCATAGAGTGGAGGTTCTGTACCAGGAAGAACAAGCAAATAAGAATGTAGGATACTGCCCTACCTAGTATCCTGCTCTTAAAGCAAAGAGAGTTGTTATTCAGAGAGAAGCAGGCCTCTGTCCTTGTTTCCAGTTCTGGAGCTGGTGACTCAGAAATTTTGTCCAAGGGGAGAGGTAGGCCTTCATGACTGAGAACTTTAAAGCTCTACTCAAAGGAAATGACTTTATCTGAAACAGTGTGGGGGAAGTTCAAACCTGAACGTGCTCTCAAAGACAATGAAGGTCTTGGAGGTAAAAGCAACACGCTAAATACTAAGCCAGTTAATTTACCAAAGAGAATCAGGGAAAGAGATATCTAAGAGCTCTCCCTTGGTCAGAACAAACCTCAAACACTGGCCTCAAAAACTACCCATGCAGAGGGATCCAAATTTAATTGGAGCAGACTGTGGAACCATTTATGCTCCAGGCCATTGTCAAAAACAATATACAGCAACTATCTGTTGATTAATGGAGCCTAACAGCTGGGTGTCACCATGGAAAGATACGATCAAAGGGAGTCCTGCTCAAACCACTGTCATCCCCGGGTGATTGTGGGCATACCCAAAGCTGTGCCTCCAGAGGAACAACACCAAAGGCTACATACCATAGGGGCAACGGTGGGGAATAGACTTAGAATAGTCCAGCCATTCACTGACAAAGTGAACAAACAACAACAAGAGTCCTCAGAGGTAGGGCACCAGTATCCAGAGTTGTTACAATATATATCTAAAATGTTCTATCACCCCACAGCACAAAAGATGAGACATGCAAAGATACGGGGAAATATGATACATAAACTGGAAAAAAAAAACAGACAACAGAAACTGTGAAAGGAACCAGACATTGGATTTAACACAAACCCTTCAAAGTAGCCATTCTAAACATATTCAAAGAACTAAAGGAAACCATGATTAAAGAAGTAAAGTATGATGACAATGTAGCATAAAATAGAGAATATTGATAGAAATTATAAAAAAGAACAAAATATTCTGTACAGTTGACCCTTGCACAACATGGGTACACTTATATGCACATTTTTTCCAATAAATACATACTATAGTACTACACGATATGTGGTTGGTTGAATCTGTGGCTGTGGAACCACAGATATGGGGGGGGGGCAACTGTAAAGTTATACACTGATTTTTGACTGCATGGAGGGTCAGTGTCCCTAATCCCCTCATTGTTCAAGGATTAATTATAGTTTAAAAGTATAATAACTGAAATGAAAAACTCACTGATGGGCTCAATAGTAGACTTGAACTGGCAGAAGAAAGGATCAGTGAACGTGAACATAGATCAATAGAGATTATTCAATCTGAAGAACATAGAGGGGAAACAATGAAGAAAAATGATCAGAGCATTGAATGTGAGATATCATTAAGCACACCAACATGTACATAGGGGTACCAGAGGAAAGGAGACAAAGGGTTGGAAAAATACTTGAAGAAATAATGGCTGAAAGTTTTCCCAGTCTGATGAAAAATTACACATCTGAGAAGCACAACACACTGTAAGTAGAGTAAATGCAAAGAGATCCACACACAGACACATCATAGTATAAATGCTGAAAGTCAAATATCAAGAGATAATACTGAAATCAGCAGAGAATAATGACTCATCATGTACAAGGGGACTCCAGTAAGACTAAAGTAGACTCCTCATCAGAGAGCACGAAGGCCAGAAGTCAGTGGGATGACATATTCAACAAGCTGTGATTAAAAAAACATACAAACTATTAATGATGAATTTTATATCCAGTAAAACTATTTTCAGGAATAAAGCCCTAGAGAAATGAGTATGAAAATATCTCAAAAAAATAGGGAAAAATCATTAAAGCAATTAAATTGTTACATTGGAAAATATTCACTTCATGCAAAAGAAAGCAGTAAAAGAGAAAGAGAAAGGAGAAAGACATGAGACATACAGAAACAAAAAGTAAGATGGCAGACTGTATAAATACATTAAATACGAGTGGATTAAACAATCCAATCATGAAGCAAAGATTGTTAGAGTGGAGAAAGAAAAATAATATCCTATTATATGCTGTCTACAGGAGACACGCTTTAGATTCAGTGAAACAAATAGATTGAAAGAAAAAGAATGGATAAAAAATGTATCATGCAAATAGCAACAATAAGAAAGCTAGAGTGACTACAATAGTTAAAATATTTTTAAAACAACGTTACTAGAGAAAACGAACATCTTATAATGGTAAAAGGGTCCGTCCTTTGGGAAAATGTAACAATTATAAACATACATGCCCTAAAAATAGAGCCCCATAAAAGCTGACAGAATGAAAGTCAGAAATAGACATTTCAACAGTAATGTGAAATATGGATGTGGAAGCATCCATATCCTACTTGAAAGAATAGGTAAAATACCCATGCTGAAGATCCACAAGGATATGGAAGACAACCCACAAAATGGGAGAAAATACTTGCAAATCCCATATATGATAAGGGACTTCTATTTAGACTATATACAGACTCCTACAACTCAATAGTAAAAAGACACATACCTAATTGAAAAATGGGCAAAGGATCTGGATAGACATTTTTCCATAAAAGGTATAAAAACTGCCAGGAAGCACATGAAAATAAGCTTTGACATTATTAGCTGTGCGGAGATGCAAATTAAAGCCACAGTGAGATACCACTTCACACTAGGATGGACATAATAAAAAAGACAGATAATAATAATTGCTGGCAAGAATGTGGAGAAATTGGAACCATCATACACTGTTGGTAGGAATGCAAAATGGTGCAGCCACGCTGGAAAACCATCTGGAAGTTCCTCAAAAAGTTAAACAGTGAGCACCATGTGGCCAGCAATTAAACTCCTGTTTATATTCAAGATAAATGAAAACATATGTTAACACAAAATGTACACTTATACAGAAATGCTTATAAGAAAATTATTTATAATAACCCCAAAGTAAAAACAGCCCAAATGTCCATTAACTAATGGTATATCCATACAATGCAGTATTATTTGACAATAAAAAGGAATAAAATGCTTATGCATGCTACAACATGGATGAATCTTAAAAATACTGTGCTAAGTGAAAGTAGCCAGTTACAGAGGAGCACATATTTTATGATTCCGTTTATATGAAATGTCCAGAATAGGCAGATCCATAGAAGCAGAAAATAGATACTGCTAAAGAGTATGGAGTTTTTTTGGGGGTGATGAAAGTATCCTAAAATTGACTGTGGTGAGATGGCTGCACAACTGTGAATAAATGAAATGCTGTTGAATCATATGCTTTAAATGAGTGAATTATATGGTATATGAATTATATTTTAATAAAGCTGTTAATAATAGATTAATGGAAAGAAAAAGAATGATTAAGGAAGCTTTACCTTCTTATTGCTAGTCTCTGAAACTATAAAACGGTAAAATGCAGGAATTATCTTTTTGTTGTTCATGAAAAAATTAGTGTAAAATGTCTGGGCATGGTGTCTTTATAAAGGAGAGATCTCTTTTTCCCATTAGATTAAAATTATTGATATTTAATTATGACTAGTTTGTTTAGATATCTTCTCAAGTTATTTTTGATTACCTTACCCCCCAAAATATTATATATTTCATCTAAGTTAAAAAATACTGTTATAAAGTGGATCATGGTATTTATTAGTTTTAGCATCTTTGTTACTAAATCTATTTTCCAAAAACAGTAGTTGGGCCTTCTTGGAGAAATGCTGATTCCCAAGTTAAGGTCAGCAAAATATAAGATGAACCTGAAACGTCTTGTGATGTCCTAAAGAAAGGAAGTTCTGAAACATAATGTCATGTTGAAAATACACAGAAACTCATCCAAGAGCTCCAAATGGCCATATCTTGGATAATTAGATGAACAATATAAACAATAATAGATAGTATTGGGTGATAATCCGTAGAATAAAGCAAATACCCATGAGTCCATACTCATAGGAACAAATAATTGAATAATTGTTTAAATAAGTGGAGAAAGGATAGCTTTTCCTTAAGGAGAATTTCAATTAATAAAGGTAGAATGAATTATGATATAGAGAATCATCGTTCTACAAACATCATAGTAACAATTGTTGCAGACAAAAATCATCAATAGATGTTGAAATTAGTGGGAGAAATTATTATGCTAAGCAGCGTATCTGTATTGCCTCCATGTATTTCCCCGTAAGATATTCATTAATTACAAAGGGAAAAAGGTAACTTTACAGTGGAGAAACTATCTTAACTCTCTTAACCCCGTGATTATAGTTAACATCTCCAGTATGAAACATACTGATATTATGTATTGCTGTTATGTTGCACTGTTAAGGACACAACATCACTTCTGTAGTTTTGTTGCCAAAAAATGCATAACCTGAGTTTAATTGTGAGAATGCATAAGGTAAATACCAATTAAGGAATATTCTACAAAATAACTCTTTAAAGTATCACAGTCTTAAAAGAGAAAGGACACTGTGGAACTGAGAATGGAAGTACTAAAGAGATAATGACAACTAAGTGCAGCATTATGAGTTTGAATTAGATTGTGGTCTAGATAAAGGTCTAGATAAAAGAGAAACACTGTGTTAACATTGGAAAAGATATTAACATTTAAGGAAACTTGGATGAGGGTTATACCAGAACCCTGCATAATTTTTCAAATTTTAAAAACTTCTGAAATTATTATAAAATAAAAATTAAAAATATTTTAAAGTATTTAAAAATCTATTTTATCTGTTGTTTGGTAGTTTTTTATCCCTAATATTGTTGTGAGTGGCTTTTCTCTTAATTAGTTTATAAGTTGTTTTAAAATTTGTATCCCCTCCCCAACAGATTCAGCTTTTTTGTTATTGGTTTCTATTCCTTTTGTTTGATTGTTCTTCTCTCATTTATTACTTACTACTAATTTTATTATTATTTATTTTGTTATTTATTAACTTTATTTTATTATTGTATTATTTTTAACTCATACGTCCTTTGAATTTATTTTTAGTTACCTTTCTAGCTTCATTTAGTGAATTCATTACTGTATTAGTTACATAGGACTGCTGTAATAAAGTACCACAAACTGGCTGGCTTAAAAGCATAGAAATTTATTATCTCCCTGTTCTTGAGGCTAGAAGTTTAAGATCAAGGATCATGTTCTCTATGAAACCTCTAGGAAAAGACTAATTTTTCCAGCTTCTTCCAGCTTCTGCTAGCCCTGGCTGTTCCTTGGTCTGTGATAGCATCACTCCAATCTCTGCCTTCACATGGCCTTCTTCCTATATCTGTCTCTTATTCTCTGGTAAGGACACCAGTCATAATGGATTTAGGACCTACCCTACTCGAGTAAGACCACATCTTAACTTGATTACATCTTGCAAAGACCTTATTTCCAAATAAGGCCACATTTACAGGTACCAGGGATTAGGACTTGAACATATTCCTTGGGGAGGGGGTACAATTTAATTACATTTTTTCTTATTTTTTGATACATGCATTTAAAAGCCATACTTTTGTCTCTAGGTAGTGTTTTAGCTGTATCCCACAATTTTAAAAATAAACTTTTGCAGATGTGCAATATGAATAAAGAAAAAAATGTACAAATAATAAGTTCAATGCTCTATGAATATTCAGTAATTTAACATACCTGGGTAACAAGTACCCAGAATACACATGAGTGTATTTCTTACACTCTAGAAGCCCCCTTTAACACCTTCTAGTCACTGCCCACTCAAGAATAGTTAGTATCCTGATTTCTAAAAGCATTGATTAGTTTGGCTTGTTATTTAACTTTAGGTAAATGGGATCATATGTCATGTTGTCTTATGCAACTGGCTTCTTCTGTTAAACATTTTGCTTGTGAGATTCATTCATGTTTTACATGGTGTTGAAAATTATTCACTCCTGTTGTTGTCTAGGATTCCATTTTTTATCCATTCCCCTGTTGACAGGCATTTGGTTAGTTTCCAGTTTTTGGTTAATAGTTGCCGTAAATATTCTGTATATCTCTTTTAATGAACACGTGTATGCATTTCTGTTTTGTATTACCTGGGGGGAGAATTACTTGGTTACAGAGTTGTCAGATATTTAGTTTTAGTCAGTAGTGTCATATAGTTTCCGAAGTTGTATCAATTAACTTTCTCACCAGCAGTGTAAAAGAATTTAAGTCAATTCTTGCCAACAGTTGTTATTTTCTGTCTTTTCCCTTTTAGGAATTCTGGGTGTGCGGTGTTATATAATTTTGGTTTTAATTGTATTTTTATGATGAAATCAAACGTGTTTTCATAATTGTCATGACCATTTAAATATCATATTTTGTGAAGTGTCTGTTGAAGTGTTTTGCCCTTTTGTCTATTCTGTTGTTTTCTTTCTGATTTATAGTTCTTTATATATTCTTTTTATAAGTCCATTGCTGGATATATGTGTTATATGTCTCCCGTAAGTGACTGATTTTTTTTTTTTTTTTAAGCTGTACCACGTGGCTTGCAGTATCTTAGTTCCCCGACCAGGGATTGAACCGGGGCCCCAGCAGTGAAAGTGCTGAGTCCTAATCACTGGACCGCTGGGGAATTCCTGGTAAGTTTTTTTAAAAAAATTTAATCAATTATTTATTTATTTATTTATTTATGGCTGTGTTGGGTCTTCGTTTCTGTGCGAGGGCTTTCTCTAGTTGGAGCAAGCGGGGGCCACTCTTCATCGCGGTGCGTGGGCCTCTTACTATCGCGGCCTCTCTTGTTGCAGAGCACAGGCTCCAGACGCGCAGGCTCAGTAATTGTGGCTCACGGGCCTAGTTGCTCTGCGGCATGTGGGATCTTCCCAGACCAGGGCTCGAACCCGTGTCCCCTGCATTGGCAGGCAGATTCTCAACCACTGCGCCACCAGGGAAGCCCCTCCTGTAAGTTTTTTATATATATTTTTTATAATTGTCATTTGTTCTAAATATTCTAGAATTACAATCTAATTTCCTTAACCCATGGTTTATTTAGGTGGGCATTTAGTTACGTGTATGTATAATATGCATAATAATATGAGTATGTAATGTTCATAATATATATTACACATACATGAAACTAAAATGCTCACCCTAAATAAACCATGGGTTAAGGGAAATGCATTTTAACTATAGAATATGTTTATTCCTTGTTCCAAGAGTACTTGAAAAGTTTTTCTTTTTCCTCTCTAGATATATAGACAGATCTCTTTATAAATAAACAGAGGTGACCTTCTAAAGAGAATCACTTGAAGTGGGAACTATGTCACTAATAATAAACCTTACTCTGTTATTCATATCTCCTTTATCCTTGATTTTGGTAATTTTGATCTATTAGTTTATAAACAAAGTGTGTTAAAATCTCCCACTGTATGAAATTAAACCCTTTTTTGCTTTATGTTTTTAAGCTGCATTTGTTTGATGCATATGATTTTAATACCTTCTTGGTTATTTCTCTTTATGCAATAGTTATTTCTTTATGGTTATCTTATTAGGCATATCCTTCTTTAGCTTTATTAGTATCGCTTGCTTTAAATGCTATTTTATTATAATAATAATGTCACTATACCAGATTTTGATGTTGTTTATAATTGTTTTTCTTTCACCATCTCCTTCTTCTTAACCTTCCAAAACATTTTCTCTTAAGTTCAATGTCCCTAAGCAGAAAACAGTTGGGTTTTCATTATTTATCCAATCTGACATTTCCTTGAATTAATATCATTGCACTTTAAAAAAAAAACAACTTATTTCTACTGTCTGCCTTTGGTTTTCAGTTGGCCATGCTTTTTCTTAGCTTTTTTTTTTTTTCTTTTCATACTTCTTGTAGATTGGATAGGATTTTGTTTATTCCCTTTGATTTCCTCTCTTAGTTTGGAAGCTTTGATTTATGGTTTGTATCTCAGGTCTTTTGGTGATTATTCTTAAACTTATAAGACAATACTTAGATGCCTAACTTTCTTTCTGCTCTCTCTCTCTTCCTTCCTCTCCTTTTAGGTTTTACTTAGTCAAATAATTCAGTGACATAGTTTCAAAAGTTAAATAGATTTACAAGGCTTATAATGAAAAGTAACACTTTTGATATGGTCTTTTTAAAAATGTTAAATTCATTGTTTTGGACACTCCATAGACTCTTTTAGTAATCCAAAATTATTATTGCTAGTCAAAAAGAAACAATAATGCCCTTTCATTCTATGAAAAGGAAAATTAAAAACATAGTATGTGAGAGCCTTCAGACACTTTACTCTCATCACCCAAAAATATTTGGGCCTCTAAGACAGTGAAGGTGAAACCATAACTCTCTGGAGACTAAGTCTTAAAGGTAAACTTAGCACTGTGATCTAAGGAGAATGTTTGCATTACTTAGATGTGATAAGGAAATGCATGGCAGGAAGGGAAATCTTCTTAGTTGGATGGCCCAATACAGGCTCTATCTTGGTTTCTGAGTATCTTCCAAAGTGAGTCACCAAAGGTAAATTTATTAAGTAGGCATGGTGCTGTACATTGTAGATCTGCCTAAAGTGTTAGTGTCTCGATAGCTTATTTCCTTAGTCCTTGAAACAAACAAAAAAACGATCATGAAGAATAAGTGAGTTTTAAGATTTGTGAAAACTGGATGAGAAACAGAAAAGTCAGACATATTCACTTAATTTTAAAAAATTAAATGGCTTTCTTAGAGGACTTCCTGAGTCGGCTAGTTAATGAATTTACACGAAGAATAAAGGAATATGTGTTAATACTTATTTTTATTCTCACTCAAACCTCTGGCACATTACATCTTAGCTGATTGCATTGTCTCTAAATGGCTTGAGGTGGTAATATATGAACAGTCAATAATTTCTGAGCGTTTTCATCTTTACAATACACATCTAATGAGTTCATGTCTTCATTCTTAATTACTTCAGCGATAGATATTATATGATCCCATGTGAAAAGACATATTTAATTAATATTGCCTCTTAAAGCTTTGCGGGGAAACATTTCTTTGATTTGTCGTATAAATTTATAGGTTCCATCATGGATATCACTCATGCAATAAGTGCCTTGGGAAAAGAGTGCTAAGCAAAGCCACTGAGCGATCTGGTGGCAAACAGGAAGGGAGGCAACAGCTTTATTTTCAATGTAAGGCCCCAGGGTGGAACACAAAGAATAGACGTAGATCATCTCAAGTGTTACCAGATTTATGACAGGTTCTCCTCTTAACCAACAGAATGAAGCAAGAGAGGTGGCAGTGAGACCAAATTCTCTTCTGGTGCATTGAGGGAAAAAAAAAGAACACAGGAGACTGGGATCATCTCCTAAGATTTTGTTATTATCTTTTTTGACGTTTTAAAAACACTTTTTAAGGTTTTTTTTTTTTTCCTTTTTTGGTTGCACACGTGGGATCTTAGTTCCTGGACCAGGGATCGAACCCACACCCTCTGCAGTGGAAGCACAGAGTCTTAACCACTGGGCTGCCAGGAAAGTCCCTGTGTTTTATTACTGTGGGAAATTTAACAATTAGAAAATAGTTTAAAGTGTAGAGAAAAATCCTAGCACCCTGGTATAGTCACTGTTGTGGTATATATTTCCTTCCAGTCTTCTTCTTTTTTTAATATGGTTGAGTATCTTACATATATTTATATCTTCAATTTCACTTCACAGTCTTCAGAAATATCACTTTAATGCCTACAAACCATATTGTTTTGATATTGCTTAAAATGATTATTCATTTTCTTCACAATTTCCATTTTTTGACAGAGGTAATGATAGTTCTGTGGGTACTCCTCAAGTAGTTATTAGCTGACTAACATTTTCTGCATCTCCATCTCTCCATCGCTAAAATGGGATTCTGAGACACACCTCTTCTTTCTGTTGCTAAATCCATACACATATAAATATCCAAGACAGCCACTGACATTATGTTGAGGTAAAGAGCTTTTCATAAGAGATTCAGGATCCAGAAGGGTAGACCTGGGGTTAATAGTGGACTGAGTTTCATGCATTTTAATTACTGACAAACCCAAATTAGATTCTCAGATAAAATAGCATCAGGTATTAACAGGGACCAAGAGGTTAGAAGTTCCAGGGCCCTGCCAACTTTACCAGCCATCCATGCTATAATTGATTAAAGCATTACAGGGTGATGTTTTGCTAAGTGTGTCACAGCATCTCTTCTCGTTAGGTGCTACATTGGCTTGCTGATGTAAAACATGCTGAAATAATTAGATTACTTGCAATCATAGGGAAAATAACGTCTGCCATGGATATGATGTCACAATATTTTAAAGAAAAAAATTCAAGATACCTCTTTCACAGCCTGCAAATTTTCTGTCTCATTCTTATCCTTTGTTCACTCTCTAACTCCTTGCCACTTTGCTAACAGGCAGAAAAGAGTCAGATTTCTCTGGGGTGTCAACCGCACAATACTTGAATGCATAGGTAGAGTAGAAGCTGATATGTTTCCCTGGAGGTCTCCAGGGATGGAATATCTATGTGGATATTTATATGGAATATCAGAGTGAGAAAACGTTTTCACGAATCTGTAGATTTTACAACATCACAGTGGGTGCTCTGGGGATCATAGAAGAAACCCTGAATTGGAGACTGTTAGTTTTAGGGTCCCATTTCCTGGCTATGTTGGTTGTCTAATGCCACCAAGCTTCACTTTCTTCATCTGTAAAAATAAGGAAGTTGAATTATGAATTCAACAGCTTCTCCTTGCTTTAGTTTGCTGTCAGAAGAAATTTTCTCTCCTCAAGCTGCCTACAGAAAGAACAAAAGATCTTGTACGTTAAATCCAAGAGATAGAATCACAGCATAGGAAATTAAGAAAGCTTAGAAGCTGGTGGTGGGTGCATCTGAAAAGGCCTGGTGGTCATTGACTAGTGGGAGTGACTGGAAATTAAGTGACTTGCTTGTTGCTTACTTTTTCCCCCCAGAATGTGAGGTCCCTGAGAGATCGCCTGTCTCATTTTCAGCTAGCTGTCTTTATTGCCTAGAATAGTTCCTGTAACACAAAGGTGTCAGTAAGTATTTTTTAAGGGGCTGAATAATGAATAGGTTTGCTCAGTAGTAGAAATTTGTAATATGAGATGCAGGTCCATGCAATTACTATTCACAAAGAGGAAAGACATTCTTGGCAAAGTATCCTCACCTTTTAGTTGCCTCATGCCCAAGGATTGAGGTGGAGGTGGGTCTATGTGAAATCTAGTGCTATTTTCTTAATTGATTGAGTGGCAACTGGATTGACTTTCAGGGATACAGTTCAGGTACTAAAAAGACTGGAAATACTAGATTGGTTCTACTCTTCATTTTGAGGTTGCTTACCTAAATAAGTCCTAAATCTTATCATTCACATATCTATCTATGGTAATGTGTAGATTCTGAAACAGCAAAAATAATTTCCGATGGGATTCTCCAGGGTGTCCAGTCTGACTAGGGAGCAATTCCTTTTGGCCTAGGGGAATTGTTTGTCAGGTGTCTCCACGCCCCCGCCCCGCTTCTTTATGGTACACTTGGGTAGGAAGTTACTGTGCACAGCCCACACTTAAGGAGTGAGAAGTCATGCTCCACCTCCTTGATGACAGAGTAATTATATAAATTATTTGCAGTTCTTATGAATTTGAGAAATTTGTTGCTTCTCCCCTAATTTATTTGCTCAACTATTTATATCCATATGAACTCATGGATATTTATATTATACTTTGAGTTATAATCCAATACTATTTTATTTATATTGCTGCCCAAGTTGTTCCACCACTGTCCATTGGGAGCTCTTTCAGTTGACTCCTTTGTCCCTTTGATATACCCACATCAATGTGGGTTTTTTGTTTTGTTATGCTTTTTAGTTTTTTAGCACATCCTTACTTTCTGCTATTACAAGATGCTCCAGGCTCATTTTGTATATCTCTTACCCCAGTCCAATAAATCAGTTAATTCTCCAAAGATGTGCAACCTTTAAAAGTCGACTTTTTCTTCCTTGAGAATATTTTGGTTCTTATTTTCAGATTTAGCTGTGCTCAGAAACTTTTATTGTCAACTTCTCCGTATGTCAGCCCAGAGGTGCAGGTATTAGAAGAAAGTTTTCAGGTTCTATTACTAAATAGGAGTTTAGAAATAGACTTTCAATTTCTCTTCTGAGGCTCCTATATCACCAGTGTCAAATGCTGTAGCTTGTTAACAAGAAAGCTACTACCCAGAGAGGTAGTAGAAATGCCAATTAGAGTCAGATCACTTATTTATAAATGTACGAATTCATTTCACATTTTATCATGGGGCAAAGCATGCCTTGCCCCTTTAACTGTCAAGATTACTGAGCTGGGCAGAACGAATGACATGTTCTCCAAATGACATTTCTGACTTCCACAGCTGCTTCCCTGCTCCCCAAAGGCTCCCACTTCTCCTGAATTCACAGGGGGTGGGCTTTTTTTTTTATTGCTTTTAAGGATTGTTTTCCGTGGAAAGAAGAAAAGATGAGTTTCCCTTGGTTAAGTAATAGGTGTGAAGAGAGCAGTTTATGCACATAAGAAGGATAATTTTAACCCTGGGCAAGTTCTTGAGTTGGTTTATTGAGTGATATTTTTAAGAAGTGGCAAAATATAACACACAGCCTTTTCCTAGTCATTCTAGGTCTCAGGCCTATGAAGGAAGTCTTTCCCTTGGTAATGTGTAGATTCTGAAAGAGCAAAAGTAATTTCCGATGGGATTTTCCAGGGTGTCCAGTCTGACTAGGGAGCAATTTCTTTTGGCCTACAGGAAAATAGTACATTCGGATTCGGGAAAAAGAGAGGCCACCTCTGGCGGCTGCCTCTTTCTTCTGGAGACTCAGATTATTAGCATCCTCTTTTTCGGCTGCGACTGCATCTCAGTGGACTGGCCAGAGGAAATGTAAATCCAGCTCCTCCCCGACTCCAAAATCAGGCAGCAAGTGAATTACTCAACGTGAACTCAATTAGCAACACCAATACCTGTCATAGAATCCTGAACAAGATGGACAATTTAGGGGCAGGATTTAGCTACATTTCAAAAATGTGGCAAGGTGAATTAGGAAAAGGGAGCAGGGAAGTTTTATTTCTGGTTTCTACTAAGATACCTGATTGATTTGTCAATAACCATCACAAGTTTTATAGATACCTGGAATAAACTTTAAATATGTGTGTATATCAGTGTCCCTCCAAAATAAAAGAAAATTGTTCAGAATACCAGAAAGCTGTTGACTCAGATTGGTTGAGATCTGAAAGCTTCGAAATTCACTGTAGTGTCGTTTTTTTTAAAAATTCTTTTGCCTGGATGAGTCATTTGACATAAACTCAAAAGTTCCTCTCCAGATACAGAATGAAATGCCATTACTATTGGAATTGCCAGTCACCCTTTGATATATTAAACCTCACTTGTTCAATCATATTTATTGCAAGCTGTGAAATAATTACTAGCTATAACCTTGGTTCAGGAGAGTTCAACTTTTCCTTTGAATAGCCCCTTCGTTATGTAGGGCTGTGCTTCCAAATTAACCATCCATCAGGGGAAATTTGTGTTGAGGCCAGCTTTCTGGACTTTGTGCCCTGGAGCCCAAATTTACAGGTCTCCTTCGGCTTCAGTTTGGGTAGGCAGATCAGGTGTGATGAGAGGTGGAGGGCTCTCACCATTCCCACTAAGTGATCTCATGGTTGATACAGAATGGGGACTCAAATTGCAGGGCTATTAAACTGAAAGGCCTCCTTTGCACTTGCCCGTTTCCAGGTAGAGCTTGAAAGGTATCCACATTAAAGTTTACTACGTATGAAATGTACATAATGGCGCAAGGCAAAATGTGTGACAGTCTCCTGGCAGGATTCAGCAATCATTCCAGACTTTTTTTCAGTAGGGATAAACAGCTCAGCAGGACTCAGTAAGGGTTTACATCCCAGAAATCTTGGTTTAGTAGAAATATATCCTCTGAGATATCTTTTATTAATAGCTCTTTGGGGAGAAAAGGTTGTAAGAAAATTCCCCCTTCTTGGACCATGGATTTATTACTAAAAGCCCATATCAAATCTCTTGATCCATTAAGTACTGTATGTTACTATACGTCATAGGCGACTATCTTTGGAGAAACCGTGACATAGTGCATAAGACAGACAATACTTTGTGGATTGAAGCTGTTCAGTACACTTTGCTGCTCCTCATTTTTTTTTTTTTAACCAAGAGTGATCAGGAAATGGGATGTACCATGCAGTTAGATATTTGGTTAACTGTAAATATATATTTACTAATATATTTGCTAATATTTTAGCAATTTTCAAAGATTAAAGAACAATGAAATATTCACACTTTTAAAATATGCCAAATTTTCACCAGCTAAAATTTTCATTTTTAGCTAAAAGTAGCTAACATTTATTGAGTGCCCAGTATGTGCTAGACACCCTATTAACTGCTTTAGGTGCATTAGCTCACTGATTGTTCTTCATTTTTCTCTTAGGTAGGCGCACATATTGGCTTCAGTTTAATGAGTTGATAATTGAGGCTCAGGGAGGTTAAGTGTTTTGCCCAAGGTTTCACAGCTATTCAGTGATGGGGCTAGGATTTGAGCCAAGGCAGGCTGCCTGTCCTCTAAACTGCCTGCCAAATAATGTAAAGTGCTACTGTGGTCTAGGCTAACCTCTTCTAATATTCCAGATGTAGGCCAGCTTTAACACACCAGAATGGGAACTCTCTAAATCTCAAGATAGTCCTTTGTTATAAAAAAGCATTTTCCTTTATTATATAAAAATCTCAATTCTTGTAGCTTTTTTATCCACTGCTTCTGATTTTATCCCTAGTATATATCAAAGCACTTTAGGAACTGGAGAGTCTTGTTCGGGCATTGAGTGTTTTTATTTTAATTATTATTATGTGAAAGGTGAATCCCGCTTCTGTGTGGTAGCCCTGCATGTATTTAAAGGCAACTGTTATGACCCTTCAGCCCCATCCACCACTTTTTCAGGCTGAGCATCATCAGTCGCTACAAGTATCTTTCATAGAAAATAATAATGATCATAATTATAATCCCGGAGGCTTGTGCCAAGCACTTGGATAAGTATGAATCTACTGAGTCCTCATGGGAACCCTGTAATATTTTTCCATTTTATAGATGCAACAACTGAAGCTCAAATCAATTAGGTTACATATTCAGGCCTTGTAGATGGCAGATGAATTTCAAACCTGAGTCCATCGGGCTCCAAAGCCTTTGCTCCTACCATGATGCTCTTGGTGGCAACCCTTCTAAGGCTTTTCTATTGTTGAGCTCCAGAATCCATTGTTAGGCATAGGACCAGGTAGCCACCCTGTGATCTCCTTTTCCTTCCTGATTATTGGTCCCAAAGCCCCAGTCGCCTCACTTCTCACCTGGATAACTACCCATATTTACTCTTTCTTTTGTGGGGGCTTCTGTCAAAGTGGCTGCAGAATGGATTCCAGTTGCCTAGCCCCTATTCCTTTTCTTTATCATTCCTTACAGGGGTTCCAATGGAAAATCAAAATGATGCAAAAATATCCTATGTGGGTAGCTTCTAGCCAGTCTTTCATCTGGGAATATGGTGACCAACTCATCCCAGTTTGCCTGGGACTTTTCCAGTTTCAGCACTGAAGGACCCACATCCCAGGACCTCTTCAGTCCTGGGCAAACCAGTATGTTTTTAGTCACCTTAACTGGGAGGGTAAATGGACAAGCTCTAAGCATAAAGGGTCTTTGGATGGGCTTGGGACAGGAGGGGAGTGTAACTGAACCTCCTAAAATTGAACACAAAATTTTGTATTGATTAGAGAGTCACAATCATGCCGCCAGTAAATGGCGGAGACAGCTTTCAAACCCATGCCAATGCTAAGTCCAAGTTAGACATAGTTGTGCCCTTACCAAACACTGGCCCTAGGGTGAGTTCTCCTAGAAAAGTGCAAGTGGCATGGGCCTAAATATCCTTGAGTTACTAAAATTTGTATGTAAGAAGAGATTCCCAGAATGTAGCATTTCAGGCATAGTCTGAATAATGTAAACTAAGACTTCTGAATCTGTTCTTCTAGATACTGTATCAATATAGCCTTAAGATATAGTCATAGCTTTGGGGAGGCAGAGACATCATTCCTGACTCTAGATTTCATTTAACACCCAAGTTTTCTCATTTGAACTAACGTTAATCTGTGTTCCTGCCATTTGTATTTTTTTCTCCCTCTATTATTTTTGGGTGCCTGACAATACTCTTATAATTATTTCAGATTTCTGAATGTTAGTTTGTATTCTAGATTTTCCTGTGGTTAACATGTATCTATGCATGTAAGCTAAGTGCCTAGTGACGCCTCAAAAATAACAGTGTTACAGATAGAAAACAATTGCATGTTCACTGAGACTATAGATAATTGCCTGGTTTGGAAGCTTCTTGCCTTTTGGAATATGACAACTGCAAATAAAACTTAATGTGAATACCTTAGAAGTTCTGTTTTGCCATCAGGGAACATTGATTTCTTTCTTGCTACAGTAATAGTGGTTAAACTATCTGGTTATCTAACCTATTTCAACCAGAAAAAGAATAACAAGACAATATGAGCTCAAGTATACACACGTGAGTATCACTGAGAAAGATTTCTCACAAATAGTGTTTTATGTAGGTAAGAATTCAGTTAAACACTTTACATATGTTACCTTATTTGATCTTCACAACAAACCTATAGTGATCATTAACATTTACTGAGTGCTTACTATGAGTCAAGCACTGTTTTTAGTACCTAACTTGTATTATCTCATTTAATGATGGCAATATCCCTAGGAGGAAAAGTTGGGAATACTTTCTAAACCTGGCCAAAGGTGGCTTAAACTGGTGAAATTACTTATTGTTTGCTCTACAGGAAATCTCAAAGCAGGCCTTACCAGTGCTCAGTAACGTCCCAAAGGACTCAGTCTCCTTTGATACTTTCAATTCTGACAACTTCAGTGAGTCATCAGTGTATTGAAAGATGGCTGCAACAGCCCCAAGCATCACATCTTCATAGAAAAACACCCAAAGCGGGAAACAAGAGAGGAAGTGGCAAAGGACCTCTTCTCTGTACTGTTCTCTAATTCTCAGGGAGGAAAATCCTTCCTAGATGACCCCAGAAGATTCACTTTTTCAACTCATTACTTAGAATTATTAGGCCATACCATCATGCTCACCTTCCAGGGAAGCTGGCAAAGTGAATTTGAGGCAAAGAAAAATGAAGTTGCCTTGATTGGCTTAGAACAGTGGTTCTCAAACATTTTGGTCTCAGGACCTGTTTTCACTATTAAAAACAGAGCTTTTTTTATATGAGTTATATCTATTGATATTTACCATATTAGAAATTAAAATTGGTAAATGAAAAAGATTAAGGTGTTAACAATAACAAGAAACAAAATGCATATTAATATTAAAATATTTTTACTTAAAAATGTTTTCCAAAAAATTAGCAAGAAGAGTGGTATTGCTTTATGTTTTTGTAAATATCTTTAATGTCTGGCTTAACAGAAGACACCTGGATTCTTCTAGCTCCTTCTATTCAATCTGTTGTGATAAGTTGCTTTAGTTGAAGTATGTGAGGGAAATCCAGTCTCACACAGATATTTAGTTGGAAAAGTTAGGAAATTTTTAAAAACCCTTTTTAGATAAGCGCAGGTATTCTTTATTGACACTCCCCAAACTCACCAAGTGGAAGTATTTTAAGGTTCCTTGCAATGCGAAATCTGAAACCATATCAATAAACATTTTGAATTCTGTTTCATTAAAATTCATTGGTCTCTTTTGTAATTTGAAGGGACCTTTTACCCAGCTTTTTTATGACTTTGTAACCTCATGCATTGGTCATTTGGAAAATACTGGTTTATTGAGTTATGCAGATTTTCCAAATGTTATATTTTATTAAACAGTGTAAAAAATCATATTCATCAATATCACCATTGATATCATCACAAATCTTTACATATTGGGAAGTTGTCAAATCTTTCCGTGGCATATACAGATTTTCCAAAATTCTAATTTTCACTTGAAAGCTCATTTTTTGTTATTGGCAGCAAATGCTATCAGTTGTTTTCCTTGAAGTGTGAGGTTTATATTGTCTGCCAAATACCTAAGTCTGGATACCCATGTTTTTTTAGTTGTTATTTTAAGTAAAAATGATGTTCCATGATCAAAAGTGGTTAGTTCAGCCTATAACTCAGAGCTTTGCACGGGTTGCCTTTCCTTGAGACATAGTCCTTCAGTATGCCCAGAAATGCTTCATGTGTGCTTCTCATTTCATCACACACAATTAAAAGATGTGTATTCAAAGGTCAGGATTTAATTGAATTACTTCTAATTCGTTAGTAATTTTACTCTTCCATCAAGGATTCTTTTAAGTGAAACTGGCTTTTTTTTTTTTTTATGGTAGTGTATGGCTACCATGCAGTTTGGTGCCCCTGCCTTAATTCATTCTAGAGTACCAGCAGTTTTACCGACCATTGCTTTCACCACAGTGAAAAAGGTAAATAATGTCTTAGTATTCTTATGAAAATAGTTTATTTCTTTTTTTAAAATATTTTCTTGGCCGTGCCACACGGCATGTGGGATCTTAGCTCCCCGACCAGAGATCGAACCCGTGCCCCTTGCATTGGAAGTGCAGAGTCTTAACTACTGGACTGCCAGGGAAGTCTGAAAATAGTTTATTTCTTGCAGACTCCCTGAAACGGTCTCAGGGACCCCAAGGGTCTGTGGACCACACTTTGAAAACTGCTGTTTTAGACCATTAATAATTCATCTCCTGAAGCTGGACAGATAGCTGAGCAAACAAAATCAAGGTTTTATTAGCAGTGAAGAGAGAAGAATGCCTGTTGTATAGACACCACTGCATGCAAGACAAGTCTGAGTTCTGAGGCAGCAGGCCTGGGACTCGACTACAGGGTTGCCTGGCTCCTTAGCATTGGCTTTTAATCACTCTTTTTTTAAATCTGCCTCCCAGGAAGTATTGTTAATGCCCAACCCGGAAAGCTGGTCTGATCCTGCTGTTCTTCAGTTCCTCCCCGCCCCTTTCGTGGAATTCCTGCCCTCCACTATGTCTGTAGGACATTTCTCCAACTTCTACCCTTTAGCTTTAGCTACACCCAGCTCATTCATTCTCTAGTTACATGCTACCCCTTGCTGTTCCCATTGTTCTCCAATCACAGAGCAGCACGTGCCTCCATCACTGCCTGCTGAAACCCCACCAAGACCATATACCACCTCCTTCATGAAGGCTTCCCAGTTCTTCCATCAAAATTAATCTGTCTTCTGTGATCTCATATTATTATAACGTTGACTGCACCTTGCCGTGTGTTACATAGATTTGTGTCCATGCCTGTTTCTCCTGTTAAATTTCAATTTCATTAAGGTTGGGGCCCACAGTTTTCTTCATCTTTATGTATTAGATTGTTTCTAGCACAGGTCATGGGCATCTCATGGATGTTCACAACTGTCGGTTGGGTGGAATTTCACCCACAAAATGTTCTGATAGAGCATGAGGCATACTACTGAATGCCTGAAACGATCTATCCTTTCATTGGCTAGACATAACAGAGGACAGTTAGGATTGGTTTTGATACATATTCACCACTAACTTGACATATTTTTAGTCTTCTGAGAGTTGCTTCATAATCAGATGTAAGTGGAGAAACGTAAATGCCACCTCTTTGATTTTATTTTTCTGTTTTCTTTAACATGTTTTATTTCCTTCATACCAATGTGCGTGATGAAATGAGAGATGATTTTTGGATATGAATTCTTCCCTGACTCAAAGTCTTTGAGGTGGTTGATATGAAAATTGGTACAGGTGTGTGATTCTTACACTAATTTAAGCTACTTTATCAAACAATGCTCATGCAAATGAAAAACTCTGGATTAAATTTTTTCAAGTTACTAAAATAAAAGTGCATGAAAAATAAAACTCTATCTAGACTATTCCTCCTAAAGGCTAGGTGATGAGCCTCAGTGAATAACTTGCAAACCTACAGTAGTATAGTTGGAAAACGGAGGTGACAGGGCTTGTTCCGCCATGACTCTGAAGAGCATTTATCAAATGTTCCTTTAAGGAGAACTTCTCACTCTGAGATGTTATACCAGGGACTCTGTAGAAGAAGGAAAAATCTGTGATTCAGGGAGTGGTAAACTTGTTTTTAGTCAGGTTTATTGAGTTATAATTTACATACAGTAAAAGTCATTCTTGTCAGGGTACAGTTCTATGAGTTTTGACAAACACTTATAGTTGTGTCACCACCACATTCAAGAAACAGAAGCAGCACTGCCGTTCCCTCCAAATGCTCTCTCTTCCTGCTTTGTACTTAACCTCTTCTCCACCCCAGCCCTGCGTGCACACTTACCCTTTTTTTGTCTCTATAATTTTGCCTTTTCCAGAGTGTCATATAGATGAGATCATACAGTGCACAGATTCTTGTGTCTAGCTTCTGTCACCTGGCACAATGCATTTAAGTTCATCTATGTTGAAGGAGGTATTGGTAGTTGGTACTTTTTCTTGCTGAGTAGTATGGCATTGTTTACTTATACCATAGTTTATTTTTGACCAACTGAAGGACATGTGTTTTTAGTTTTGGAGGATTATGAATAAAACCACTATAAACATTTGCGTACATGTCTTTGCGTGAATATAAGTTTTTATGTCACTTGGGTGAATGCCAAGTCAATTTGGAGTGGGATTGTTGGGTCATATGGTATCTTTAGGGTATATGTATTTTTATAAGAAAAAATATATATTCTTATAGAAAAAATATTTCCCCTGAGAAAATTATGACTATTCATGGTTATTGAGGTGAGCAGAGTCATGAATCACCTAAAACAATACATGATAATGTTATTGCTGTTTGGTTTGAATACACATTGTGTGGTATCTTTGCAGCAGATTCAGCTTCCTAATTACATTTGCTCTGAGCTGATGTTTAAATGAGTCAGTGTTCCCTCGGCACACACCAGTGTTGCAACCAAGCAGAAGGCTGCAGGTCAGAGAGGGGACAACCAACTGAGGATATCAGTGTGGCCACAGATAATCCACAGAGTGGATAACAAGCATGCAGACAAGCAGTTGATGCCTACAATATTCTAATAGTTACATTGACAATTGCCCTGTTTTGCTCGTGCAGGATATTGAGGTTTTATTCTCAGAGTGCAATGTAAGTCAGGATCATCCCCATTCCTTAAAGTGAAAATAGAAAATTTGATTTTCCCCAAAAGGCCTATCCCAACTTCCACCTCATCCAAGTCAATCGGCAACTGTCCATCGAGTGCCCACTCTCCTTTTCTCTACTCTTTGATGCTTGCCGGGGGAAGAGTTTGGCATGTGAAAAATAGTGTTTGTCCTTTGGAAGCCTTACTTAATTTGTTCAGGGAAATGAGGTTTGTATAAGAAGAAACAGTGATAATCAGATAATCTGTTACTGTGAGCTAAAGTGGACAAGAGGATGGGTGTTTTAGGAGCACAGAGAAAGGAAGACTCATGTGATAGGGCAGGACAGTTAGGAAAGGCACAACAGAAGGGATGCGTACTGGGAGGCAAGTCTGTTACAACGATCTCCATGAAGATTGGGACCTCCTTGTCTCTATTGTGTCCCCAGCGTGGGATATGGCCCGTGCATGAGCAGATATTTATCAAATACATGATAGGTAGGAGGTTTTCTTCTGTGCCTCATATTTTATTATATTTATTTTTTGCAAATTATAAGAGTGATACATGCTCATTGCAAAACCATCACGCGTTATGGATTTAAACAGGGAAAGCCTGTAATATAATTTGTGTCTTATCCTTGAGATAGCCCGTGGTAAGTTTGATGTTTATTTTGTAATTATTCACATGCACACCTACGCTCACACACTCACAGCTGTACTATTTTGCTACTTGCTTTTATCACATATTCTTCTAGCTCAGCATAGAGTTCTATTTCGTTTTTTTTTGTTTGTTTGTTTTTGTTTTTGTGGTACGCGGGCCTCTCACTGTCGTGGCCTCTCCCATTGCGGAGCACAGGCTCCGGACGCACAGGATCAGCGGCCATGGCTCACGGGCCCAGCCGCTCCGCTGAATGTGGGATCTTCCCGGACTGGGACACGAACCCGTGTCCCCTGCATCGGCAGGTGGACTCTCAACCACTGCGCCACCAGGGAAGCCCTCTATTTCGTTTTTTTAAAGCCATGACACACGACATTCTCATTGTATAGATATACCCCAAATTTATTTTTTCAACCTCCTGTAGATGGGCTATTGGGCTTTTTAAACGGGGGGTTAGAAAGGTGGAGAGTAGTAAGAGAGGACTAGAAACACTGGTAATAGGGAGAAGTTAAGAAGAACTGTTCTTCTGGGAAGGGAAAAAAAGAAAAATGTGAGGGAAAAGTCATTAGTGAAAAATTTCACACCTATGATAGAAACCATAACTTTCTTAAAGATGAAATAAATTAGAATATGAAAAGCCAAATTATATCTGGAAGAAAATATAGGAGGATATTCTTATGATTTCAGAGGAGGAAAAGATTTCTTAAGACTCAAAAAGTGCTATAAATAAAGGAAAGGATAGATGAATTTGACTATATTAAATTTGTTTACAGTTCTTCTCACTAAGAGACACCATAAGGAATGAAGAATTAAGCCACAAATTGGGAGAAGAATTTGCATCATCTATAGCTGACAAAGGATTAGTATCTAAAATGTATTTGAAAACTTCTCTAATCATAAAAAGAAGCAAAGAAAAGGTAGAATAATGCACAAAAGCTAAAAAACAGATGTTTCATAAACTGTATATTTGAATAGCCTATAGACATATGAAAAGATAATCTCATTAGTAAGCTAGGAAATGCAAAATAAAATATCACTATTTTGAAGACTTGCCCAATTGGTAAACACTTAAAATTCAAACAACCAGGTGACAGCGAGGACATGGGAGACTGGGACATTTCATTCACCACTAGTAGAAGTATAAATTATTACCACACCCATGGAAAAGGGTTTGGTGGCGTGTTCATTGTATTATGCTGCATAACACATTACCATAAAATTTAACAGCTTAAAATAACATTTATCATTCACAGTTTCTCTGGGTCAGAAATCCTGGAATGGCCTTGCTGGGTTCTTTGTCTCAGGGTTTCACACAAGGCTGTAATCAAGGTTTTGGCCCAGGCTCTGGTCTCATCTCAAGGCTCGACTAGAGAAAGATTCACTTTGAAGCTCACTCATGTATTGATAGTTGTTGGCAAGATTCAGTTCCTTGTGTATTGCTGGACTAGGGGGCCTTGGCTCCTTGCTGTCCTCTGGTTAGAGGCCTCTATCTGGCCCTTGCTACATGGATCTCTCTACAAGGCAGCTCACAACATGGCAGCTGGTTTCATCAGAGTGAACAAGTGAGAAAGAGTGACAGAAGCCACAGTCTTTTTTTAAAGAGCTTTATTGAGTAATTCACATAATATTTGCCCATTTAAAGTATTCAGTTTAGTGCTTTTTATATTCACACATTTGTGCAGCCAACACTACCATCTAATTTAAAAACGTTTTTATGACCTAAAAGGAATTTCATCATAAATACAGTCAATTGATCTTTGACAAAGGGGCAAAGATAATACAATAGAGCAAAGAAAGCCTTTTCAACTAATGGTGCTGGAACAACTGGACATTCACATGCAGAAAAATAAATCTAGACAGACTTTACACACTTCAAAAAATTAACTCAAAATGGATCATAGAGCTAGATGTAAAATGTGAAACTATAAAACTCCTAGAAGATAATGTAGGAGAAAACCTAGGTAACCTTGGGTACAATGATGACTTTGTAGATTCAAAACCCAAGGCACAATCCATGAAAGAAATAATTGATAAGCTGGACTTCATTAAAATTAAAAACTTCTCTATGAAAGATAATATCAAGAGAAAGAGAAGACAAACCACAGGCTGGGAGAAAATATTTGCAAAAAAATCTGATAAAAAACTGTTATCCAAAATTTATAATGAACTGTTAAAGCTCAACAATAAGAAAACAAACAACCTGATTAAAAAAAAAATAGGCCAAAGATCTTAACAGATACCTCACCCAAGAAGATATACAGATGGCAAATAAACATCTGAAAAGATGCTCCACATCATATGCATCAGGGAAATGCAAATTAAAACAACGAGGTAACGCTGCACCGTTTAAAATGGTCAAGATCCTGAGCATTGACAAAGCCAAATGCTGGTGAGAATAAGGACCAACAAGAACTCTCACTGATTGCTGGTGGGAATACACTTTTGGTGATTTCTTACAAAACTGAACATATTCTTACCATACGACCCAGTGATTTTGTTCCTTAGTATTTACCCAAAGGAGCTGAAAACACATCCACACAGAAACCTGCACATGGATATTTAATCTCACTTTATTTATGATTGCCAAAACTTGGAAGCAACAAAGATGTCCTTCAGTAGGTGAATGGATAAATTAACTCTGGCACATCCAGACAATGGAATATTATTCAGTACTAAAAAGTAATGAGCTATCAAGCCATAAAAAGACATGGAGGAACCTTAAGTGCATGTTGTCAAGTGAAAGAATTCAGTCTGAAAAGGCTGCACACTGTGTGATTCCAACCAGATGACATTCTGGAAAAGGCAAAACTATGGAGGCAGTAAAAGGATCAATGGCTTCAGGGGCTGCGTGGAGGGCAGGGAGGGAGGCATGGAGCACAGGACTTTTAAGGTGGTGATAATACTCTGTACGATACTATAATGATGGGTATATGTCATTATACCTTTATCCAAACCATAGAATGTACAACACCAAGAGTAAACCATAATATAAACTATGGACTCCGGGTGTTAATGATGTGCTAATGTAGGTTCATCAATTATAATAAGGGTACATCAAAGATACCACTCTGGTAGGGGTTGGTGATAATGGAGGAAGGTGTGCATGCATGAAGATGGGATATATGGGAAATTTCTGAACCTTCTTAAACCTAAAACTATTCTAAAAAAATAAAGTCTTAAAAAAAAGGGATCCCATACTCATTAACAGTCACTACCCCTTCCTGCCCTCTACCACCCCCAGCCACAGGTAACGACGTTAATATGCTTTCTGTTTCTGTGGATTTGCCTATTCTGGATATTTCACATAAATGGAATCACACAGTACATGGTCTTTGTGACTGGCTTATTTCACTTGATAATTTTTAGGGTTCACTCATGTTGTAGCATGTATCAGTACTTGATTTTTTTTACTGCTTAGTAATATTCCATTGTATGGACATGCTCCAATTTTTTTTCCATTCATCAGTTGGACACTTGGGTTGTTTCCAGTTTTTCACTATTATGAATGATACTGTTATGCACATGTGTATACAAGTTTCTGTGTGGACATAGTTTTTATTTCCCTTATGTATATACTTAGGAGTGGAATTTCTGGCTTGTATGGTAACATGTTTAACTTTTTAAGGAACTCAAAACTGTTTTCCATAGCAGCTGTACCATTTTTACATTCTTACCAGCAATACATGAAAGTTCCAATTTCTCCATGTCTTTATCAAAACTTATTATTACCTGTTATTATTATGTTATTACCTGTCGTTTTGATTATAGCTATCCTAGTGGGTATGAAATGGTATATCCTAGTGGTTTTGATTTGCAATTCCCTAATAACTAACAATATTAGTCCTTATTGGCCATTTGTAATCTTATTTGGAAAAAATATCTGTTTAGATATGTTGGCCATTTAAAAATTACGTTATTTATCTTTTAATTGTTGCATTATAGTAGTTTTTTATATGTTATAGATATATATTTCTTCTCAGATATGTTATTTGCAAATATTTTCTCCCATTTCGTGGGTTGTCTTTTCTGATGGTGTCCTTTCCTAAAAATTTTGTGTTTTTTTATTGAAGTATAGTCATTTAAAGTATTATATTAGTTTCAGGTGTGCAGCATACTGCTTCAATATTTTTACAGATTATAATCCATTTAAAGTTCTTACAAAATAATGGCTATAGTTCCCTGTGCTTTACAATATGTCCCTGTTGCTTATCTATTTTATACATAGTAGTTTGTATCTATTAATCCCATACCCTTATTTTGCCCCTCCCCTGTTCCCTCTCTCCGCTGGCAACCACTAGTTTGTTTTCTATGTCTGTGAGTCTGTTTCTGTTTTGTTACATACATTCGTTTTATTTTTTAGATTCCACATGTAAGGGATAATATACAGTATTTGTCTTTGTCTGACTTATTCCGCTAAGCATGATACTTTCTAAGTCCAACCACATTGTTGCAAATGGCAGAATTTCAGATGACATGGTACTTTATATAGAAAACCCTAAAGTCTCCATCATAAAACTATTAGAACTAATAAATGAATTCAGTAAATTTGCAGGATACAAGATTAATATATAGAAATCTGTTGCTTTTCTATACACAGATAATGAACTATCAGAAAGCAAAAGCAAAAAAAAAAAAAATCCTGTTTAAAATCTCATCAAAAAGAATAAAATACCTATGAATAAACTTAACCAAGGAGGTGAATGACCTATACTTTGAAAATTATGAAACACTGATGAAGGAAATTGAAGATGATACAAAAAAATCGAAAGATATCCTATGTTCTTGGGTTGGAAGAATTAATGTTGTTAAAATGGCCATACTACCCAAAGCAGTCTACAGATTTAATGCAATCTCTATGAAAATACCCATGATATTTTCACTTAACTACTTCAAGTAATCCTAAAAATTTATATAGAATCACAAAAGATCCCCAATTGCCAAAGCAATCTTGAGAAAAAAGAACAAAGCTGGAGGTATCAATGCTCCTTCAGACTAAACTACAAAGCTACAGTAATCAAAACAGTATGATACTGTCACAAAAACAGACACACAGATCAATGGAACAGACTAGAGAGCCCAGAAATAAACCCACACACCTATGGTCAATTAATCTACAACAAAGGAAGCAAGGATATACAATGGAGACAGTCTATTCAATAAGTGGTGCTGGGAAAACTGGACAGCTACATGTAAAAGAATGAGGTTAGAACATTTCCTCACATGATATACAAAAAGCAAACTAAAAATGGATTAAAGTCCTAAATGTAAGACTTGAAACCATAAAACTCCTAAAAGGGAACATAGGCAGTACACTTTGACATAACTATATATATATTATAGGATCTGTATCCTAAGGCAAAAGACATAAAAACAAAAATAAACAAATGGGATGTAATAAAACTTAAAAGTTTTTACACAGCAAAGAAAACCATCAACAAAACGAAAAAACAACCTACTGAATGGGAGAAAATATTTGAAAATGATATGAGCAATAAAGGGTTAATATTCAAAAAACATGAAGAGCTCATACAACTTAGTATCAAAAAAATGTGATTTAAAAATGGGCAGAAATGTTTGCAGATGACATGATACTATACATAGAGAATCCTAAAGATGTTACCAGAAAACTACTAGAGCTAGTCAATGAATTTGGTAAAGTAGCAGGATACAAAATTAATGCACAGAAATCTCTTGCATTCCTATACACCAATGAATAAAAATATGAAAGAGAAATTAAGGAAACACTCACATTTACCATTGCAACAAAAGAATAAAATACCTAGGAATAAACCTACCTAAGAAGACAAAAGACCTGTATGCAGAAAAGTATAAGATACTGATGAAAGAAATTAAAGCTGATGCAAACAGATGGAGAGATATGCCATGTTCTTGGATTGGAAGAATCAATATTGTAAAAATGACTATAGTACCCAAAGCAATCTATAGATTCAATGCAGTCCCTATCAAACTACCAAACTACTGGCATTTTTCACAGAACTAGAACAAAAAACTTCATAATTTGTATGGAAACACAAAAGACCCCGAATAGCCAAAGCAATCTTGAGAAAGAAAAATGGAGCTGGAGGAATCAGACTCCCTGACTTCAGACTATACTACAAAGCTACAGTAATCAAGACAGTATGGTACTGGCACAAAAACAGAAATATAGATCAATGGAACAGGATAGAAAACCTCAGAGATAAACCCATGCACATATGGTCACCTTATGTTTGATAAAGGAGGCAAGAATATACAATGGAGAAAAGACAGCCTCTTCAATAAGTGGTGCTGGGAAAACTGGACAGCGACATGTAAAAGAATGAAATTAGAATACTCCCTAACACCATACACAGAAATAAACTCAAAATGGATTAAAGACCTAAATTTAAAGCCAGACACTATCAAACTCTTAGAGGAAATCATAGGCAGAACACTCTATGACATATATCACAGCAAGATCCTTTTTGACCCACCTCCTAGAGAAATGGAAATAAAAACAAAAATAAACAAATGGGACCTAATGAAACTTAAAAGCTTTTGCACAGCAGAGGAAACCATAAACAAGATGAAAGACAACCCTCAGAATGGGAGAAAATATTTGCAAATGAAGCAACTGACAAAGGATTAATCTCCAAAATATACAAGCAACTCATGCAGTTCAATATCAAAAAACAAACAACCCAATCCAAAAATGGGCAGAAGACCTAAATAGACATTTTTCCAAAGAAGATATACAGATTGCCAACAAACACATGAAAGGATGCTCAACATCACTACTCATTAGAGAAATGCAAATCAAAACTACAATGAGGTATCACCTCACACGGGTCAGGATGGCCATCATCAAAAAATCTACAAACAGTAAATGCTGGAGAGGGTGTGAAGGAAAGGGAAGCCTCTTGCACTGTTGGTGGGAATGTAAATTGATACAGCCACTATGGAGAACAGTATGGAGGTTCCTTAAAAAACTACAAATAGAACTGCCATATGACCCAGCAATCCCACTACTGGGCATATACCATGAGAAAACCATAATTCAAAAAGAGTCATGTACCACAATGTTCATTACAGCACTATTTACAATAGCCAGGACATGGAAGCAACCTAAGTGTCCATCGACAGATGAATGGATAAAGAAGATGTGGCACGTATATACAATGGAATATTACTCAGCCATGAAAAGAAACAAAACTGAATTATTTGTAGTGAGGTGGATGGACCTAGAGTCTGTCATACAGAGTGAAGTAAGTCAGAAAGAGAAAAACAAATATCGTGTGCTAACACATATATATGGAATCTAAAAAAAAAAAAGTTCTGAAGAACCTAGGGGCAGGACAGGAATAAAAATGCAGATGTAGAGAATGGACTTGAGGACACGGAGATGGGGAAGGGTAAGCTGGGATGAAGTGACAGAGTGGCATGGACATATATACACTACCAAATGTAAAATAGATGGCTAGTGGGAAGCAGCCGCATAGCGCAGGGAGATCAGCTTGGTGCTTTGTGACCACCTAGAGGGGTGGGATAAGGAGGGTGGGAGGGAGACACAAGAGGGAGGGGATATGGGGATATATGTATGCATATAGCTGATTCACTTTGTTATACAGCAGAAACTAACACAGCACTGTAAAGCAATTATACTCCACTAAAGACATTAAAAAAAAAAAATGGGGGCTTCCCTGGTGGCGCAGTGGTTGAGAGTCCTCCTGCCGATGCAGGAGGCACGGGTTCGTGCCCCGGTCCGGGAAGATCCCACATGCTGCGTAGCGGCTGGGCCCGTGAGCCACGGCCACTGAGCCTGCGCGTCCGGAGCCTGCGCTCTGCAACGGGAGAGGCCACAACAGTGAGAGGCCAGCGTACCGCAAAAAAAAAAAAAAAAAAAAAGGCAGAAGACCTAATAGATATTTTTCCAAAGAAGACATACAGATAGCTGACAGGCATATGAAAAGATGCTCAACATCACTAATCATTAGATCAGATATCACCTCACACCTTTCAGAATGGCTATCATCAAAAAGTCTACAAATAACAAATGTTGCTGAGTATGTGGAGAAAAGGGAACCCTTGTACACTGTTGGTGAGAATGTAAATTGGTGCGGCCGCTATGGAAAACAGTATGGAGTTTCCTCAAGTAAAATAAATAGAACTACCATATGATCCAGCAGTTCCACTCCTGGGTATTATATCTGGAAAAAAAAGAAAAAACGCCACTAATTCAAAATGATACATGTTCCCTAATGTTTATAGCAGCATTACTTACAATAGCCAAGATATGAAAGCAACCTGTGTCCATCAATAAATGAATGAGTAAAGTAGATGTTGTGTATGTATACAATGAAATATTACTCCGCTGTAAAGATTGATGGTGTCCTTTTATGCACGCAAATTTTTAGGTGAAGTCCAATTTATCTGTTTTTATTTTGTAGCTTGTGCTTTTCATGTCATATTGAATAAAATTTCGCCTATCACAAAGTCATTTAGAAGCAGCCTACCACATGTAGTAAAGTTGAACCTGCACTTTCTCAATAAACCAGCTGTTTGTGTCCTCCAAAGTATGAATCCTGGAGAAATGCTTGCATCAGTGCACATCAAGAATATTCAGAGCAGCATAATCCATAGTATTAAAAAATAGGAATGAAACTTAACGTTCATCAACAGTAGAAAGGATGAATAAATTTTGCTACAGTCATTCAATGAGAATGAAAATGAATGAACTGTAGATACACACTTCAACATGGTATCTAAAATATTATACATTTGGTGAAAAAGCAAGAAAGCAGAATACATGCTGTTTTTATAAAGTTCGTTTATAGAAAGTTCCACGTGAGGCACAATTAAACAGTATTTATTTAGGAGTAAATACATATATAGAAAAGCTATAAGAGGAGCACAGGATGAGTGCAAAATCCAGGATGTTGGTTGCCTTTGGAAGAGAGAAAAGGGATATGATAAAAAGGAATGTACAGGAGGTTTCTAAGGCTCTGGTAATATATTATTTCTTATCAGGGTAATTGGTACATAGATCATTCTTTTATTATTTTTTTAACCCATACAGTTATTATACATCCCTATATTATCTTTCTTTGAACCATTTCTGTACACTCACGTCTTAATAAAAATTAATAATTTTCTGAAATAGATAATAAAACTTTTGAAATGCTTAAGGCCTTATTGTCTAACTTCCTACTGAGCTGGAATCTTTTATTCCATAGATATTCCAGGTCTTAGTTGGAAACTTCTAGCAACAGAAATGGTGTCTAGACCCACCATTGTGGAAGCCAGTTTTACATTTCTTAAAAGGCTGACTCTTCTCAAGTCCTCAGTATGTTGAACTGAAAACTCTCTCCTAGTGACTTTTGCCACTGGTAGTAGTGCTACTCAAATAAGTCATGTACAACTTTCTACTCTCTCAGTTAATTAGACCTACCCTCTAATTATCCAGAAATATCTACATGTGTTTTTCCTTTGACACTGAAGCCTTCCTTACCAAATTTCCTTGGTAAGCATGCTCAATTTCTTGAAATCCAGACCAAATAAGATATGGCTGGAGCCATTTTTGTCCTGGCTCTTTTTTTCCAAAGCCTCCTGGTTGCTTCTCAGAAAGCTCATTGTCTATTTGGGAGAAGTGAGCTGAACACAGGAAATGAATTTAACTGTCAAAGTCTGTGAACAGACAAAACATACTAAAAGAATTTAGAAGATGATTCTCAGCAGAATACTCAGTTTTGCTTAAAGAAAGGATAAAGCATTTTATTATTTGATTAGTTGTGTCACAGTTTAAAGTTTTAATCTGACTTTGTACATTGAATAATAAGCCTGCAAACTAAAGAGAAGTACACAATTACAATTGAATATAGCTTTGATTTTTACAAAGTAAGACTTGCCCCTTAGAATGCATGAAAGGTATTAACATAATCTAAACATCAATATTAAGAAGAACATGATGGGCAAGAGATCTCTTATGTCAGCATTTAAAAATAGTGGGCCCCTCCTTTCCTCTGGGACAGGTATCTGCCCAGAATTTATTCATCATGTATGAATTGACATTTTTGGAACTCTGATGTGTTTCAATTAAATCCCATGGAGAGGGATACCCAGGCTCTTTCTTCACCACTTACTAGCTGTTGTTCTGCTCCTTGGTTTCTCATTTGTAAATTGGTGATGAGAATTGTACCTACTTTGTAGGGTGGTAGTCAGGATGGGATGTGATGATGTTTTTGAAGAGCTTAGCCCCGGGCCTGGCACATGGTAAACTTTCAATGAATGTAAAATTAGCTTTGCTGTAATTTCCCCGCTACGTTCAAGGATTTCACAGCCCAGGGTCTACAGTTCCACAGCACCAGGTGTCTTCTTGCGTATTCTTGGGGCTTTCTCTTTCTTCTTGAGGACGTCCCCCCTTGCAGACCACACTCAGATATTTGAGGTGGTCCCAGCATTCCTCCATCCTGGAAATTGAAAGGGGAACATTGACTCCCAAGAACCCTATTCAGTTTGCCTGGCAAAATAATAATTTGGAAAACTTGAAAACTGGGAGACTTCACATAAAAATCCTACAAATTCTAGTGTCTCTTTAAAAACTATACCCTCCACCAGCTCTGGGACTGTGCATCCTCAAGGCATCATTGGCTAGAGCTGAACAATGGCTTTCGTGACACAGAGCATGCTTTCTCCAGTTCCCCACCATCTCCAGCCTGGTCACTTCTCTCATATCCACACATTCGGTCCCTGTACTCAATGAGTTTGCAAACTTTCCTCTTCCTAACTGAAAAGGTCTTCCTTTATTGGGAACACGAGCTTGGGTTTTGCTTGTGGAAAGGGAATATTACCTGCTATTCCAGTAAACAAAGAATGTTGCCATCCATTCCATTTCTACAGGATCAAGTCATCAGCCACTGTGACTGCCTCCCCGGCTCCCTAAGGGGAATTCAGGATGGAGAAAAACAGGAAGGATTCTGTGCTTTGGATACTGGCTCTAGATAGTTAAGATGTGTATCTAAGGAATAATTTCAGTGAGCCCAGGCTCTTGCATCTCCCCATACATAGAGAACTACTAAACTCATTAACTTGAGACGTCTGTTTTTTATGATTAGCAGTAATCTTTTGATATTCGACTACATGTTTTGTTTCAGCAAAAACAAAAAAACAAAAAAAACCTTATATATCCTGGTTCCTCCCATAGCTCTTCGCAGCAGTTCCTCAGAGTTACCCGAGAGGCTGTCTCCAGGGCTATAGTCCTCAGTAAGGTCCCCAAGTAAAACTTAATTCGAAACCTTTAGGTTATGTGCTTTTCTTCAGTCGACGACTATCATAGATTTTAGCTTTTGATTTTTTTTTAGGTGATTTTGAATTTCTTCTCGCTTTTCAGAGAAACTTTGGTTTTTTTCTGCAGCAGGTTTCTTTTTGTACTCTCCAAGAACAGCTTGCTGGCTTGCAAAAAAGAAGAAGCAGGGCTCTTTGGGGAGCTGTCAGAAAGAGCAGGTACAGCCCCAGCACGGTGCTCCTGACCCCCGCAAGTGGCATGTAACACTTTATTTGTAAAGAGAAGGACAGAGAACTTCTCTTCCCCCCATGTTTCGATTTGCATTTTATTAGGCACCCAGTAGGATGGTTTGCAAATCACCATCTTCACTCGAGGATCTCTCTATCAATCCCCAACCTACCCGAGGGCAAAACACAGGGATGCAAAAAACAGAATGGTTTTAAAAGGAATCATATATACACTACCAAACGTAAAATAGGTAGCTAGTGGGAAGCAGCCGCATGGCACAGGGAGATCAGCTTGGTGCTTTGTGACCACCTAGAGGGGTGGGATAGGGAGGGTGGGAGGGAGACGCAAGAGGGAGGGGATATGGGGATATATGTATATGTATAACTGATTCACTTTGTTATACAAAAGAAACTAACGCACCATTGTAAAGCAATTATACTCCAATAAAGATGTTAAAAAATAATTTTAAAAAGAGGAATCGGAAGAATGCAGCTCACAACTGTGACATTTTATTCTTCTCCACAAAGTGCCTTTTGTTTATGAGACTTCTGAGTGGCTTCTGCCCAGCTAAGTAGAGGTAGTACAAGGTTAAGGAGAGGAAGCCTGTTATAGGGGAGAGAGGCAGAGACTGAGGTTCTAGATTTACCACCTCCACTTGCTGGTTGTGTGTTCTCGCATAAACAACTTCATGCCTAAGCCTCAGTCTCCAAATAATTTCATTCATAGAGCTGGCCTGGATGCAGTGAAACAGTGCATGTAACTTCCCTGGCCATCTCCGCATGGCCCTCCTCCCCTTCATCTTTTTTTTTTTCTTATCCAGCGTTTCCCATATTAAGCACTAGGAAGTAAGCACTAGGAAGACTGTACCTTCCAAAGAAGAGCTTTGCTTTACTTCTTCACTCAGTTGTTACTATTATTTTAATCATTATAGAGAAACCTTGCTGTTGAAACAAAATAAGATATGATTTTTTCCTTCAGAATTTTATTTACTGGAAAGTGGGAAACTTTTGCATGAAATTAGGAATACCTTCAGCTGGGAACATGTCCTGGGGAATCTTTTGAAATATGGGAGAAAGACCAGATTGTGTTTGGTTTGGTTTATCTTAATTATACACTTTGGAAAGTAGGTAATCTATGTATGGTGTATGTGATACTTCCTTTGGTGTCAGAACAACTACCTGGCCATTCTACAGGTAGTTCAGCCTGTATTCAATATAATTTGGATTTAAAAAGTAAAGCTGTCAGCCATTACTGAGGAGATTGGGAGGTAGGATCGAAGTTTCTAGAATCAATGCTAACTTCTTGTCTTTTTTAAAAAGTATAATAGAAAGACTCCATAAAGAAGTCAAATTTTCATGGTTTTATTTTCATAGGTACATGGGGGTTGGATTTGCTCTAGTTCTTCTGTTTCTCCAGGATGTTGAGAAGGGACTGGGCTGTTCAGTTGCTCTCAGTCTTTCCCAGGCTAGATGCTAAGGTTAGATCCTGCAGGTCCCTGGAAGGTTGAAGTCAGTGATCACTCAGAGTCTCTTCCAAGCCTGTGGCTCAATGAGGCCACAAGATTCACTCTTTAGGTTGGCAAATTCCGTATCTCTTGTCTCTACGCATTTCTTATACCTCTTACCATGGAGCAAAGACCATCTCCTTCCTCTATTATAATCCCTTAACACCACTGAAGACATTTCAATGTAATTATCTGTTTATCTGTAATTATCAGTATGTGTTGTCTGTGGATTTTCTGATGACAAATATCAGGTCTCATTCATCTTTTTATTCCTGACACTTAGCATAATGGGTATTTTGTTGGGGGGCAAACGTAATACTGCGTTGAATGAAAATTGAATGAATGAATATGGCCCCTGATGCAGTCAAAAGTGTGGCCCATCTTTTTCTTGGTCACATTTACATACCCTCAACATAGGAAAAAGTTTGGCTAAATAGGGAAAGGTTCTTGGGAGAAGAAAGACCCATCCATGTTCCAACTCTTTGACTCAGCTTTGCCACTGGGGAGGGGATGGTGGGAGATGGAGGTTTTATTTTAACCATGGTCCTGGTGAGAAACAGTTCCCACCCCTTACTTATCCATTCTTTCCCAGGGTAAAGGTTATGGTGGGAGGCTTTACTTTTACTACCAATATCACTGCAGAGATGCCCATGCTTCACCCTCTTTAGCCTTGACACTGCAAGGAGGCTTGTCCACATGGAGTTGTATGCATGTGGAAAAAGAATGAACAAGATCTCTGGTCCCAGGTCTAGTCAGTCCTCAGGCAGAGCTAACCAGCTATGGCAAAGGAGGTCCTCCCCAGAAGCTAGAAGTAAGCAAGATGGCAGAGCCTCTGAAGCAGTGCTTCTGGAGGGCACTCACTGGGATGAGACTGGGAACCTTATGGGCTACCCACTCAGCTCCCACAGTGAACGTCCCTGGTGGGTCCTCCCCTGAAATCATCTATATTTCTGTGGCCCTGATGTGCTAACCCTCTTCCTTTGGAACCCCACTAATCTCTCTTCTCTCATCTTTCTCTTTTGTCTCTCTCTTCAACACAGGGGACTCTTTTTATGTAAGGATTATGCCTTTGGAAAACAAAAAAGGAATTCTGTGTTTTCTGCCTCTGTTTTCTTCCTGGTTTCACCTTTCCTGAGGCAATATACATGGAAATGGCCTAGCTGACTAAATGGGAATGGGGCTAGGTGATGGCCAAACGTGAAAAACTGGTAGGACAATAATGGAGTTACAGTTTGAAAAATACCATCTTACAAAATCTGTTACGCTGTGAATCCTAGAGTTCATCCTATAGGTGATGGGAAGCCATAGAGTTTTGAGCAGTGGAGCAATACGATCAAAGTTGACTTTTATGAATGGCATATCTGTTTGGAAGGCTTTTTTTTTATTAATTCATACTTTTTGTGTATCTACCCTGTTTCCAGTATTGTACTAGGATTTATGGGGGGTATATGAAGTAAAAGGCACTACTCATTCTTCAAAGTGCTTTAAAAACATAGAGAATGAACTTGAGGACATGGAGTGGGAAGGGGAAGCAGGGCGAAGTGAGAGTAGCATGGACATATATACACTACCGAATGTAAAATAGATAGCTAGTGGGAAGCAGCAGCATAGCGCAGGGAGATCAGCTCGGTGCTTTGCCGTGACCTAGAGACGTGGGATGGGGAGGGTGGGAGGGAGGCTCAAGAGGGAGGGGATGTGGGGACATTTGTATGCATATGGCTGATTCGCTTTGGTGTACAGCAGCAACTAACACAGTATTGTAAAGCAATTATACTCCAATAAAGATCTATTAAAAAAAAAAGACTTCAGGAAACAAAATATTTTATCCATAAATAATGGCAATTCAGTTAAGTATGTGTGTAAACCAGTACTCTGGGTGATACAGTATGAACTGTTAAGTATTATAGTGGTGGTTGGAAGAAAGAGCTAATGACTTGGGGAAGATTTTCTGGGGAGGTTTTATATGAATCGAGCCTCAAAGGATGGATGATAAGAAATTTGATTGACAAGAGGAGTGAAGGGAAAGTACAAAGTGGAGGGAGAAGTATGCTATGGTAGGTGCTTGGTAATTGCCTCTTTTAACATTCGTCTCCATTTCTATCTTCTCAGCAGCCCCTGACTTTTGTTTATGGACCCACATGGTTCTGGGGAAGTTCACTCCTACTTTTGGAGTGGATCATATGACCTATATCAATCATCACTCCGTCCCCCCTAACCCCTCAGCCCCAGGCCTTGGTGATTAGTCTCTCTTTCTCTGATCAGTACAGTGTGCAGATGTGAGGTGCAGAACTGCTGTATGAGAGAAGCCATCTCTAGAAATATGCCAACATAGAGTGGTCAAGGGAATCAGATAAAAATAGTGGAAGAGATCTCTGAATTAAACCATGCTACAGCCTAGTTCGACTCCAAAATTCTCAGTTACATGATATAATAAATGCATCTCTGAATTGGCCTTTCTGTGCCTTATACTGAAACATATTAACTGAGAGAGCTGATTGAAGTGTGCTGGTCTATGCTGGGAAATAATGAGTCATTAGCTCCCCTTGGAGGAGAGGTTTGAGATTCTGGAAGGAGGGGATGACAGGGGTCTGACACTGGCTTGTTGAGGTGATACTGAATGCTAGACTGACACAGATATTTGTGGACAGACATCAGTGCCCTTGCTTGATAATAGGGAAAGAATTGCTGAACGTTTTATAAAAACGAAGAATGATGCTGGCCACTAAAACAGAGTCAGAAATCATAAAATGAGCCTTGGGAAGTCTCTCATCCTAGTTTTCAGTCTCTCTTTTCCCCAGAAGGAAGACCCATTGGGGCCAATGAATACCTCCCCAAGCCTTTATTTTGCCAGATATCATCTTTATACCAGGCTTCCAGAACTGCTCTCATAAAGTTTAAAATTTGGTATGTATAAGTTTATATGTTTCCTTGTAAAATGCATTTGCTATATTACCTCTGCGTGAAATAAAATGTGTTTTCAAAGTTATAAATAAGAAGTTTAGAAGAGAGCATATTTCTTGGTAGGAATTTATTCCCTGTGACATATTTTGGAGTTTGTTTTCCATTTTTTCTTTATCTCTGTTTCTTCAGAATGGTGTTTGTTTTTGCCATTATGCAAGATTTGCAGCCAACCTCTCTGTACTATTTGTGTATTATTCTTTAATCAGATAAGAAAATCACTCTAAGCTTTATCTGGAAATTTCCATAGTAAGTATAGTTTTAAAAAATTCAAGTAACTCTATGGAAGGAACTAAACCTCAGTAGGTATGAACACTATTGTCCTTGGTGAATACAAACTATGGGCAGATAATGGATGGTACATGGTTCACATGAAATTCCAAGCTAAAAGACTATGTACTATTTACCTTTTCAGGTTATATTACTTAAAAATAAGGAGTATCTTGTACTTTGTGTTTTATTTCAAAACATACTGTTTCTTTCCACTGTACATCATTGGTTTCGGGGGGAACTAGTGTGGTTTGTAAGTACTTGCCACCACAGATGTTGCGTAAAAACACCTCTGCCTGCAGTACATTAGAGCAGTTCAGCTCTGGGTGCCCCATAAAGGTGCTGTTGACCTTGGGAGGACTTGGGCTGAAGATCTGAGCATTAAGTTTAGTTGACCAATTGCAGTTTAGTTTTCAGGGACAAAATCGAAGATCAAAGTTCAGTTTCCTGAGTCTTTCTGTTTTCTTGTTAATATAATTTCTTAATGTACTATCTGTGTAAGAAAACACGTTTTTTTTTTTGTTTGTTTGTTTTTTAACGGGAGGAGGGAGGACCTAATGGGCCCAATAAACAGGGTTATCAATAAAAAAAAATCTGATCAGGATGTACATATGGAAAGCTATTTCACCATTTATCCAATCATTTAGTCACTGATAACGACACACAATGAGGGCTTAGTTTGTTTCAAGAACTGAGCCATCTCTAGTAGAGCCCCAGAATCCTAAATTATCTAGCAATCAAATTCTCAATTAGACTAGAGCATGTGGATCCTCCCAAAGGGGGAAACATTAGAACAAGAAATCAACAGAGATGTTAGGTAAAATGATTCCACAGGGGATAACTTTTCCTTGTCTACAACATTATTTTCCAGCTGGTAGATCATGTAAAACAAATGTGTTAAACAAACAAACAAAAACTTTAATGGTGGGTGAGAGCCTTTCTCTTGTCCCTCCATATCATGCTAATTTTCCTTAACCTGATTTTTATTTGATTTAGCACAGCATTCCTCTAAGTATGTTTCATAGAATACTACTCCTGCCAAATGGAAAATCATAGTGTGGGAAGCTCTATGAATTTTTATAGACCCTTCTTGGAGGCATTATCTGCATACTAAAGGCTCTGAGAAGTCCTGCAGTAAAGAAACTTGTTTAAACTGGCCCAGATTTTTCCTAATTTACTTATCACAGAATAATTTTATGCCATTCATGGTAATGCCTTTTCCACTCTCCCTCTATAGGAGGGTCAACACTATTGAACATTGACAGACAGGCGGTATGCAGCATGGTGACTCTGATGCCAAGACAGCTGACAGGGCACTAGGAGAGCAAGAATCTAATTTTTCCCAGCCCATGGCTTCTTCTGTGTCCCATGCTACCAGTTGAAGAGGCAAAGAAAGCAATGTGGATATGTAACTACATGATTTATTATCAATAATGACCCAGCCAGAGACAACAGGAAAGGCAACAAATTTGTAGTACATGAGAAGTTATCACACATATAAGATTTACCAATTTAGAAAAAGCAAGAACTTTCCTTGCTTTGTTCCCTTCCTCTGCTCTATCAAGCTTCTTGCGCAGTACCTCTTTTGGTCCATCAACAGTGCCATCCTAAATAGTGCCACATTAGGCTACTAGCAGGGACTCGCTTAGATCAACTTACTTCTAAGCTTGATTACATACACACACACTTTTTGTTCTTTATCATCTTTTAACCTGGTACTAACAATAACAGAGCCACTATAACAGTATTCTAGTAACAGAATTATCATCTACAAGTGTTTATTATATACTTTTGTATAAACATCTTTTAACCTGGTACTAACAATAACAGAGCCACTATAAACAGTATTCTAGTAACAGAATTATCATCTACAAGTGTTTATTACATACTTCTATATAAAAGTCCTGAAAGGCACGAGTAAGTTCCTGCCCTAAAGCAACTAACAGTCTAGTTGAAGAGACAGACTGAAAAGGAAGTGACAGTCATTTGTTGGGATGTTTAGTATCCAATCAGGTGTTGCAGACTGAGTTAATGAGGAAAAGGCTTTCAAATGGAAGTGGTACGTCAACCAAAGCTAGCAATGAGGATGGGATTCATAATGACAGAATGTCAGAGCTGGTAAGCTTCCATAATCATCATTGTGGTGATGGCTTTTCCACTCTCCCTTTCTAGGAGGGTCCCTAGACACACAGTGCAAAAAGATCTTGACAATAAATCCTTCCATTTTAAAGGGGCATAGAGATCTGTTCTCTCTTCTCTCCAATGGTCATGGTGTAGTGGGAGAGGGAACACAGCAAATGTGAAGAGCTATGACAAGGAGAGGTAACAGATATTATGGGAGCACAGATGAGGGAACCCAGCTCAAGCTGGGAGTTAGGGCCTCAAAAAAGAAAGGAGGGGCTCAGTCTTGAAGGATGAGGAAAGCTCTATTGGCCTTCTTTGCACAGGGAACATCTGTGCAGAGGAAGAGAGGAATGAGAATTGTTGCCTTGCTGGGGATCCAAATTAGAACATGGGATCGTGGTAGGAGATTGGAACTGGAAGGTGGGCAGGGGCCAAGTGCCAAAGCCCTTTGTATGATGTGTTAAGGGGACTAACATTCATTGGTCAGGGGGGCAGAAGTGCCAGGGTCCAATTCTGTGATGCCAGGTGCTGGTTATGTAACACTGGTCACCTCTCTTTGGGCCTCAGGTTTCTCATCTGTATGCAAAGAGGATTAGCCTCTAAGATATCTTCTAGTTTTAAGCTGTCTATGATCTTTGTGGCAGAGTGTTTAATAAATTATGGCCCTTCTCGCCTCACTCTCCTTGCTGGTCTGCTTTTGTCAGAATGCCCTTCATTGACCAGGGTTAGTTGACACTGCATTCATGGAGGGGAGTTTTCCCACTTCATCACATTACGAAAAGTCCACTGTTCCCTAAAGCCCTTGACCTTTGTGTTAGAGTAGAACAAAGAGCTGTTACAATGTCAAACTACAGTGATTAGTATTCAGACCTTTTTCCTCTTCCATGCCGTGGAACATTTCATATTCGTATGACTTTTCTGTTTTCATTGGACAAAATACGATGAATTTAATGAACTTTATTTAATTCCATTTCGTACAACTGGAAAGAATTCTGTCTCCTCTCCACTTTATGGGTTTGTACATATTACTAAATACTTGGGCTTTTAAAACACATTTTGTGGCTATTTGCTGTTTTATTATACCTTAACTTGGTATGAATATTTTTGAGAAATTAAAAAGTTGAGAAAGTAGAAAAATGTAATTAACATGTGTTTTCACCATCCAGAATTAAGTGCTATAAATATTTTTCCATACTGGCTTCAGGTTGAATTAAAATTTTTTTTCCTTTTATTTTAAAACTTATTTTTGTATACAGCAGGTTCTTATTAGTTATCCATTTTATACATATTAGTGTATATATGTCAATCCCAATCTCTCAATTCATCACACCACCACCACAACCCCCCCACCACTTTCCCCCCTTGGTGTCCATATGTTTGTTTTCTACACCTGTGTCTCAATTTCTGCCCTGCAAACCAGTTCATCTGTACCATTTTTCTAGGTTCCACATATATGCGTTAATATACGATATTTGTTTTTCTCTTTCTGATGTAACTTCACTCTGTATGACAGTCTCTAGACCCATCCACATCTCTACAAATGACCCAATTTCATTTCTTTTTATGGCTGAATAATATTCCATTGTATATATGTGCCACATCTTCTTTATCCATTCATCTGTCAGTGGACACTTAGGTTGCTTCCATGTCCTGGTTATTGTAAATAGAGCTGCCATGAACATTGTGGTACATGACTGTTTTTGAATTATGGTTTTCTCATGGTATATGCCCAGTAGTGGGATTGCTGGGTCATATGGTAATTCTATTTTTAGTTTTTTAAGGAACTTCCATACTGTTCTCCATAGTGGCTGTATCAATTTACATTCCCACCAACAGTGCAAGAGGGTTCCCTTTTCTCCACACCCTCTCCAGCATTTGTTGTTTGTAGATTTTCTGATGATGGCCATTCTAACTGGTGTGAGGTGATACCTCATTGTAGTTTTGATTTACATTTCTCTAATAATTAGTGATGTTGAGCAGCTTTTAATATGCTTCTTGGCCATCTGTATGTCTTCTTTGGAGAAATGTCTGTTTAGGTCTTCTGCCCATTTTTGGATTGGGTTGTTTGTTTTTTTGATATTGAGCTGCATGAGCTGTTTATATATTTTGGAGATTAATCCTTTGTCTGTTGATTCATTTGCAAATATTTTCTCCCATTCTGAGGGTTGTCTTTTTGTCTTGTTTGTAGTTTCCTTTGATGTGCGAAAGCTTTTAAGTTTCACTAAGTCCCATTTGTTTGTTTTTATTTCCATTATTATAGGAGGTGGATCAAAAAAGATCTTGCTGTGATTTATGTCAAAGAGTGTTCTTCCTATGTTTTCCTCTAAGAGTTTCATAATGTCTGGTCTTACATTTAGGTCTCTAATCCATTTTGAGTTTATTTTTCTGTATGGTGTTAGGGAGTGTTCTAATTTCATTCTTTTACCTGTAGCTGTCCAGTTTTCCCAGCATCATTTATTGAAGAGACTGTCTTTTCTTCATTGTATATCCTTTCCTCCTTTGTCATAGTTTAGTTGACCACAGGTGCGTGGGTTTATTTCTGGGCTTTCTATCTTGTTCCATTGATCTATATTTCTGTTTTTGTGCCAGTACCATATTGTCTTGATTACTGTAGCTTTGTAGTATAGTCTGAAGTCAGGGAGTCTGATTCTTACAGCTCAGTTTTTCGTTCTCAAGATTGCTTTGGCTATTCGGGGTCTTTTGTGTCTCCATACAAATTTTAAGATTTTTTGTTCTAGTTCTGGTAATTTGATAGGGATTGCACTGAATCTGTAGATTGCTTTGGGTCGTATAGTCATTTTCACAATATTGATTCTTCCAATCCAAGAACATGGTATATCTCTCCATCTGTTTGTATCATCTTTAATTTCTTTCATCAGTGTCTTATAGTTTTCTGCATACAGGTCTTTTGTCTCCCTAGGTAGGTTTATTCCTAGGTATTTTATTCTTTTTGTTGCAGTGGTAAATAGGAGTGTTTCCTTAATTTCTCTTTCAGATTTTTCATCATTAGTGTATAGGAATGCAAGAGATTTCTGTGCATTAATTTTGTATCCTGCTACTTTACCAAATTCATTGATTAGCTCTAGTAGTTTTCTGGTGGCATCTTTAGGATTCTCTATGTATAGTATCATGTCATCTGCAAACAGTGACAGTTTTATTTCTTTTCCAATTTGTAATCCTTTTATTTCTTCTTCTTCTCTGATTGCCATGGCTAGGACTTCCAAAACTATGTTGAATAATAGTGGTGAGAGTGGACATCCTTGTCTTATTCCTGATCTTAGAGGAAATGCTTTCAGTTTTCACCATTGAGAATGATGTTTGCTGTGGGTTTGTTGTATATGGTCTTTATTATGTTGAGTTAGGTTCCCTCTTTGCCCACTTTCTGGAGAGATTTTATCATAAATGGGTGTTGAACTTTGTCAAAAGCTTTTTCTGCATCTACTGAGATGATCATATGGTTTTTCTTCTTCAGTTTCTTAATATGGGGTATCACATTGATTGATTTGCGTGTATTGAAGAATCCTTGCATCCCTGGGATAAATCCCACTTGATCATGGTGTATGATCCTTTTAACGTGTTGTTGGATTCTGTTTGCTACTATTTTTTTGAGGAATTTTGCATCTGTATTCATCAGTGATATTGGTCTGTAATTTTTTTTTTTTTTGTAGTGTATTTGTCTGGTTTTGGTATCAGGGTGATGGTGGCCTCATAGAATGAGTTTGGGAGTGTTCCTTCTTCTGCAATTTTTTGGAAGAGTTTGAGAAGGATGGGTGTTAGCTCTTCTCTAAATGTTTGATAGAATTCACCTGTGGAGCCATCTGGTCCTGGACTTTTGTTTGTTGGAAGATTTTAATCACAGTTTCAATTTCATTACTTGTGATTGGTCTGTTCATATTTTCTATCTCTTCCTGGTCCAGCCTTGGCAGATTATACCTTTCTAAGAATTTGTCCATTTCTTCCAGGTCGTCCATTTTATTGGCATAGAGTTGCTTGTAGTAGTCTCTTAGGATGCTTTGTATTTCTGCGGCGTCTGTTGTATTTTCTCCTTTTTCATTTCTAGCTTTATTGATTTGAATCCTCTCCCTCCTTTTCTTGATGAGTCTGGATATTGGTTTATCAATTTTGTTTATCTTCTCAAAGAGCCAGCTTTTAGGTTTATTGATCTTTGCTATTATTTTCTTTGTTTCTGTTTCATTTATGTCTGCTCTGCTCTTTATGATTTCCTTCCTTCTACTAACTTTGGGGTTTGTTTGTTCCTCTTTCTCTAGTTCCTTTAGGTGTAAGGTTAGATTGTTTATTTAGGATGCTTGTTTCTTGACGTAGGATTATATTGCTGTAAACTTCCCTCTTAGAACTGCTTTTGCTGCGTCCCATAGGTTTTGTATCGTCGTGTTTTCATTGTCACCTGTCTCTAGGTATTTTTTGATTTCCTCTTTGATATCTTCAGTAACCTCTTGGTTATTTAGTAATGTATTGTTTAGCCTCCATGTGTTTCTGTTTTTTACATTTTTTTCCCTGTAATTGATTTCTAATATCATAGCGTTGCTGTCAGAAAAGATGCTTGCTATGATTTCAATTTTCTTAAATTTACTGAGGCTTGATTTGTGACCCAAGATGTGATTTATCCTGGAGAATGTTCTGTGCGCACTTGAGAAGAAAGTGTAATCTGCTGTTTTTGGATGGAATGTCCTATAAATATCAATTAAATCTGTCTGGTCTATTGTGTCATTTAAAGCTTGTGTTTCCTTATTAATTTTCTGCCTGGATGATCTGTCCATTGATGTAAGTGAGGTGTGAAAGTCCCCCACTATTGTGTTACTGTTGATTTCCTCTTTTATAGCTTTTAGCAGTTGCCTTATATATTGAGGTGCTCCTATGTTCAGTGCATATATATTTATAATTGTTATATCTTCTTCTTGGATTGATCCCTTAATCATTATTTAGTGTCCTTCCTTGTCTCTTGTAGCATTCTTTATTTTAATGTCTATTTTATCTGATATGAGTATTGCTACTCCAGCTTTCTTTTGGTATCCATTTGTATGGAATATCTTTTTCCATCCCCTCACTTTCAGTCTGTATGTGTCCCTAGGTCTGAAGTGGGTCTCTTGTAGACAGCATATATTTGGGTCTTGTTTTTGTATCTATTCAGCGAGCCTATGTCTTTTGGTTGGAACATTTAATCCATTCACGTTTAAGGTAATTATTGATATGTATGTTCCTATTACCATTTTCTTAATTGTTTTGGGTTTGTTTTTGTAGGTCCTTTTCTTCTCTTGTGTTTCCCAGTTAGAGAGGTTCCTTTAACATTTGTTGTAGAGCTGGTCTGGTGGTGCTGAATTCTCTTAGCTTTTGCTTGTCTGTAAAGGTTTCGATTTCTCCATCGAGTCTGAATGAGATCCTTGCTGGGTAGAGTAATTTTGGTTGTAGGTTCTTCCCTTTCATCAGTTTAAATATGTCATGGCACTCCCTTCTGGCTTGTAGAGTTTCTGCTGAGAAATCAGCTGTTAACCTTAATGGGAGTTCCCTTGTATGTTATTTGTTGTTTTTCCCTTGCTGCTTTCAGTGATTTTTCTTTGTCTTTAATTTTTGCCAATTTGATTACTGTGTGTCTTGGCATGTTTCTCCTTGGGTTCATCCTGTGTGGGACTCTCTGTGCTTCCTGGACTTGTGTGGCTATTTCCTTTCCCATGTTAGGGAAGTTTTCAACTATAATCTCTTCATATATTTTCTTTGGTCCTTTCTCTCTCTCTTCTCCTCTTGGGACCCCTATAATGTGAATGTTGGTGCATTTAATGTTGTCCCAGAGGTCTCTTAGGCTGTCTTCATTTCTTTTCATTCTTTTTTCTTCTGTTCCGCAGCAGTGAATTCTACCATCTGTCTTCCAGGTCACTTATCTGTTCTTCTGCCTCAGTTATTCTGCTATTGATTCCTTCTAGTTTATTTTTCATTTCTGTTGTTGTATTGCTCATCTCTGTTTGTTTGTTCTATAATTCTTCTAGGTCTTTGTTAAACGTTTCTTGCATCTTCTCGATCTTTGCCTCCATTGCTTTTCTGAGGTCCTGGATCATCTTCACTATCATTATTCTGAATTCTTTTTCTGGAAGGTTGCCTATCACCACTTCATTTAGTTGTTTTTCTGGGGTTTTATCTTGTTCTTTCATCTGGTACATAGCCCTCTGCCTCTTCATCTTGTCTATCTTTCTGTGAATGTTGTTTTTGTTCCACAGGCTACAGGGTGTAGTTCTTCTTGCTTCTACTGTCTACCTTCTGTGAATTTAAAACTTCTAATAAAATAATAAAATTATTTCTGATGAATGTAAAATTTCCTTTGATCACTACCGAAAATCTGTTCTCCAACTCCTTATCATGTGTTCCATCTCCAAATATGAAATTCATCCATTTAAAAGAAATGCATCGATTTTAACAATATTTATGCAAATTAAAAATATCCAATGGACACGTACAATAAAGTGTTTCATAAATTATATTAGTATTTTTTTGTGTTTTATTTTTTTAAATGTATACCAAAAATCAAATTTAGAATTGAATTCTATCAAGGGATAACCAACTAAAAAAGGATTGAGATAATGAACTAAGGCCACCAAGGTAACAGGCAAAGGTGGGGGAATGGTCAAGTGGCCGTTGGATTGTTCTGCTGGATGTGGCTCCTGGCCCTGGGTTACTTCCAGTTGGCTGCTCCTATTCTAAATTGGATTTTGCCATGGTGCCATTTGTTTTTCCTTTATCTTCAATTCAAGGTCCAAATTGTCTTCTCATTTAGAGGGATACTGCTCAAAGGGTGAGATAGGGCTTTGCTTTCCTATGGAAATAAAGGGAAAGAGTTTTTCTTGTTTCTGTCCTTGAAGAGCTAGGGGATTCAAGTGATCCCATTCAGAAGTTTGAATCTTGGGAAGGCGAGGCAAAGGCTCAGGGACAGTTGAGAAATTAATAATGGTTGGGTTTGCAAGAATAATAAGGGTCAGTGATTTTTCTAATTTATTTTCCACAGTATGTGGCAGGTATTCATTGTAAGTAATTTATATGTAATATCTCATTTGATCCTCATGATAACTTTATGTATTGAGTACTCTTATGTTATTCATTTTACATATGAAGAGGCTGAGGCTGAGATTTTAATTAACTTGTCTCAGTTTACTAGTAAGGCATGTTTCTAGATGAAACCCTAGGCATCTTAGCTTTAAAAACCCAAGCATGTTTAGCAAAAGTCCAGAAGCATCATATGAATCAATCTGTTCCTATTATGTAACCTAAGTCATATTTCCTTATGTCCAGTCTCTCTTGGTTTTTTCCTCAGAGTCAGAGCTGAGCCCTCTAGCTTCCCATTGATTTATCGATCCTTTAATGAATATTTTTTCTCCTTAAGTTAGCTGAAGTTAGATATAGTTACTTAGAACTAAAAACCCTGTTTGTTCATAGGGTCTCCTTCCAAGTTCTTAATTGTATAACACTGATCCTTACTCACTTCCAAGAAACTGCTTAAAGTACCATATTAAAGACTGAGCTTGATATTACAGGTTAGATTTACATTCGAACCTGCAAGTTACATGCAAGTTATTACATCTATTCTGTATACTCTCTTTGTGAGTGATGTCTAATTTTAAAAGAGAAGTCAACTTTATTTCCCTCTTATTTTGGTAAGGAACTTAATAAGTTGATGTGGTTGGTGGAATAATAACACTCTAAGATATTTAGGTCTTAATCCCTGAAACTTGTGAATGTTAATTTATATGGCAAAAAGGACTTGGCATATGTGACTCATTTCGGGGTCTTGAGATGGGGAGATTATCCTGGATTATTTGGGTGGGCCCTACATATAATTATAAGTGTCCTTATAAGAAAGAGGTAGAGGGAGATTTGACTTAAGGAGAGGAAAAGGCGATGTGATGACAGAAACAGATTAGAGTGGTGCTTTAAAGAAAGAGGAAGGGGCCACAAACCAAAGAACCCAGGTATCCACTAGAATCTGAAAAGGCAAAGGAACAGATTCTCCCCTCAGAGTCTCCAGAAGGAACCAATCCTGTCAACACCTTGGTTTTATCACTGTAAGACTCTTTTCAGACTTCTGACCTCCATAACTACAAGAAAATAAATTTGGGGTTTTTTAAACCATTAAGCTTCTAGTAATTTGTTACAGTGGTAATAGGAAACTAGGTGTTGAAGAAATGAGATCATTTTGTAGGCTTATGCTTGGTTTAGAAAACAGTACATTTTGACTCTATTATGTTTTCGGCCTGGGGAAGATCAATGGCAGCTCACACACGTGCATTGTAAAGTGTTCAGGTAGTTAGTGGGAAAATTGTGTCATGATTTCTGTTGTGAAGAAGACAGAGCACTTTTATGGTCAATGGATTTTTTTAAGGTGGATGATATGAAATGGCCAGTTGGCACAAAATTGATTAATTGCAGAAGTTTGTATCCAGATTATCTTATGATTTTCTTTTTCGTGATTAACAATGTTCCTGCCACCAGTTTTTCTAATGTTGGGAGCCATTCAGTGTTGCTAGGAGTGGTGGCAGGAATTTAGTTTGGCTGGAGCACCAATATAATATGACCTACATCTAAAGAAAAATCCTAGAAAAATTTCTGCTGAAAATAAACCTCCTTTTTTTTTTTTTTTGTTCTTAGTGCCACTTACCTTTTAGAGAATGGAAGGGTAAATTAGACACTGTGGCTAAGTCATTTGAAATATTACAAAGCTTATAGAGTATAGTTCCTGTGAAAGCTACGTCCCTTGAAGATGCCATACTCCTGATAAGGTTTAAGAAATTTAATTGAAAAAATGTTATAAAGATTTTAAGTGACCATAGGATCCTTTGTTAGAAAAAAACAGAGTCCTCTGATTCTTCTCAAAAGGATATGTGTGTGTGTTGAGGGTAGTGGGGTAGAGTGAATGAATAGAATTCCCTTGAATAATGTCTCGATATATTGCCACTGTTAATAAAATTATGGTTGGTGAGCCAAGCAGAATACATTTGAAATAAATAGCTTCTAAACCGATATTACAGAGATTTCCAATATCAACTTGTTTCTATTTCACAGTGTGTAGATAATAGGAGGGAAGACACAAATAAAGGTCATTGCTTATGTTGTAGTTATATGTCTTACAATGCCAGACTGATGTTTTTAAAAGAGTGGCTGAATACTTATACCATCCAGGATGGATATTCTCTCAGATGCTGACAAACACACATCTATCTAGATAATAGAACTGATTCTTTTTTTTTTCATGTGTGTTTGTTCACATAAATACAACACGTACAGCATTCAGCTGTGACTCATGAATAAATCTTGAAGATGCATGAGAAGACACAGCATTCAAATTTGATTTTCAACTAAAAGTGAGAGGATAGGGGAGAGAGATCATTCCATGGGAAAGAATGCTATTTTATTAAATTCCTGTGGTTTCATCGGGGAAATAAAGTTGCACATTATGGAGAATTTGCATGTCTTAGATTCAAATCGTGCTCATAAAAGCCAAAACATTTTGTGGTTTTTGCTGTTACTGTTGCTCTTGTTACCATCATAGAATCTTGATCCTTGCTATCTAGCGTGATGGAAGGCCATTTTAATTTAGTTGATTTAATGAATGAATCCACATTGAGCACCTAAGGTATGCTTAAGTTCAGTTCTGGAGGATTAAAGAAAAGTGATGGTTCTTTTCCATAAAAAAACTAGAGCGTTAGAAACGTAGAGTGAGTAAAGTATAATTCTTAGTTAGGATCAGCAAAATGTGGCACACCTACTTACTACTTCCCTCTTCAATGTTCATGGCAGACATTGCTAATCACTCAGGCCTCTCCTTTCTTTTGAACTTGGATGTAGCTTCTTCTCTCAGCATCACACTCCAAGAAGCCAGTACCAATGGACTGAAGATGACATTTTCAGTAAAACTTACTTGCTCTCCTTGTTCTCAAACTTCTCAGTTTGAGCTGCTATAACAAAAATACCATAGACTGGGTGGCTTAAACAACAAACACTTACTTCTTGGTTCTGGAGTCTGGAAATTCCAAGATCAAGGTGCCAGCAGATTCAATGTCTGGAGACCACTCACTTCTTTTGTATCCTCACATGGCGTATCCTCAGTGGATTACAGATGCTAGACAGTATCCACTATCAGCGGTAGAAGTTCAAGGACTTCTGCCCACTGCATCTTGGTATTGGAGTCACCAAGGAGAAGACAAACCAGGCAAGCACTGGATAGAACAACGCTTTACTCACACAGGGAAGAGACAGAGCAAGATCTGCTTCAGTTGTGGGCATCGGTCTTCCGTGGCCAGCAGGTCCCTCTCAGCAGCATTCAGTCTGCACACACTCCTCTTGTGCTGTAGCAGACAGACCTTGTTTCTTTCCCGAAGAGGACAGATATGGTAGTGGGGTTGGTCAGGTGCCGCATGACACACATGCTTAAACAGAACAAAGGAGTACACATTGAGTCTCAAACAGGGAAAGATATTCTCACATAAGGTGACAAGTCCAACACAGGCTGTGAGGGCTCTTTATCTCTTGGTAAGGAAGTGTTACAGGACCAAGGTCCATTCTTCTGTGGCTAAGTGGGGATCAAAAGACTGCGTGCAAGAGATTGCCTTACCCAACAGACATTAATCCCGTTATGTGGGCTCCACCCTCATGACCTAACTACCTCCTAAAGCCCCCACCTGCTAATACCATCCCATTGGAGCTTGGGGTTTCAGAATATGAATTTTGGGGGGCACAAATATTCAGTTTATAATAATGAGTAATCTAATCTCATCAAGTGAGCTTATTTATTTACATGAAAAATGAGAATAAAAATATCTACCCTCAAAGGAGCTAGTCAAATAGTGTAGGTAAAAGTTCTGAGGTATGGAAAGGCCAAAGGTGGAGATGTTACCCTTCAAGTGGCTGGATGAGATTTATACATACGAGTTAAATAATATTAATATTATTGGTTGTGAATAATACTGTGATCACTAACAGCTTCTGGTAGGCCAGAAGTTAGTTTTGAAACCAGTGGGGGATTTTCTCTTTATTTTTTCATTCATTCATTCATTCATTATTTATTTCCTTCAACAATTCAACAAGGAGCATACCTACTGTAGGCCAGCATCTGTGCTTTTTGAGGACACTTCACACTAGTCCAAGGAGAAATGTCCATGATGCACACTGTTTTGTATCTCAGAATTGTCTGCAGCTCTGGGACCAATTAGCATTTAATTTCAATAAGTGAGACAAAAAGCTCTCCATGCTAACCCAGATTTTTACAGGCCTGAGCTCACCTGCCTCACAGATCTTCCTAGAAAGAACAGAAGAAGCTGGAAATACCATAGTGTTTGATGCCCAGATGGGGCATATGTGACTTTTCAGCACAGAAAATTCAACATCTCCTTGTTAAGCCATTGCAGCCTTCATGGGGAAAAAGAATTGTCATTCAGCAGATTGGAAATACTCCTCTGTAGCATTTTTTGGCACCTGCTAATTATGCAGATTTCTTGGTAAATGAGCATTTCGGAAATGACATGTTCAGAACCACAGTATATAGCAAATATATTAAGTATTTTTAAAAGATGCCCTGTGTGCTCATGGAGTCTTTACTGAAAGACTCAAAACGGGACTGGGATTCCTTCTGCATAGGTGAACGTGCTCATGTAGTTAGCTCTCACAACACAAATGGCAATCACATTAAAAACACTCCTGTGAAATGATGAAGATATCATTTGATATTTTCTGGTGGAAGTGGAGATGAGAGACAGGAGATTAAGAAAAGGAGGGAGAAAAAAGCACATGAAAAGGACATTCATTTAAAAATGACAAAAAATTCTGTTTACTCTCTTATCAAACAAGGATAATACAACCTGTTTTGCCTTACAGAATTGTTTTGAGGTATAAATTGGGTAAGAGACTATAATTCCTTGGAGAGTTAGAAAACATGAGGTGTGTTCTGTCTTCCAGTTCTAGCTTAAAGTAAAGAAGATAATGTGCTTGTAGTCACAGAAAGCGCAGTTGTCTTCAAGTTACCAGGAACAGTGCTCAATGGATATAGCCAAAAGGGGTAAATAGATCCATGGCTGGTTGGAGGCAGTTAGTCCGGGGATGCTGCCCACCTCAAGTCTACCAGGCCACTTTGAGAGATGAGTGGGTCAGATTCTTGCCACACCTGTCAACCAGAGGTTTCTTTGTTGGGTTGCTTATGAAACTTCACTTTCGTGGGCTCCATGCAAGATCCTGCACCTAATTTTGAATCCATAGGAGTTTTTCCAAAAAATTATTTATTTATTATTTTTTCTTCAGTTTTATTGAGATATGATTGACATACAGCACTGTATAAGTTTAAGGTGTACGGCATAGTAATTTGACTTAAATTTATCATGAAATGATTATCACAGTAAATTTAGTGAGCATCTACACATCTCATATAGCTACAAAATTAAAGGACTAAAAAAATTTTCCTTGTGATGAGAACCCTTAGGATTTACTTTTAACAACTTTCATATAAAACATACAGCAGTGATAATTATATTTATCATGTTGTACATTACATCCCTAGTAATTATTTATCTTATAACTGGAAGTTTGTACCTTTTGACTACCTTCATCCAAATTTCCCTCCCTCAAGCCCCTGCCACTGGTAACCACAAATCTTACCTCTTTTTCCATTTTTTATTTTTTTAAGTATAATTGACCTACAGCACTGTGTTATTTCCTGTTACACGACAAGTAATTCGGTGTTTCCATACATTTCATAATGAATTCAAAATGAGTAATACCCCATTATATATATATATATATATACACACACACACATATATATGATAATGTATATCACATATATATGATAATATATATACACATATATATAATATATATCACATCTTTATCCATTCATCTATTGATGGACACTTAGGTTGCTTCCATATTTTGGCTATTATGAATAAGTTTGCTATGAACATAGGGCTGTATATATCTTTTCTAATTAGTGGTTTCATTTTTTTTTGGATAAATACCCAGGAGTGGAATTAGTGGATCATATGGTAGTTCTTTTTTTACTTTTTTGAGGAATCTCCATACTGTTTTCCATAGTGACCACACCAATTTACATTCCCACCAGCAGTGCACAAGGGTTCCCTTTTTTCCACATCCTCACCAATACTTGATATTTGTTGTGTTTTTGAGAATAGCCATTCTGATGGTAGCTCATTGTGGTTTTGATTTGCATTTCTTTTATGATTAGTGATGTTGAGCATCTTTTCATGTGTCTGTTGACCACGTATATGTGTTCTTTGGGAAAATGTTTATTCAGATCCTCTGCCCATTTTTTAATTGGGTTGTTTGTTAATTCTGATGTTGAATTGTATGAGTCCTTTGACTATTTTGGATATTAGCCCCTTATCAGATACATCATTTGCAAGTATCTTCTCCCATTCTGTAGATGGTCTTTTCACTTTGTTGGTAGTTTCCTTAGCTGTGCCAAAGCTTTTTAGTTTGATGTAGCTCTATTTGTTTATTTTTGCTTTTGTTTCCCTTGCCTGAGGAAACATATCCAAGAAAATATTACTAAGACTGATGTCAAAGAGCTTACTGCCTATGTTTTCTTCAAGAAGTTTTATGCTTTCAGGTCTTACATTTAGTCTTTCGTCTAGTTTGAATTTATTTTTGTGCAGTCCAGTGTGATTCTTTTGTATGCAGCTGTCCGGTTTTCCTAACACCATTTATTGAAGAGGCTGTCTTTCCCCCATTGTATATTCTGGCCTCCTTTGTCATAGATTAATTGCTCATATACGTATGGATTCATTCTGGGCTTTCTATTCTGTACCATTGATCTATTGTCTTTTTTTTGTGCCAGTACCTTACTATTTTGATTACTGTAGCTTTGCAGTATAGTTTGAAACCAGGGCGTGTGATACCTCCAGCTTTGTTCTTCTTCCTCAAGATTGTTTTAGCTATTCAGGGTCATTTGTGTTTCCGATACAAATTTTAGAATAATTTGTTGTAGTTCTGTGAAAAATGCCATTTGTATTTTAATAGGGATTGCATTAAATCTCCCTCACCTCTGTCACCTCACCTCCCTCACCTCCCTCACCTCCCTCACCTCACCACCCTCACCTCACCTCACCTCCCTCACATCACCTCACCTCCCTCAGCTCTCTGTCACCTCCCACACCTCTCCTCACCTCCCTAACCTCACCTTACCTCCCTCACCTCACCTCCCTCCCTAGATTGCCTTGGGTAGCATGATCATTTTAACAATGTTAAATTCTTCCAGTTCATGAACACTTTCCATCTGTGTCATCTTCAATTTCTTTGATCATTGGCTTACAGTTTTCCAAATACAGGTCTTTTACCTCCTTAGTTAGATTTCTTTCTAGGTATTTTATTGTTTGGTGTGATTAGAAATGGTATTTAAAAAAAAATTCTCTTTCTGATGGGTTATTGTCAGTGTATAGAAGTGCAACATATTTCTGTGTATTAATTTTGTATCCTGAACTTTACCAAATACATTGATAAGTTCTAGTAGTTTTTTGGTGGTGTCTTTAGGATTTTCTATGAATAATATCATCTCATCTGCAAACAGTGACAGTTTTACTTACTTCTTCCTTTCCAAACTGGATTCCTTTTATCTCTTTTTCTTGTCTGATTGCTGTGGCTAGGACTACCAATACCATGTTGAATAAAAGTGCTGATAATGGACATCCTTATTTTGTTCCTGATCTTAGAGGAAATGCTTTCAGCTTTTAACCATTGAGTATGATGTTAGCTGTGGGCTTGTCGTATATGGCTTTTATTATGTTGATGTATGTTGCTTCTGTACACACTTTGTTGAAAATTTTTATCATAAATGGGTGTTGAATTTTGTCAGAAGATTTTTCTGCATCTGTTGTGATAATCATATCATTTTTATTTTTCAAATTGTCAGCATGGTATATCACATTGATTGATTCGCATATATTGAACCATCCTTACATTCCTGATATAAATCTCATTTAGTCATGGTGTATGATTTTTTTAATGTATTGTTGAATTAGGCTTGCTGATATTTTGTTGAGGATTTTTGCATCTATGTTTATCAGTGATATTGGCCTGTAATTTGTGTGTGTGTGTGTGTATGTGTGTGTGTGTATATGTGTGTGTGTCTGGTTTTGGTATCAGGGTGATGCTGGCCTCATAGAATGAGTTCAGAAGTGTTCCTTTCTCTGCAGTTTTTTTGGAATAGTTTGGAATACTTATGAAACTTATACTTTAGGAATTCTCACTTTCATGGGCTCCATCCAAAGTCCTGCACCTAATTTTGAATCCATAGTTCATTTGTTTTTTTAAAATTTTCTTGGCCATGCTGTGTGGCATGTGGGATCTTAGTTCCCTGACCAGGGATCGAACCCACACTCCTTGCTTTGGAAGCATGGAATCTTAACCACTGGATCACTAGGGAAGTCTTGAATCCATAGTTTTTAATTCATTTTCTTTTAAAAGATTTTCCAAATTGTATAAACTTTAGGCCCCACAACACTGACTTCTACCCCTGCTCATAACTCATGCATAGCACACTTTTTGGGAAGTTCCAACCTATAGTTTGTTCATACTGGGCTCTGTATTAGAAGTTCACTCAGTAGCCACTAGGGGTGTCATGGACTAAAGGTGATGAACTTCTCTATACATAAAAGTTTGGCCCTTTGTCATTTAAAATAAATAAATGCATACATACTTACATTAACTAGTTTGTATGTATAACTGAGCACTAAGCATACCTATATATAATTCTAAAACATAAAAATAATAATCCCTTTGGATCAAGGGTTAGAGAAATAGAATAATCATATATACAATCATATATACAATAGAGTAATCATATATACAATTTGTGTAATAATAATAATAATAATGCATTAATTTTCAGTGCCCACTGAATAAGTCTGCTGCTTTCTACCCCTAATTAAAATAATAAATCCTGTACTTGAACTCCTCCTTACAGAGGTGATGGGAATTGAAAACAGTCTTAGGATCTATGACCTTTGTAAAGTGTTCAAGGCTTAGAGGTCTCTCTGACATCTTAGGGATCTAGATGTACCACAGCCCTCACTTGTGGGTGCCACTTGATAGGATATGGTAAGGAACTCCACAGTTTCAAGCATGTCTTCTCTCTTTTTATTCAGTTGTTCTCAAGGTAATTTTACTTTATAAAGAATACAAAGTGAGTAGAACTTGTCTTCGGTGTTATCCCACTTATCTCTAGGACCCCTCAACTCTCTAACATATCCTTTGTTCAGTTTTCTTTCAATGATTCATGGGATTGCAGAGTTAGAGAGGAACTTAGAGTTATTGTTGGTAACCCTTAACGGATTCTTAAATAATCTCTATAGCATCCTTGACAAGTAAAAGGCCATTTGGTACGTGGACACAGCCAATAATGGAAAATCTACTGCCTGTATCACCTGCCTCCATCCATTTAACTTTGCCCTGATTGTGAGAATGATTTTTCTGACACTTGGCTCAAATCATTTTCCCTTTCTGTGTGTTCAAACAGCCTACCTCTTTGTTCACTGGCCTTATGGCAATTCTCTCCTTATTTTGCTAGCATTTCTACCAAGGTGCTAACTGATGATTTAAGCTTTTCTTCTATAAGGATTATTCTTTCCACAGGAAATTTTAGAAAAAGTAGTTTATTAAATCTTGTAAGATCCCCAAAGGATAATTAATGATGATGAAATTCCAAGCTCTGGCTTATAGGGAGGATCCTGTTCCTTACCCATCAATCACATCTTGGAGGATGCTACCTCACTCCTTTGTCTCACAGTAGCACAATAGGAAGCCCTATAGGGACCCCTGGAGTGTCTATGAGGTGTGGAGGAGCAAATACTGGACTAGAATTGACAAACTTTCCTATGAGTAGGACCTGGATAAGACACAGCTTCCCTGATAGTACCCTATATTCTCATCTGTAGAAGGAAGAGGTTCGTTTCAATCGTGAAGGTGCCCTCAAGCAGCAAGGTAGATTTAGGGTGCCATATTATCTAACAGTGCACTAATTTAGATTGATGATTACAGAATTCCAGGCATACAAATAGAACACTGATTTTGTACGTTTGGATTAATCTTTGAAAACCATATGCTGTAGTACAGTGACTTGGAAAGTTGTGTTTCTTTAAAATCATGTCATCTCTTGGCAGATACTAATTTTCATTTCTGGTAAGTGCTTGCTAAACCATTTCAATCCATGTTGGCATTGGATTATTAAGTATCACAATAGATCTGTCAGAGAGTTGTATGTGAATAGAATGCATATGAATTATAGTAGTTTACTTCTAAGCAGTCTATAATATGCTCAGATAGCACTTAGAAGTCTTTTTTTTGCACCTTAACTGTGTTAAAGTGGTAAAGATTAGAAACTAATTTTGTATACATCATAATACCAATATTTGTAATTAATTTGATTTACAGTACACTAAATAATAAACTGGGTTAAAATTTTACCAAGTTATGTGGATAGTCATTAATGTGTTCCTTTTCTATTTCCTTATTCATTTTTAGAAGTAAATTAAATGAGTTTTGATGTTTTTAAAAGCACATTAAAGGTATGTGCAGCCCAGATAAAGCCCAGTGAATATGGTTATTTAGCAGCAATGCAGATGGTTCTTATAGCTTCTCCTCAGCCCACTGTGATACCCTGTATTTCAAGAGATGAGAAGAACTCTGAAAACAATTAAATTCTGTGAATTGAATTCATCCATTAGGACAGAGACAGTCCCTGGGAGCCATGAATTGTGATGGAAAGGGAGGTTAGTGAAGGTGCATCTTGGGTCTTGTTCTATCCAGGAGGATACAAAGCAGTGATGATGTATAAATTCATATGTTAGTGGACAGAGCCAAATTTGAGATGACATATTTGAGTCATACTAGTGACACTATATGGCACTTATAGAGTAATACAAAGGACACTCTAGAGTCCTTACTCCATTTCTAGAATACAGACATTTCCCCCATCCTCCCACCAATTGATCCTGACAACTCCATAATTATTGATTTGTTCCCTGGTGTTATAGAAGGATCCAGGTTATATATATCATAGTACCTAGTGAGGTGCTGGATTCATTTTAGGTGCTACACAATTAATTGTTGAATGAATTGTTAAGTTAATTAAGTAATTCTGTGGTGCTATGATTATGATGTTCTAGGTAAAGCCAGAATCATAGTTCTCTACAATGACTTACTTCCTGTTGCTTAGCCTTAATTCATGTTTGTTCTTGTACAGACATGGACCACCTGTCTTGCATTCCTACTTAACCAAATCACAACCATTCCTTGTGGTTCAGCTCAGAGGCTTCCTTTCTATTCTAGGCTTTTTGGTTGCTCCAGAGGGAAGAATTTTTTCCTTTCTTAACCCTTGTAGCAACTTTCTGGCTGTTTGTCATATGTAATGTTGTGGCATATAGCTGATCATAGCATATGTCAGTATTTTCAGTACTGAATTCAACAATGGCTTGTGAAGAATAGTAAACAATATGTAATGGAAACTAAATTTCTGGTTCTTGCAAATATCCTGTTATAAAAATATAAAACAACCTGCACATATTTGGAAGAAAATCAACTAGTATTAGGACTATTACTAAGGAAGGCTGCTCAAGTGCCAGACAAGTTTTCCCTAGACTCCAGAACATTTCCCATAACATGAGAATGTGTTATTTTTTATTTGAGTATGCAAATAGGCAGCACTTAGGGGCGGTGTGGTCAGATATTACCCTGTAGGGCCTACAGATGAGTTGAGGAGAATCTAAGTAGTATTAAAAGAGAGAAAAAACAAGGAGGGGTTTTGATTTTATAATGAGTATGAAAATTTAAATGAGTATGTAAGAACTTCTTGGGTACCTGCTTCTGTGTCGTGAGCCATGTGAGCTGTTTCATGTTGCTTGGCCCACACCCTCTCTCTCCCTTTGCCTCACTGTGACTTATACTTACGTGACTGCAAAATGGGAGTGCTTGTCATCTGGCTGAACTTGTAGGATCTGACAGGCAGTCGCTGTGAACAAGCTGCTCTCCTATTCCTTGTGACTACCAACACAAAGGCAGACCTGCTGAGGAGCTCTGAATCTTATATGATTTATTATGTGCGTACAAATAATAACGAAAACAACAAAGGGCAATATAATGATGGCCCTTTATTGCATGCTTACTATTTTTCAGAGTTCCAGCAGATAAAACCTCACTTTAAGAAAAATACTTATTGTAGACATGAGGAAGCTGAGGTTCTCATAACTAATTTGTGGCAGAGTCAGGAGCTGTCCTTAGATCTGTCCTAGATCCATCCTTAGATCTTTTTTTTTTTTCTTTTTTCTTTCTTTGTGCTACGCGGGCCTCTCACCGTTGTGGCCTCTCCCATTGCAGAGCACAGGCTCTGGACGCGCAGGCTCAGCGGCCATGGCTCACGGGCCCAGCCGCTCCGCGGCAAGTGGGATCTTCCCGGACCGGGGCACAAACCCATGTCCCCTGCATCAGCAGGCAGACTCTTAACCACTGCGCCACCAGGGAAGCCCCATCCTTAGATCTTGATCTGTCCCACTCCAAGGCCTCTTCACCTCCACACTACCTTACCTGACTAGGTAAAGAATTCTTATGGGGACAGGATTCTATTTTATGCATCTTGATGACTGAACACCGGCACATGCTATAGTTGATTAAAATAATAGCTGAAGGAGTGCCCTTCTTCCCCCACCCCTTTTATTGTAAAACATTTTAAAAAAGAAAAATATAAGGATTAATGTAAGGAATATCAATCTAAAAAATAGTAGTTCTCAAAGAAGGGTGATTTTGCCCCCAGGGAACAATTTGGCAATGTCTAGAGACATTTTTGGTGGTCACGATGGGGCATGGTGGCACTGGCATCTAGTATGTAGAGGCCAGGGATGCTAAACATCCGGCTATGCATAGGAAAATCCTCCACAACAAAAAATTATCTGTTCCAAAATGTCAATGGTGCAATGGTTGAAAAAATAAATAAATGGTTTAATAAACCAGACATTTTTGAAGCCCTTTAATATCCGTCCTTGATTACTTCTTTCTTTAGAAGTAGATGTCCCTAGGCATTCTTTTATCTATCTACTATAATATATTTACTACTAATGTAAGTGTCTATAAGTAATGCAATGGATTGTTTTAATATCATACAGCAATTTGATGTTTTTCACTTAAAGCTATCTTTTGAGATTTATCCACTTTAAATTTAAACATAGTTTATTAATTTAAACAGCAGAATAGTGTTCCATGAATATACCACAATTTATCTATTCACCTTTGAATATTATTTTAAATACAGTGATTCAATTAATATCCTTGTACATGTACCTGTACAGCAGAGTTCCTCTAAGGTTTATACAGAGAAGTCAAATTTCTGGATTGTATCAATATGCATTTCCAGAAACAGTGAAGATGAGTTTCCATTTCCTCATATCTTCTCCAGAGTGTGATATCGTCAACTGTAATTTTTGTGAGATATTCCTTCTTTTACATTGTAAAGTCTGCTGGGAGTCCTTAATACTTAATGTTAAAGGATTTTCAGATTTCTTTAACATTTTATGTAGACAGTCATATGTCCCATTTCTATTGCCTTCTATTTATGTTTAGAAGAAAAGTAAATGAATTAATGTAAGTGCCTTTTTTAATAGGCTATATTGACTCTTATCCAATTGCCAACTAAATATTCATTATTGAGATTGAATGTCCAAGTTCAAATAAAACATCCAGGGGTTACCATGAACTCTTCCTTTACCCTTGACCACACCTAGGCATCCCAACCTAAACCTTTTGAATTCATTCTCTTCTCTTTATCCTCACTGCTAGTCCCTTAGTCTGGGTCTTCATCACTTCTTATGGAATTTCAGGAGCAAATCCTCCTCGCCCCCAGTACTCCTCTTCTCCAATCTGTTTTCCGTTCACAGTGCAGAATAATCTTTCTAAAACTCAAAACTCTTCTTCTTTAAACCCTTTACTGGCTCTTCCCAATAAAGTTCACCTTAGCATGGTCTGACACCTGCTTGCTACTCTAGCCTTGCTAACTAGTCCCTCCACAGTCTATTCTACATTCCAGTCAAATGGAACTGCCAGCACTCCCTGTAAAGCCAAGCTTCCCATGTCTCTGCCCTTATACATGCTACTCTCAGTGCTGTGATGTTGTCAGTAAGCTCTTTGCCCAGCTACTCCTGTTCATCCTCCAGGTTTCTGAGTAGATGTCATTAGGATGACATTAGAAGATACTAGGATGTCTTCCCTTGCCCTTCCTTCACCCCAGGCAGGGTGAAAGTCCCTCTTTGTACTGTCCTGACAGTATGTTATACTACACTGATCACATTGCATTGTTGTTACCTCTTTCCATATCTAGTTTTTTCTTACTAGGACTTCAACTCCTTGAGGACAAGTCTGTCTCTAATTTGTCTTTATTTCTCTGATCCCCAGAACAGAAGAAGTGTTCATAAAATGGATGCGGAGTAATGGTAAAAGCCTTCTTAACTTTGAATAGTTCACATCCCTCTAAGTCATGAACCCAAACAAGAGTGGACCCTGGGTTCAAAGAGCTGACTCCCTCTTTGAAATCTCATGTGAGAGGTCAAAAGATCTCCTCTACAAGAACCAACCTTCTCCAAATGTTCTACATATTTTAGATTCACCGTATTGTGGAGTGTGTTTCTCCTAAGGTATTTCCATTAGTTTTTAAAGTCCATATGCATCTTAAAGGAAATGTAAACCACATGTTTGACATTCATTTACACTTAACTAGTTATTTTTTTCTATAAAAAAGAAAAATGTAAATCGATGTTCAGATGCCTTTGGGGCTTTTTAATAAATATAACTTTCAAGTCATTTTTCTTTCCATGGAATTATTACAAAGGAAAATGCCTTTGAACAATGGAAGGTTATGACTCAGTCCCAAACTCTAAGTAAGTGGTATTTTAGTAGGTTCCAGACTTGGTTACAGCCCTTATCCCAGAGCCCTGAACCACAAATTCCCAGTTATATTTGCTCTCTTCAGCTGTCAGAGGTAGAAACAGAGGGTACTGACCTTTTATTTATCTTTGCGTCTTTAAAGTTAATTTGTCCAAGGAAAGCGTTCTGTACTTAGAACATCTGGGTTCTAGCCTTGACTCATGCTAGATTCAGGGGTGATATCCATATTCTACCTGCTTCATAACACTGGTGGGAGCATCGAGTGACATGAATGTGAAAGTAAAGTAGATACAGTAAAAACCACTACTCATAGTCTGTTAGTGGGAGGATGAATTGATGCAGCCTTTTTAGAGGGATGTTTGGCAATGTCTATAGGAATTTTAAGCAGTGCAGAGGATCCTTGACTAAATATATCTGACTGCTGTATATTTACCCTATGGATATACTCACAGAACAATGTCAAAATATATGCTTAAGAATATTCATTGTACTAAAGTTTTTCATTAGAAAAAATTATATAATCTAAATTAACTTTTTGGGAGCTAGTTAAATAAGTTAATGGAATACTAAATGATTGTTTAAAAAATATATTTATATATATAAACATACATATATGGAAAGAGCACCAAGATATAAAACATGAAAATAAAAGCTAAGGTATGCCAGTGTATATTGGATTGTCTCATGGATGAAGAACAATATGAAGGAGGAAACAAACAAAACAAAAAACTGGAGGAGGAAATATATGTATTTCACAAGTCACTAGAGAATACTTCTTATTGGTAGGATATATAAGAAAATTTACAAGTAGTTACCGTTGGGGAAATCTTTTAATTTTCATCTTAGGCTACTACTACACTTGTATTTTCATGTCATGTACATGTGTAGGTAATGGGCTTGTGGTACATTTTTGCTTTTTCTTTCATGTTCTTTTGTACACACACACACACACACACACACACACACACACACAGACATATACACATTCACACACACAAGAATATTTAAATAATTTTTAAAGAAAAACAGAAGTATACAGTCCCTTAGCCAAGCACAATCTTCAGAGCAGACAGATTTGGGTGTGAATCCTAGCTCAGCCCCCCATTCTAGTTATGTTACCTTGGGAAAATTACTTTAAGTCTCTAAACCTCAGTTTTACTACCTTTTGGGGGGAATAAACTACCTTTGAAATTGGGGGACAATAACCTACCTTTCAAGCCTATTAAGAGTTACATTTTATAGTAAATAATACATAAAGCTGAATATAATTTGCAAAATCGTAAACCCTCATTAAGTTAGGTTTATAGTTATTGTTTTTGTTATTATTATTATCACTATAAGATAGCCAACACCTTTAAACCTCTTTCTCCATTAAGAAGACTAGTTCAAGGCAATGGCGTCCTCAGCCTTGATTCAGGGCTAGTTTTAGGAAAAATAAATGCAAGACTGGGCTTCCAATAAGGTCTAGCTGTTATAACCAAAAGGCTTAGACTGTTGGGGGTGGATAAACCAAGTATGTTGGAGCAGCAGATTTCATTTGAAACAAGCTCATGTGTGGCCCTTGGAATTCCCGGCTGAGACATGGCTTCTTAACCAGCTCACAGTATTTAGCTTTCCCATTTTCATAAGAAGCTCCAGTTTCAGGTTCAGACTCTAGAATCCCTGGTCTCTGGCTTAGTGTCCTTCAGTGGATCCATGGTTTAGGGCATCCCTGGAACAGACTTTTCTAGAATTTGAAAAAGTTACAAAGTATATTGCTGACCCAAAACCATTTCTTGATTCTGAAAATAAATTGTTCCTGGAAGTGCTTCAGGGGAAAGATTTGGAGGAGCAACTTTCCATTTTGACTTGAATTGCAAACTCACATTAAAAAACATTAAGGATAATAAACTGGAAATTCAATTACCAGGCTTGAAGCCAGAACACCGCACACTCGATTTGGATTTGCATCTTAACTTATAGCTTGTTCTTGCCAATATTACTTAGAATTCAGACCTTTGCTCATGGTATAAAAACACTTAGTGCACAGATGATTTCTCACCAAGTGCTTTTTGATGGACCTGCCCAAATGTCGATTTGGGTATGAGTTTAAATTAGGAGGAAACTTAAAACATTTCTCACTTTTATTTTTATATTTTTATTATTGCACATTGGGAATCCACAGAATTACATGACAAGGGTTTCAAATTTCCATACAATGTTGTGTCTCCTCTTGGATACCAATCAAGGTTTCTATTCGGCTTACAATCGAATTTGTTTACAAGACACTGTGTTGAGATGTTGGACACCTGCCCTTATGAAGATGATTCCTAATATAGGGGTTGGGGAAAAATGAGGGGATATGTTATAGCCTTGCCAAAGAAAGCAGCTATAATGCTATGAATTTTTGGCTTGCCTTGATTTTTAAAAAATAATTCAGGTGTCCAGATGAGGGCTTCCATGAATCTGGATAAATGACCCTCAAGATGGATCTGTCCAATTCCCTTGAGAAGAGTGGCATGACTTAGCCATGAAGGGTATAGGCAGTACCAAGTATGTTGTTCACATTCCCTAGGTGTGAATCCACGCTCCATCATTTATCAACCGTGTGACTATGGACAAGTTACTTAAACTTTCTGTGCCTCAGTTCTCTCATCTGTAAAACTGGGATGAAGATGACAGTACCTATCTTTTAGGATTGTGTAATGATAGAGAGTTAATGCATGTAAAGCTCTTAGAATAGTGCTTGGCAATAGTAAACAATAAATACAATTTTTATTATTATGAGGTGTGATTCATCAAAGACTTACAGGAATAGTGGATCATTATGCTTGGTGTAGAAAAAACAGTGGTTTCTCTTTGGATGCCTCCCAGGATTTTGGCTTCTGTCTATAGCAGTGAATCCCAATCTTGGATGCACACTGTTATCACCCGGTGTCAAAGTATAATTTTTAAAAGTTGAAAGCTTGACTCTCATGTAAATATAGAATATTTGCCCAAAATTTATTTGATTCATTAATGAGAGAACCAGCAGGATAAGTTCAAACAGAATTAAAAAGGCCAAATAGCTGTTGAGTCAAGGTTGAGAACAACTGATCTTAAAAGTTTCCCTCGTTTCCTGACTATGTTCTACATTTTATGCAGTGTCAAGAACATGGTGTGTGTTCAATATTATGTATTTTGTTATAAAGTTAATAAATTAGATTAAACGAGCACAGACCAGTTTGGAATGGCTGGTGTTGGAATGGGCATGGGTATCTGGCCAGCCATCAGTAGAGATGGAAGCTTCCCCGAGGGATGGCCACTCCATTCTCAGTTTCAGGAAGACAGCAAAGAATTCTCCAGTTAACATTCCTTCATGTCTGGTGCACTGTTCACACAGCTGTACCCAGTTTACAGGTCTCTTGGATGTCACTAAACTACCTCCTTGTTCCTACCTGTTGTAGGCAAATCGTTTTTATCAAATCCATGTGTTTTTTTTTTCTTTCAGTCACTGGCAAGTCTTCTTATCATGAGATAAAAGTAATTCTTTTTGGCTTTTATTTTACTCTCACAGCCTCAGTGGCTGTTTAAACAACTCAGTTGTTTTCAACTCCAGGATTTCCATCTCTTCTCTTCAAGTTGGTACTTCCAGTGTGATGTTACTGCTGGTAGCAAGTAAGGTGGATGACTTAATGAGGTGGGCTTCTCAGCTACCATTTCCTCATTGTGATCTATTTTAAGGAGCCACCAGTCTTTGGTTTTGTTTATTTCATTCTTCCCACCCTCCGTGCTTTTGTTTGGGCATTCTGTAATGGGGATAAAAATGATCTTCAGTACTGTCACCAAAATTTTTGGGGGGGAGGAAGGCTGCTTGATGTAGAAAAATAATGTCAATCAGTGCTAGAATTCAAGATGAGACTGAGAATACAATACAGGAGTTGGCTGGGACTTATGCAAAATAAGATAATGGCTGAACTTCTCTACCTGAGACAAAGCAAGATATTTGTTTCTGTTCCTGAGAGGGAAGAAGAGAGACAGGAAGGAGCAGAGAACAGACAAGGTGATGGTAAAAGGCTGGGCAGCTATATGAGGTGAAGGGCCAGTGTAAAGCCTCTGGTGACAGGGAGCCTGCAAGGATGTTTAAGAACAGGCTGGCTTTGTTTGCAGCTCTTTACATTGCTGCGATATGAGCCCCACCTTTTTGCAAACCTGTTTCCCAAGTCTTCAGGAAAGTCTCTTTCACACGTGTGTGTCTAGGGCAAATATGTGTACAAATGTCAATTATAAAAAAATAGCATGGAATTTTATGATTGGATCAAGGTAACAGAGTCAACATACATAGCCAAAGCCAGAAGGAAACTGTGATTATGGAAATCTTGGAGAGGACTTTGAACATACTAAGGTTCTAAAATGGGGTTCAAGGTAATATCATGTGTCCCACAAGCAAGGTTATAGCAATTCACTCTTTCTACAATAATTTAATGGAGGGATGAAGAATGAATGGATCTCTATACTGCAGAGGATCTCAAAATCACTCAGACGTGCCTCATCCGGGGGCTGACAATCTAGTCATAAAGATTTGAGATATGTACAAAGAGCTAGACCTTAGCACCAGGGAGAATCTAAGTGTCTTAAAAGTGCAAACATAAGAATGTTAGTTCAAAGTAAAACAGGATCTGATCTGATTAGGGAAACTATCACAGGCCTCATGGAAGCGAAGGTGTCTAAGGTAAACTTTGAGAAATGGATAGAATTTAGATACGGAGAGGACGGAATTATAATAATAATTACTGCCATTTATTAGACAACGAAGATATACCCATGCAACCACTGCTCCCATCAAGATACACAATGTGTTTATTACCTTAGAAAGTTTCCTAGTGCCTCTGTCCAAGCAACGACCTGTGACTCTTCACTGCAGGCAACCTCTGATCTGATTTCTCTCACCAGAAGTTAGGTTTGCACATTGTGCTAAGTGCACACTTGCATTATCTCAGTTGATCCTCACAAAAGTCTTTTGACGTAGGAGACTGTCACCACTGTACACATGAGGGAACCGCTCAGTTTATTAAGTAATTTGCTCCAAATCGCACAGCTAGAAAATGACACAGCTAGAACTTGAACCCAAGGATAATTCGAAAGCCCAAACTCTCATCCAGTATACAGAGGGAATAACATAATCAAGAAGAGGGCAACTGTAGGAGACGTATATGGCCAATAGTGATAGTTTGACTGTGGTTTAGGTTGTATGAGGGAAAGAATAGGGAAGTATAGCTAGCACTCTGTGGTTTTTTATGGATCTCGTTTCCACCCAGTAAAGGGTTGTGTATAATCCTCCAATAGTCTAGTAATTCTGACCCTTGAACATGAAGGTTTAAATTACCTTCTAGATGATTTTTACATGTCAAAGAGTGTCCTCTTTATGAGGCAGAGAATAACTCCCAGGTGGCTCTGTGAAATATTAAGTGTTGACTTCATAGTATTTGCTGTTATTTATACATATGCATGTACACATTTGTACAGAAATAAATACACATTGTACACATGGGCGTCTGTGCTGAAGTACGCAGCCAAGTGTCAGCACATTATCAGATTTAAATTAGCTGCCTATTAATAGCCCTGGTTTTCCAGTTTCTAAAATGAAAGATCCCAGAACAGCTGGACTGAAATCTGAAGCAGAATGGCAGAATACAACCCTGTAGGCAGTCGTAGTCTGTCTGTAACTGCTAAATAAAGTTTGTAGCTTTATAGATTTGTGGAGACGCCTATAAAAGAGCCCTTGAAATGCTAAGTGGTTTTTGAAAACAGCATAATTCCCAACCAGTGAAAGGGACTGGTTATGCCTTATCAGTCATGGGATTTTGAAGACCTCTCTGACATCCCATTAAAATGTGAAAACAGAGCTGAATCCAGGATCAGACAGGGTCCACATTGGCCACATGGTAGTTGAAAGGGCAACGTGAAGGCCTCCACATACCCACCACGATTTCTCTCCCATCAGTTTATCATTTCTGGGATCCCACCATTAAATGTTTGGACTTTTCAAGTGCAGTGACTTTCACAATCCAGTCCAATATCTTTTCTAGGCTTGGCTCCTGCTTTCTGCTCCATTCCTTCCTGTACCCCTTAGTATCGTGTGCTTCTCCCTCACTGCTCGCTGAACATGCAATGCACCGTGCTTTGCTCTGCTGCTTAGTTCATGCTGTTCGCTCAACGCATGCGTCCTTCCTTCCTCTACCTGGAAAAATGCCACTCACTCTTCAAAGATCATCTCAAACAACCTCTTCCATTCCCATCCAGGCAGAATGAATCATGTCCTCCCTGCTGTTCCTACAGCACTTTGTTCTTGATCTGTGGTGAAAAGTATCACATCCTTGAGTGAGCTCTACCTCCTTGTGTCCTTCAAGTGTGATCCTGGGACCAGCATTGGTTTCACCTGGAAGCTTGTTAGAAAATCAGGATATCAGACTCTGTCCCAGATATACTGTATCAGAAACTCATTTTAACAATATCCTGAGGTGGATTCATATATACATTAATGTTTGAGAATGGTGGCCTAGAGGACAGAGAACATGGCTTAGTGAGCCTGCCCCATAAGTTTAGAATTCATTTTGTCTGGTCTGTTGATTGTGTTTGTATTGTTTTATCTGGCAATTTAACTATTGAACATCTTGCTAACTTTTCAACTGGATTGTAAACTCTCAGAGCAGAAGGAAGAATCTTGTGCTTATTTGTTTTTCTACTCTCACTTTCACATTGGCACTTAATAAGTATTTATTGATGATTGTCCAGTGTCTGCCTTGCAAGCAAGCAGAGGCTTGGTGGGTGCTTGATAAGTATCTGATTTACAATAGGCCCAAAGGGGATTTAGCAAAAATCCCAAAGGGGAAGGCATTTGAATGGGGATTGTAATCTTGACTCAACCGTTAGCTTTGTTGATGCTGAGCCAGTCACTTACCCTCTCTGAGCCCCAGCATTCACTTCATCTGCCAAGCATAGTCACTGGGTGACAGTCTCCCATGGAGTCTGGATCTGCAAGCTTATGATCCTTCAAGTACATGAAGAGAGATTTGAATTTAATTTTAGGGAAAATTCTGTACTCTGCTTTCCTGGAAATAGTGTTTGAAAATTAAAGTCAATATTTTGGAATAATTTAGAGGAGAGTTGCCCCCAAGGTCATTACACAAATTCTCCTTTTTTTTTTTTTTTGAGTTTGTTTAAAAAGAGAATTATTTAATGATTTTTCTCTAGTCTCCTATATTAGTTATAACTGATAAATAATGTTATGGTTTCTGCTCTTTCAGTTGTTAGTGTTTTCAAAGCTTTTTATTATAATCCCTTTCTGGTTAGAAGAACAAAAATTTTCTCCTTTAGTAGTCAAGAAATGTCCTAGAACCCGAGTAAATATTTAAAAAGGCATCTGATACCTACAGTAATACTTTTTCAAATGTCTGTTTGATGAGGGTCCACACAAATGGCAGGTGTTCCCACAGAGTGTCTGTGAGAGACACAAGTCTTCTTGAGAGAGAGTTTCAGGTCTGATATTCTGTGATCTGTAAAATGGTAATAGTAACATGTTTCCCTTTACCATTGTTCATTCTGAACTTGGATAAATCTGAGGAGATGTAGCCTTAGTAATTTTAAAAGTAGCTGCTAGAAATATAATTAGACAATAACCATAACAACAAAAGAATTTAAACATGCGTCAGACTCAAAAGCATTACTAATACTAGGTTAATAAATAGTACTTCATGCTTAAGAGTATGGTTCTTCCAAGCTGCTCAGAGCATTTCAGATTGATTACTGGAAATGTTAATATCATCATTTTATGGTTAGGGGAACAGCAGTCCAGAGTGGGACTAGCTGACCAAAATCCCAATATCCTAGTCAGAGCTGGGCATTGCAGCTCGACCTCATGCTCCCCAGTATGGCCTTTTCCCCACCAACAGATATGCAGAATGTTCATTTTGATCTCCAGCCTGGCTGATAAAAGCTCTCTTCCCTCTGAAATATGCGTATATTTACTGGATTGCTGTGTATTTATGTGTCCCATACAAGAAATGTGATTTCCTGAAACCTGCAGATAAACAATGGTAATTGGAAATGGACAGTGTGCTTTGGCAGATTTGAAATACTGTTAATACTTAATATAAGTCCAAATGCTTCCCGTGATAAGCAACCTTCACTTACCCGAAATCGAGGCCCATGATTAACTGGCAGTTGGCTAGTATTAATTATGAGGCATGTCCTGTAATCTGTCTGCTGATGGGACCCCAGGCAGGTCTGAGGACAGCCTAGGTCTGCAGCACGGTTGAGTTTGGAAACACAGGCCAGAGCCTAATGTTCTTCCTCCTCAGCCACATCTGCTTCCTCGTTCCTGGCAGCCCCAACTGCATGTATTTCAAACTCCATTTCCATCTCAATGAGTTTATGTCCAATGTGATTGTACCGTCCCCTGGCAGGGCCCATCCACCAACCTTGCTCTTTTATCTCCCCCTCGGCCTCTTACATCAGAGGACTTGTAGCTGCTTATGATCTGCTGAACATTAATATTCACTAACTTGCTCCAGGGAGCTATGCTTCACTGAGCGCATTTTCACCTGAAAGGAGATGTTTATTATAAACATTTGGTTAATATTCTGTACATTTGAAAGTATTTTATCAGCATCAGTGTAGGACCAAAAGTCATTTAAATTCAGTGGGAACTGATTATGCGCCAGGAATTGGTCCTTTCCAAAAGAGTGTGTTTTTCCCCCTGCTATAATGTATACATTATAAAACTCACTTACACGGTTGATGGGAACACTTTGTGGACAAACCAGCAGGCCTGCATTTCATCTGACTGAGTATGCATCAGCTCTGACGCTAGTGTTAAATGGAAGAAAATATACAGTATTGCTTTAAAAACTGTCTAAATATAATTATCAACATCTTTGGAGTGATAATAATTATCATAACAAGAGCTCATCAGAGGAAACACACAGTTAGATGAGGATCCTCTGTTCCTGAGTCCTGCCCCCTTGCAGAGGGAGGATGTAATTCTTTTTTGTTTTTTTCCTTCCTAAAGAACCCTAGCTCTCTGAACTCTCCTTCTGGCCCCTCTACAATTTTTCTTTCCATGTGTCTCTGTGAAACTCATTATCCCAAAGAGTTGTTAGGTAGACAATATAAGCAGCTCCAAGAAAGGCTGAAACAGATGAATGGAAAATGCATTTCTAGATGTTACTGAGGTTTGTTTGAATCACACTCCAAACTTTTGGATAAAGTCTTCACAAAAGCAAACTATTGTTACTTTCTACTTGAGGCACTTGTTGGATACTGATTTTTCTTTAAATGTTTTTCTGTTGTGAAATATAACTTACCAAGGAGTGAAGTGTGTGTGTGTGTGTGTGTGTGTGTGTGTGTGTATACATAAAACAATAAAATTCTATGTGGCCACCATCCCGGTTAAGCACACGTTATGTGCTTTCCTGACAACAACATTCCGTACCCCATAGAGTTAACTGTGTCTTCAAGTTTAGCCTGAGTTTGTTCATTTTCAACGCTATATAGCATTCTGAGGATAAATGGATTTACTTATTCATTCTAGTACCGACAGACATTTGGGAAATTTCCATTTAGTACTCTTGCGAGCGATGTTGCTATGAGCATTCTCATTGGAGAGAGATACGTATACACTTGTATCTCTGAAACACATACTGTAGAGTATGATTGTTGGGTCATAATATTTGCAATTCTTCAATTTTACTGGGGAATGCCTAGCTGTTTTCCAAAGTGGTGTTACCATTTTACACAGTTTACATTCCTACCAGCAACATAAGAGAGCTCTGGATGCCCCACATCTTCATCAATACTTGGTAATGCCAGACTTAAATTTGAGCTAATCTGGTGGGTGTGTGGTGGTATTTTACTATAGTTTTAATTTGTATTTCTCTGATTATGAATGAGATTAAGCATGCCTTTGACTTTTTAGTTGGCTGTTTGGAATTCTTTTGTGAAGCATCTTTTCAAGTCCTTTGCCCATTTGTTTAGTGGATTGTCTGTCTTTTCCTGATTGATTTGATGCCATGATAAATGAAAGCCCTATCATGATGTCTATTTAGAAAGTACCCAGCACCATGATCTGGTGCTTTGACATAATTTAATCATTATAAAGACAACAAATCCGTGTAGGTTGCCTAGGTTGCGGCCATATCTCTTAGTGTCAAAAGTCCTTTTTTTTTTATAGTTGGGCTGTTCTGGCTGCTTCAAGAGTCACTTTGATGGCCGCAGCAGGGATTTAATAATGTGTACCATGGAGTTCCAGGAAGAAATAAATTCCTCTATCAGTGAATAGCCAATCTACTCGTGGAACCCTGGAAGAATCCCAAAAAGTGATCTCTTGGACATTCAGGACACTCATTAGTGTCCTGACAGCGGACATAGTCAGTCCTAACTGGCAACATAATCACATACATGATTGTTGCATTGAGTCAGACAATGAAACATGAAGTTCTTTAAGGAGAAAGAGTTTGGGCAAGAATGTGACCAACTTACCCTCTGAGATGTTGCTTCAAAGGCTCCAGACACCTTCTAACCCTTAAGACTCACTTAGGACTTATCACCTATATTAATCACTTCTCAATTCTACCTGTGGTCCCAGAATTCACACATTCCTTCTGCATGTCTTGAAGTTCAGCTCCCTAAGAGGGCATTGGTCACTCCAGTTGCCCCCCCCCCCCAAGAATATGTCCCCTTGTCGACTATAAATCTTTCTAGATAACCTCATAGGCCTTTTTTCAACATATAAGTACTTTATTTGGGTCAGGTGCTGATCAGACTGCTAGGATAGTGGTTTGTGTGTAAGAATCCCTTGCAAATGTGTTTGCTTAGAGACCATGGCAGTGGCATATATTTAGGGTCAGAACAGAGGCTCATAAGACAACTCAGTGCTACCTGGAATCTTGGGATAGGTGAGACTGCATGGCCCCCCTCTGCTCATTTGTCCTTTTATAATGGAATCAGTTGACTTGAAGCTGAACATACGGCAAGCTGCCATCACAACATAGAAACCATTCCCTCTGCCATGGCAACTGAAGACTCAATGCACAGTTAGGGCTTGGACTTATTCAATAAATGCACAACATCTAGGAGGGTTTCTTCTTTTCCTCTCTTCTCTTTTCTTTTCTTCCTCCCTCCCTCTCTTTCTTCCTTTCTCTTTCTCTCTCTCGCATTTGGAAAAGCAGCAGGGAATTAAGACTTTTTCTTCAAACATACCTCTCACATCTTTCTGTGGACAGAGGTGCTTGGAATTTCCCACATACCTTGTTCTACTTCATTTCTGCAGCAGCTTCTTAATGGGAACACATTTCATTGCCAGATTTCATCCCTGAATGCATTGGATCCAATTCAGTTTCCTCCCAAAGATCTTTGAAATTGATTCACCAATGTATTGTTCACAAGTTTAACGCCTAAGGGATAGCACTACAATTAGAAGAACTGTCCTAATGCATCTGATATCTGTAGACTAAATTTGACTCAATAGTGATGAGAATATGAGGCATGCATTCTGTCTAGTATTGTAAGGATAAGTGACTTAGTTTTGGTCTAGTGTTCATCTTGGTGGTTTATTCTCTCCTTTCTCAGCCCTGGAGGGTAATTGCATCTTATTGTCTATATCAAAGCAGTTCCATCACATAAATGGTTGGAGGGGGAAGAAAAGAAAAAGGATATTTTCTGTGAAAAAGCATTGCCAGGGGCTGTTTCTTCAGACTTCACATAACCGTATTCCAAGAAAACCCAAGCCAAAGAGTCAAAAGAAGCAATAACTGGGATTAGGAGGCCTGAAAAGTTTGGTTTTTGCTTCTGCTTCTGTCCTACTTTTGCTGTCTCTAGACCCTCAGATGGAGCAGGGTTGAACAGACTGCAGTTCGAAGGGCCTTTCTGCATGAAATCCATGTTCCCTTCACTCTCAGCAGTGCGCTTTCTCTGTGTTGTGCTCATCCGTTAGCATTTTAATTTAGCTTCATATGGCACTCTTCTGCAGATGGGTTTGCTTTCTTGCTTTTGTTTATTGTATGAGTGACAAACATGAGGGCATTTTCATGATGTGAAAAAATGCCGTGAAGTTGTGAAAATGAGGTGACTTCTCCTTGCCAAGCCCCAAGGAATGTTAAAGCAGAGATGGCTCTGACAAAGAACTGCAAATGTCCCCAGTAGTAAAATGTTCAGAAGCCTTGATCTAATCAAAATGAGAAGTTTTGGCAAAGGCCTATACACTCAGACATGACCTGTGCTTCTCTCTGATAAATGGGATGTGGCTCGTCTGACTCTTCAGGAAGTCACTCAGTTCTTTCTTTAATGGGGACACGTCCTTCTTTATGTGGATTTGGAACAGTACTTGGAAATCAGACACGTACTGCTTTGTGGACATAGTGCTGAGTTGGTAGGCTGTTCACTCTTATGAAACTATTTTCAGACCTTGAGGGGCTTCAATTTTATGAATCCATCACTCCTTGAGGTCTGTAAATTCTTACATCTACCTGGTACTCCCTAAGGACCCATTTATGGATTGAGTCTAAAACTAAACAACTTCTTCATTGGACGTTTTTAAATAGGAAAATGAAAGTTTTAGGGATGGGAAACCTAAGAAACTGTCTTTAAAGTGTTGTCTCTTCCGTCTACACCGGATGTTCCTAAGCACTTGCTGTTTTGTTGAGACTTCTTAGGGTAAAGTGTACAGTTTAAGGCAGGGATGGCCAAAACCTGGTCAACATTAATCCAGAGTTCATGACAGACATCACTAATCAAGCACAGAACTCTTTCCTGCTGAACCAAGAAAAATCGTTTCAGAGTCCTTCCCAGTACAACACTACAAGCCGACTCTACCATAGAGATCAGAGTTGATCAGAATTGCAATGCAAGATGAAACTGACCTACGCTCCCTGGTCTGCGCTCAGCCAGTGATGTGATTCCTCTTCTTAGGGTGAGTGGCCAGATATAACAGACAGCCTTCATCTGGAAACTATGAATATTCAACTCTTCCTACAACTACCCCCTCCGTCTCCCTCTGGTGAAGCCTTGTGAGTACAGGAGGGGCTCTTTTGGCAAGTAGACGTAGTTCCTTCTTTTTTTTTGCGGTACGCGGGCCTCTCACTGTTGTGGCCTCTCCTGTTGCAGAGCACGGGCTCTGGACGCGCAGGCTCAGCGGCCATGGCTCACGGGCCCAGCCGCTCCGCAGCATGTGGGATCTTCCCGGACCGGGGCGTGAACCCGTGTCCCCTGCATCGGCAGGCGGACTCTCAACCACTGCGCCATCAGGGAAGCCCCCGTAGTTCCTTCTTTGTCCTCATTCCAGGCCACCTCGCCCCTGTGTCTTTTTGCCTTCTCCCTACATTCATCAGGGATTTGGCATGTTTTCTCATGGTGCATCGTCTAACTTCAGACTGAGTCCTGGTTCCACCCACAGGTATGGCAGGCAGAATTCTGAGACAGCCACCAAGATTTCTGCTCCCTGGTGTTCACACCCTTTACTCTCATGATTAGGCTACATGGCATGACAAAGGTGAAGCGATTTAGCAAATGTAATAAAGATCTCAAATCAGTTGATTTTGAGTTAGTGTAAAGGGAGATCATCTTGGGTGGGTCTGATCTAATCAGGTGAGTTCTTAAAAGGTGGGTTCTTTGTGAAGGAAGAAGTAGAAAATCTCCTGTTGGTCTTGAGGAATTACATAGCCATGTTGTAAACTGCCTATGGAGCAGGCCGTGTGGCAAGACCCTGAGAGCAGCCTCTAGCTGCTAAGAGCACTCCTCGGCCAATAACCAGCAAGAACATGGGGACCTCCCTCATACAGCATCAAGAAAATACTTTCTTCCAGACACCTAAAGGGGCTTGGAAATGGACATTTCTCTGATTGAACCTTCAGATGAGGAAGTAGACGGCCAACATCTTGTTTTCAGCCTTGTGAGGACCCAGCTGAAACATGTTGGCCTCCTGACCCGTGGAACCTGCGAGATAATAAATTTAACGGTGTTAAGCTGCTAAAGTTGTGCTAATTTGTTACACAGTAGGAGAGAACTAATCTACCAGGCCAGATGTAAATCAGGGTACAGGATTATCCACTTGACCCTTTCTGCTGCCTTTTAAAATCAGCACAGACTTCATTTTGTTTGAAAATGAGTGCAGTATGACAACAGTAACAATAAAACAGTGGTGATATCAGGAGAATTAAAGAAATTTTAAAACCTTATATGTCACAGTAGTTATTTCTAGTTTGTATAAAAACATAAAGAGGCAGAATTAGCCTTTGCTCACTTCCTCACTTCCAATGTCAGACCCTGTATCTGTACAATGAAATGGGCAGTGTCCCTGCCTTAGGAGACATCCGGTAATAATGTCTGGTGAGGCCTAGCTTAGAAGAAACCTCAATACTTACCTTAACACTTACCAAGCCCACCTTCAAAAATTCTACTATTTGCACACCTTAAAACTATTTACCCTTCCTTTCATTTTAATCCCTGTACCTTTTTCTGTATGGATACCTCATCCCCCTCATGAAGGGAGGCTGCTGTCCTCAAGGTGTTCGGTAGGAAACAAACATTATTACTCAGTTACATTTTGAAAAGTTCCAGACAAGAGTCTATGTTCTCAATATGCCATTGCTCACGGCAGGCAAATTCACCACAAAAAACTACTTATCATAGCATTTCTTTGCAATGAATAAAATGGATCCCCTCCCTCATTTGGAATAATAGTAATATGATAATTTTACTTCATAAGGATTTTGTGAAGATTAAATGAGGAAATACATGAGAAGTTCTTAGTACCATTAGGTACATAGCACATGCTTAATAAATGTTAGCCATTATTATAGTTACTATTAAAATCTATTATGTGCCCAGCAATTTGCAGGACTTTAAGTGATGACGGAAAAATCCTTCTGTGCCACCTGCCTGTGTCACAACAGAGACTCTTAGATCAAACATCACAGTGGCTCCTGATCATTCAGGAGTGGGTGGGGATTTGGGAGCCAGAGTGTAAACTGGGCGACCTGAGCTTGCTGAAAGCAGACAACCAAGCTCCATCAGTGAAGAGAAGCTTAATCCAGAAAGGTAGAGTACAAGGTTGAGATCGGGGTGGGGGGTAGTTGAGAAAAATCTCTATTTTGGGCTTTTTGTTGACTGATGGTAGGAAAGAGAATTGAGTGGATGGTTATAGAATTTCTGAATCAAAGTCGTGTGTAATCTGGAAGTCGCAGTTGATTATGAAGATCCTGGGATATGAGTTCTGGGTACCTAAAGAGTATGCCGAATCAGTATTGTTCCTGTCGGTTTTTCTATTTCTGGGCCCTCAGAAGAATTTAATTAAATCATTAAGTTGTCAGTTTTGTATATATACATGTGCATGTGCGCATATATGTGCACGGTGTATCACTCAATAGAGGCAGCGTAGCTGACCATAGGACCTTAATGTATGTTTCTCTGTCCTTGCTGTCTGTCCCAATTATAGCTAAGCTCAACAATGGCTTCTTTATAAACCTAGGGAGTTTCAGGTTTTCTGCTGTTTGGCCTGTATGATCTTTGTGTTTTACATTTATAGCCCTTTAAAAAATGTCATTCTTTTCCCAGGGTTCTTCTGATCATTGGGTCAGAAGGATCTGAGTTCTTGTCATCAGTTGTCCTTCAGCCATGCTGGCACTAGAAGTATAAGAATATCATAATTCCAGAGTGATATAAAGATCTTTCCAAGGAAAATGAGATACCCAGAGGCTGTAAAGGAAAATTCTGAAGGATTTGACCACATTAAAATGAAAAGCCTCAGTTCAGCAAAACACCAGAAACAAATTCAAAAGATAAAATATACACCGGAGAAACCCATTCTCTCCACACATCTTGCAGTTCACAAAGAGCAACTGTTGCCCAACTTGAAAACTGAACAAAATGATAGGAAAATGGGCAATGTACACTAAGAGGCAACTAGACAAGAAGAAATAGGAGTGCCCAGTCAACCAGCAAAAGTCTGTTCCATCTTAATAAGGAGTGAAGGTGAAAGCTTAGTTAAGATGAAAATTTATTGAAAATTAAAATGACACTTCTGCCATAGATAAAAATATTGTTGGCAAGGAAGTAGGTCATTAGGTAGCCTCCCTTGGGCATCCAGGAGGAGGGGGGTGGGCATCCAGGAAGAATAGTAAACAGCAGTGTCAGCTTAAGCAGTGCCTGAGTTTGTGGTCCACAGTCTGAGCAGGGGCCCAGGAAGGTGAAGGCTCCCCCTGTGTCATGGGCCCCACCTTTAAACTAAGTTCAAACAAAGAATGACACATTTTGGTGACACACCTCAAATATGGGGAGTTCTTTAACAGTATTCCAGTGTTTATTTGGTTAAAATTTTCCTTTGTGCCTTTTCCTGCCTAGAATTTTTTTTTTTTTTAAATGCCTACTAAGGCTTTTTTTTTTTTTTTTTTTTTGCGGTACGCGGGCCTCTCACTGTTGTGGCCTCTCTCGTTGCGGAGCACAGGCTCTGGACGCGCAGGCTCAGCGGCCATGGCTCACGGGCCCAGCCGCTCTGCGGCACACGGGATCCTCCCAGACCGGGGCACGAACCCGTATCCCCTGCATCGGCAGGCGGACTCTCAACCACTGCGCCACCAGGGAAGCCCTAGAATTTTTTTTAATCCTTGAAGTTCATTACCAGACCGTCTTAGTGTTTTCCCAGGATATGGACAGTCCTTTCTAGCCTCAATTAGGCCTTTCTTTCCTTTAATTCAGCAATGTTTTTCTTTTATTATGCCTAATTCTCTTTTTCTATCCTCCCGTCCTACTCTAGAGGCTACCAGTTACTTATATGTTAGATCTCTTTGTTATTGTGCCATGGATCTCTTTTTTATTATACCGTGTCTGTAATCACTTTTTTTTGTTTTTTTCGCGGTATGCGGGCCTCTCACTGTTGTGGCCTCTCCCGTTGCGGAGCACAGGCTCCGGACGCGCAGACTCAGCGGCCATGGCTCACGGGCCCAGCTGCTCCGCGGCGTGTGGGATCTTCCCAGACTGGGGCACGAACCCGGGACCCCTGCATCGGCAGGCGGACTCTCAACCACTGCGCCACCAGGGAAGCCCTGTAATCACTTTTTATTTTGTGTCAGGGATTTTTGTCCCCCAGACAAATTTGACATTTGGCAATTGTCAAATGCTAGAGACAAGCTACTGGCATCTAATGGGTGGAGGCCAGGGATGCTGCTAAACATTCTACACTGCACAGGACAGCCACTGTCACAACAAAGAATTATCCGGTCCAAAATTTCAATAATGAGGTTGAGAAATGCCCCGTGAGGGTCAAGGCTGGATCCTGATAGGTCTGTAATTTCAAATCAATTCAAATGATCGTGGAAAAAACCCAGAACTTATACAGAAGCAATATGTAAATTTTCTCCTGTAGATAATATTTTTGATACTAATGCTAATGTTGGGAGCCTTTGGGAGCATGTATATGAATATTTGAAGCTAAAAAACAGAGAGATGTCCTTTACATCTAGCTCATAATTTTAAATAATAGATACTATAATAAACCTTGATTAAACCTTCGTTATTTAACATGCTAAGGGATTGTACTATTTGTATGGATTATATTTCCTAGTTAATGGCTCAAAATACTTTTGTTTAAACCTTTGTTTTTAAAAAAAGATGGGATTTTCTGCTTGAGATTCTTCCAGTTGAACTTATCAAGCAAGAGGAAAACCCAGAAATTCCATATAAAAACTCTGAAATCCCATATAAATTTAGGAGGAGATAATTCTGATTTTTAAGATAATTTCTCCTAGATATAAGATTAGACTAAAATGATACTGAACACAATATGTATTCTAAAAGTGACTTTTAAAAAAGTTTAGATCTAGCCATATGGAGTTCCAGTTGGTTATTCAACATCTGAAATTTTCATTGAACGCTTCAAATACATGTGTGCATTGCTCTTATCAGGATGGAGAAATTCCATGAGACTAATGAACTGATCCAGACTCACTTTATCTCTTTTTTTCCATAAATAAACATATTTGAGTGTCTGCTGTTCTAATTGTTTGCAAATTCATTTGCATTGTTTCCATCAATATTTCATAGAACTTACAAAATTAATTACTTGATCTCTGTAATAATAACCCTCCTGTCTCCTCCTTTTCTGTATTAAGGCTAATTTAAAGGGAGGAATTTAATTCAATAGAGTCTCATTGTTTACTCAAATTACACATGCATGATGAGATCTCAGTAGGCAAAGAGGCTGAATGCCACCTTTGAGACTCAGTCAGTACCTGGGGGCAAAAATATGATAGTCTAACCATGTAGTCATTAAGACTTCCCAGATTATAGCCTTTGGATGGTCAGACCTATAGTTTCTAGGGCTCTTCTCAATTCTAAAATGCTAAAAAGCAGTTTCAGAGAAGGACGGGAAAAAACTTCAGGAGGCAGAAGTCCCCACTGTCATCACTGCAGTGGGTTGTATAGGTTTTGTAATTTCCAAAACTCAGTGATACTTTACACTTGATAAAATCATGTGATATCTTCAGTTTATTTTCCTTTTCTATGGCAATTCCTTGATATTCCCCTAATATCCTCTCCACAAAGGGTTGAAATAAAACATTAAGAAAACTAACACATACTATCATCTATGTGGACCAAGTTTTGGATGCCATTTTCATTTCTTTCTCTCTCCCCTTCTTTCTGCTCAGCAGTAATGTGGGATTGACCACAACAATCTTAAATGAGATTTTAAAAAATTTAACAATTACTTAGTTTTCATTTGTGGTTGTTTAATCCAGAGGTTACTCAACCCATGGTCTCTTTGGAAGATGTAGCACTTTTTACTTAAGGTAACTAGACCGCACCACTTTGCTTACATCTAACCATGTTCCAGAAAGAGTTTAAGTTGGCTTACAGAGATGCAAAATTAAAATCATGCCGTGTTCATGTTTTACTGCACTATGCAATGCCTAGGGCAGTCAAAATAGCCGCTAGTGTGAAGAATCTATTGGTCGTTATTGGATACTCTTTGTAGGTGAAGGCTGCAATCAATAAGCAATTTGTTCAGTGTCTTCTGTGGGCTCAGCATTGTGTTGGACACTGTGGAAGATGAAGAAAACATTACCTAATGGTTATAGAAAACAATACCTAGGACCATTTCCTAGGAAAGCAGTAGATAGGAACATTTCCCTTATCCAGAAAATTTATCTAGAAAACAGTCAGGAGACAGAAATTAAAGCTTTGATCAGCCCAGATAATGAGATGGTACCTTTATCCCTAACTGGAGCCCTATTCACTCATATTTTGCTTACGGATCTAACAAATATGATTCTCTGATTTCCAAGCTTGTAGCACTTTGGGAGCAGTGAATTGGAAGGTGGTAGATTTCTACTGCAGGTGTATGGATGGCTGAAAGCCTCTGTAAGTGAGGAGAGATTTGATAAAAGTCAGAAGCCTCTAGAGTATAAGGGCATTAAATACAGGGACACCTAGTAATAAGGCACAATGCAATAATGCATGGCAAAGGTGTAACGCGTCTTTGTATGTATTACATCTAGTTGGTATATATTACACGTAGTAATGTAATTCATGGCAAAGATGTTTAAAAAGACAGGTATACAAGATATACCATAAATGCACTTCTGGTCAAATTTTTTACACTTTTTTTTCAAAAAAGCTTGGGCCTACAGAAGAATGCCATCAATTATCAGGAAAACCGCTACTGTGTTGGATTTATTTTCTGGAGAGCTGAGATTTTAGCATTGCTGATGAGGCTGGACTAATAGTAAACAGCAAGTGACAGGATGTCATTAAATACTGGGTCGTCTGCCATTTCTTTTGATAGATACCAAGGGAAAGTAACTGTGAATGTAAGCTTTAAGAGTGAAAGAATGGTTAAGATCGTGTTAGGTCTTGAATTTGGACTAGAATTCGGATAGATGCTATGGTTTCGCAGTGATTAAATATGAAATCAATTTTTTAAACTATTTTATTTTGGAGTACAGTCGATTAACAATGTTGTGATAGTTTCAGGTGTACAGCAAAGTGATTCAGTTATACATATACATATATCTATTCTTTTTCAAATTATTTTCCCAATTATGTTGTTACAGAATACTAGCAGTGTGTACATGTCAATCTCAAACTCCCTAACTATCCCTCCCCACCCTTCCCCCCACTGGTAACCATAGGTTCGTCCTCTATGTCTGCGAGTCTGTTTCTGTTTTGTAAATAAGTTCATTTGTATCATTCTTTTCAGATTCTACATATAAGCAGTATCATTCAGAATGAAATCAAGTTTTAAAAATCTTTTTTATTCCCACTTTTTCTCTGGAAAGTAGTCCAAGGAGATGGGCCACTTGGGGGTAGAGATTATAAAAGGAGCAGGTAGTGGTACCAAAGCAAAACCTTCATCTTCACCATTTTCTTAGTGCCTCCTTCCATCTCTCCGACTGTCTTCCTTCCTCCAGTCACCTTTAGTCAAGGTATTCTGTTCCAGAGGGAAGGGAAGGCAGAGCAAGGCGGTAGGAGCCATGTCCTAGGTTCAAATTCTAGAGTCTTACTAGCTGGGGTCTTACTATCTTGAGCAAGATGTTGTACCTGAGCTCCTAGAGATGACACCAGTACTCACAAAATCACAGTGGTGAGTCAGCAGGACAACACAGGTGACAAGTGTTTTCCCAAACATCAAAATTCTATGAGAAATGTTTTAAATGTTAAAACATTGAGTGATAACGATTCTTTGGGATTCCTATTTTCTCTTCACAAATCTAGGACCTCGGGGGCCTGATTATGGGAACAGACTGATCTTTAGGACTTTAAATAACTCAGTAGCAATGGTTTAAATCTCAGCACGAAGAGCAAGTACTTGAAAAACCTTCCTCCCAGCATTTGCTCTAAGAAAGTATCTAAAAACGGGTATTATTTGGTGGATTGAGTGAAATGTGCCAGGAAATTATAAAAATGTAGATGGCAGGACTGAGAGGGAATAGTAATGACTCCAAGTCAGTCTGTCTGGAGGCTTGTGGAGAGGATGATAATGACCGATGACTGCGCATTCGAGCCATTATGGCCTGTTAGCTTCAAGTGCACAGGCTGGAAATCCTTATCAATCAAATGAGGGGGGTGGTGTGGCCACTTATACGACAAGCCATTTGCATCCAAACCAGCTTGGCTACCAGTCCATTTACCCAGAGCAAGGCCTGCTGTGTCTCACTCAGAACTGTACTCTGCTCGGGTTTTGCTCCTAATGAGAAAGAGCTCGTTGTTCTAATTGGTTTGAGAGTGAATCCCACTCCATGTCCCCTGGGGAAATCTGCAAATGCCCAGGGCTCAGCTTGTCCTCTCTCATCACCATCTAGCCTCATCCCGTTGAACCCCTCCTTACCACTGGAGCCAGAACAGTCTATTTAAAATGCAAATCTAACCACTACTCCTCTTTTGTTCTCTAAGCCCTCTAGAATGAATCCTAAATTCCTTAGTATGGACAGTAAAGCCCTGTGTGATCTGGTCCCCTGGTCAGTGACACAACTTTACCTTCTGCCAGTCTCCAACTAGAAATTTATGCTCTAATAATGCCAGAGTACGTGAAATCCATGTATCCCTTGACCCTTACTATGCTACTATGTTATACCTCCATGCCTTTGCACTGTTCTTTATTGGAACACTCTTCTATACTCTTCTTACCTGGTTATTCTTTCTCGCCTTTAAAACTTAACACAAACATCTTTTCTAACAGCCTTCCTTATAACTCCAAGAGATGGGTACAGGGAGGGTTGTGCTCTGTGCTTACATCAAACTTCGTGCATGCCTCTCTACTTATGATGGTACATTGAAATACCTGTTTATGTGCTGTTTCCCCATTAGAATATGAGCTTTTTCAAAAACAAGGACTGCATTTTGTTTATCGCTAAGGCACAAGCACTTAGCAAGAGACCTGGCAGTCTACACAGTGTGTGTCAAATTGAATCGTTAGTTGCATCTTGAGAGCATTCCTACAATGAAGTCCATCTGTTGGCCTGTGAATGGAGATCTACCTTGATTACTGGACAAAGAGGAGAACTGAGGCACTTACCAGCAGATATGGATAAGCTAGTTGTTGTCTACATTTTCCACTGAGTATCCCTATGTTTCAAAAGTCATTTTAACATCTTCTCTGTTCCTTGAATCATAATAGACATTATGGCAGAGCACCTGCCCCCAACGGTTTGTTTCCTAGGGGCACAAAGCTAAATATAAGTGCTGCAAGAAAAGTCACAGCCTTGCGGTTTCAGCGAAGAGGCAGACTGCGTGCTCCTCGGAGAGTCAGACTTCATAGGGTCGGGACACATGAAATAGCCTTGGAAATGGCCAAGATTTTTAAAAGTTAGAGATTAGGAAGAGATTGAAGCGGGAGGGGGAAAGATGATGCTTTTTGCCAGAAGAAACATCAGTGGCAAAGAGATGGAAAAGCCCTGAGTATATTTGGGAAACGAGAGTATACCTGATGGTTCTCAATTTGAACCTAATGTGACTCTTTTTCCACCACTTACCCCCATCTCCGTGCTCCAGCCACCCCAACTCCTTTCTCTAGCCCAGTGGTTCACAAACTCAAGTGAGCGTCAGAATTGTCTGGCTGGCTTATAAAACACAGATTGTTGGACCCCATTCCAGCTGCTGAATTTCTGATTCAGTAAGTCAGATGATACTGATGCTGTGGTCTGGGGCCATGTTTGAAAACCACTGCAAAACTTTCCTGTGGACACCACCACGGCCAGGACCTGAAGACATTGCTTCTCCCTCCCACCCCTGCCACAGTAGGAGATGGACCTCAGAACTGGAGCCTTGGGTCCTTTTGGACTCTGAAGGAACAACTAACTGCTCCTTGAAATCACAGCCAACCACCTATTGGCAAGGCAGCCACCACCATTTAGGTTGTTGAACCAGGCAGTGTTTTCCCATCATCCTGGCAAATGAAAGACTAATTTGAGCCATCTGGTTCTGTAACACCCTCCTACACCACGGCTTAAAAGCAGCCGAACATATTTTCTCTTACGTTTTGTCAATAAAATATTGCTCCTGAGGCCGTCGGCTTGTCAGGTTTGCAGCCCATAAAGCAAAGATGGAGCAGTTAGTGGTGGCACCAGCAAGAAGAGGGCCATGGGGGCAGCTTCTCAGCGTTTTCCTGCTGATGCTCTGTGCACCCTTCTTCTCAGGGCAGGTTCTCTAAACGGATGCATTAAAGTATTTTTTTAAAGTGGAACCAAAATGTGTCCAGACCTTTCCTGGCCACTCTGCCCTTTCTGTCCTGTTGATTTTGCTTTGCCTTATGACAGTGAAGAATCAATGTCTAGCATTTCCAACAGCCAGGTGTAGAGTATGTACACATTTATTAAGATTAATTAAAAAGTAACAAATTCTAAAGTAATAATATTAACAACCAGTAGAAAAAGTGCAGACATTTTGACAGTCTTTTTGAATTTCATTAAAAGATGGTAGTGACAAAAACCCCAGAGACTATTTCTACTTTACTAAAGAAATAGGTCACAGATTCAATTACAGCCACTGAAGCATGGACTCAATCTATCATGGCAAATTAAGTACGTTTTAGCAACCTACTTTCCTTTAAAAATTTTATAGACACTTTCAGTGGAAGAAGAAAGACTATAGAAAAAGAAATTGCAAAACCAAGTCCCACCCTCACTCCCCCCTCGGCTTTGAGTAAGCATTTGGCTTATTTGCTTTGGGTATAAGACAGAAAATCATTAAAAAATACTCAGCTCGTTCACAATTATTACTCTTCACTTGTTCATGGTTTAATGATGCAGATTTGGAATTGGGAGTGGGAAATGGCTCCAAATTAGAATCGCTAGTCTTCAAAGGGGGGGGCTTTGTTCTACAGGCTGAGCCCCACCTCCTTCTTTTAAAAGACGACTCTTCGTACTTTATAGCTTTTATGAAATTTTTGCCTCAGACTGTCAGAGCAGACACTCTGTGTTCATTTCTGGAAAGATAAATAAATAAATAAAAAGTGCTCATTCAGCCTGTGGATGTGGTTTAGCCAGGTGCACATATTGGGACAATGAAACATCCTTTTGCCCATAGCAAAATTGATTGTATGTTGACAACTGGGATTTATGAAGAGCCCCTTGTAACAAAGCAGCAGGGGCCATCTTTAAGACACTGCAGCAGCAACAGCAAGTGTAGAGCAGGAGAGGGTGAGACCCTCATGTTTCCCCTTTGACAAGTAAGAACCCGGGGCCGGGACACTCACAGAGTCTTAGGAATCTGTTGTTTGGCCTGGCCAGGAAGCTTCAGAAGCCTCTTAGGTCTTGTTCCCCCAAAGGCAGGGCCACCAAGGCACCCACTCAGTTCAGTGCTGGTGTTGCTTATCCTCCTGGCATTTGCTTCCAGAAGGAGTGACAGAGACGCTTCGTGCATCTCTGAAATGTCTTGCTACTGCCCAATTAAACAAGAGCCTCTCCTCGGCGAGGCAGGAGACTAAACTCACTGTAAAGGCCCAGAGAACCTCATTTCTAATTTTGACAGCAAAATTGCAACTTCCTTAGGAAGTAGATTTAACGGTAGCTGGTCAGGTGAAGATCGCACATAGTCAATATCACCCTTCCAAATATTGCAAACCCATAAGTCTCCACAGCCTGCTTGCTGCCAACAGGTCTTACAGAACGAGTTCCTTCAAACTAGAGTTTTAAGATAAATGTGGGCTGATGTGTCTACCCTGTGTGCTGTGAAACTTGAATCTGTATGATTTCTGCTGGAAAAGGAGAGTGATGAGTTGGAGAGTGGTCATAATTGTTGGGATGGTTCATTCAATTACATTTTCTTTTCCTAGCTTAAATAATAGGACAAAAAAGGGTATGTTTTCAGAGAAAACATCCATCTTTGGTGGACCATTGCCAAAACAATGTAGTAAAGTGGATTTGGGACTGGAAGACCTGTACCTTTCAGCTTCCTATGAGTAGCCTTGGTCAAGTCTTTAGAATTTATTGAGTCATAGTTTTATTAAATGCAAACATGGAAATTCTCTATTTTCCTTGTATTCTTTAATAGGATTCTCATTAGATCCTGAAACAATTTTCATGTTTATATAGCACTTATTTACAGAGCATGTCTCATAAATCGTTACATTTAAGCCTCACGCTAACACTTTGAGATAGATATTATTTTCCCCAATTTACAAGTAGTGCAATAGAGGCCAAGAATTTCCCAAGGCCACCAAATGGATTAAGTGGCAAGTACTTAAGGCTCCCAAGTTTAGCAGTACTTCTAATAGACCTTAAGTGCATTGATTTAGAGAAATGATATAGGGGAACATGCTTAGGAGATTAAAGTGTGTCATGTAAATGGTATATTGTATTATAGGTAGACAGAAACAACAAGCTTTAGTTACAGGAGTCAGCCACTTACCACTCATTAGCAGTGAAGTTGGTTCCAAAACAGTAACTGCATCCCTGTACCTAGTGTTGACTTAGGAGAGTTGGTTCCAAAACAGTAACTGCGTCCCTGTATCTAGTGTTGACTTAGGAGAGGCATCACGCTATTGATTCCTTTGATCATTTACCCTGCTTTCCTTTGTTGGTTTTCACTTCAGGGTGACACATAGCTGACCTATTAAACAGTCATCTTTGTCCACATGGAAATTAATTAACTGGTAATTGTCTCCAGCATATAACAGTGAAATAAAGCTCAGGAAGTAGAAGGAAGATCTCTGGAAAGTAGACTAGCCAGTGTTTCTTGGTTGAGTTCTTCCCTTCCCTCCAAGTCTCATTCTGCCTTCCTCTCCACTTGCTCCCTGAGAAGCTTAACCACCTCTTGATGAACTTGGCATAATAACCATGCACAGCTGGACTGCAATATGGCTTGAGAAGAAGTACACTCACAGCCTCTGGTGCTAGATGAGCTTCAATTTGTTCAGACCACTTGCTGTGTCAGTCTGACTCCAGGCATCAGTGTGAAAAATGGGAAATTTAGTTACCTATATAGATAGTAATAGCAACAGTCATACCTTGAAATTTTGTAATATTTTTCAAGTTACTATGCACATTGACACATGTGTCAGGCAATTCTTACCATTTGGTGAGATAGACAGGATTCTTATTCTTATTATACACTGAGCAAACCTGAGACTTGGGAATTTTTTACCTGCCCTCTCCTACAGCTGGTAAGGGGCAGGCTGATGTCTTGACTAACCTGGCCTCTTTGTGTGGGCACTCATGTTTTGCCTTCCCAGGACTGCCTTTCTGGCAATAGACCCCCTTTTATTTTGGGAACTCCGACATAGGGTTGGGCATCTGACCCAAATTAGGCCAATCTTTCCCGACAGTTTTTCAAATTAGAAATGGGAAATAGAGGCAAGAAGTTTCCAGTAAAGGAAACTTGGACAGGCATGATTTTTCACGGTGTTAAGAAAGCTGGGTTGAGGGGAAAGAATGAAGCTGACAGAGAAGCAAGTTTCTTTACGCCTCAGTTATGTCATCTGTAAATTGGGGGATAATAATAGAGCTGCTTCCTGTGGTTATGTAGAGGTTGAAGAAGTCAGTATTGAAAAAGTGCTTAGAATGATGCTTTGGGCATAATGTATGCTACATAAGTATAAGCTATTTATTATTATTCAATGAATTTCTAGTTTTAAGCAGGGGTAAGTGAGAGAATCTTGGCAGCAGTGAAGTCACTAGTTCTAACTGTTCCTAAGACTGCATACCTTGGGAAAATGGTATTTCAAGAAATTCTCTTTTTTCCCTAAGTTTCTTCTGTTGAAGAAACCCTCATATTTCTAAATGAATAAAGTGTCAAAAAAGTGACTCAAGTTTTCATGTTTGTCTTTGCTCAGTAGCTGCTTATCTGACTCATCCAAACAGTTGTGGGCATTATTATATGTGATACAGAGAATTGAATAAGCTTGCTAATTAGTTAAGCAGATCTCATATATATGTATTTAATTAATTAATTAATTAATTTTAGCTGTGTCAGGTCTTAGTTGTGGCACGCAGGATCTTTCATTGCGGTGTGGGCTTCTCTCTAGTTGTGGTGCATGGGCTCCAGAGTGCACGGGCTCTCTAGTTGTGGTGCGTGGTCTCGGTAGTTGTGGCGCGTGGGCTTAGTTGCCCTGCGGCATGTGGGATCTTAGTTCCCCGACCAGGGATCGAACCTGCGTCCTCTGCATTGGAGGCAGATGATATATATTTAAGATCTCACTGTAGAAATTGGATCACATACAGATAAGTGTTCCCTCCACCCCTACCAAATCATTATCATTCAAAACCATGAGGATCATTAGTCCTAACCTGGCATAAGCAAGATAATTACATTCCTGAACAGATTTTAGTGAGATCTTATTTCTCTGTTTTTGAAATCAAGCTTCCAGATCCTTAATGTCATAGCAGTAATTTTGATTGGTTTAGAACCCAGAGTGTGGAGCCAGATTGCTAGGTTAAAAACGTCACCTCTGGCATACATTCTCTAGGTAACCGTGGCAAGTTTCTTTATGCCTCAGTTATATCGTCTGTAAAATGGGAGATAGTAGTAGTAGTAGTAAAATGGGAGATAATAGTAGAGCTGCTTCCTATGGTTATATAGAGGCTAAAGAAGTCAGTTCTAAAAAGTGCTTAGAATAGTGCTTTGGGCATAATAAATGCTACATAAATATAAGCTACTTATTATTATTATTCAATGAACATTTCTTTTTAGTACTTTTCATATGTGAAGAACTCACCGTAATTATTATAAATGAAGTTAAAATTGTGCTTTCAAATGTCGAGTAAAAGCATAACCTGTAAATAGAAGGACATTTCAACGTACGTCTCAGGAGTTAAATAAAAGATACTGAAAAACATAGTTAGTGGATAATTTTAAGTGATTCTGTGTAAAGAACATTTTATTTATTTATTTAAATTATTTTTTAAAATAAACTTATTTATTTATAATTTTGGCTGCACTGGGTCTTCATTGCTGCACGCGAGCTTTCTCTAGTTGTGGTGAGCAGGGGCTACTCTTTGTTGCGGTGCATGGGCTTCTCATTGCGGTGGCTTCTGTGGTTGCGGAGCACAGGCTGTAGGCACACAGACTTCAGTAGTTGTGGCACGCAGGCTCAGTAGCTGTGGTATGCAGGCTCAGTAGCTGTGGTGCACGGGCTTAGTTGCTCCACGGCATGTGGGATCTTCCCAGACCACGGCTCGAACCCATGCCCCCTGCATTGGCAGGCAGATTCTTAACCTCTGCACCACTAGGGAAGTCCCGTAAAGAACATTTATGATGCTACTGAATAACGAATGTTACAGGAAGAGAAATTTAGATGAGAAATACCTGAAAATTCCATATTTAAGGTAAGGATATTTTAAAGGGCTAGGAATTAAGTATATGATCACAAATTTGGAGACAATTTCTTTTTAGTATGAGCTATGTTGAGAACAAGGGCTAACTAGTTGGAGATGTGGACTAAAAACCAAGCAAAATGTCTGTAGAAAAAGAGTGGTTCTATTTCATATTAAATATGAAAACTCTTCTCTTTTGATTATACACTGCTGTCACAGAATACTAGTGGCAGAGTTCATTAGAGGAACTGAAATGATAAGAATGACATCCTAACTCTCATGCAGCTAACTAAAGATTTTCATGCCTGAAAAAAAGAAAGGGGAAATTTTTCATATTGTTCCCTTTTTAAAACCCAGAAGCATTGTGAGTACACAAGTTATTTCTTATAGAACTTCACATATTAAGAAAAGAACCAAAGTAGATTATTTTTACATCAGAAAAAAATGAAAGACTAAGTTAGCGATTACTATAGAGAGATAAAGTGAGAGAAAATGTGCCTGTGTACCAGGAATTCTATATCTTGTAAGTCATGCTCCTTGCATAATTCTTTTGTTGATGTCCAACTCTTTTTTTTTTTTTTTTTTTTCTTTTGGGGAGCTTAACTTTTCTTTTTAACATCTTTATTGAAGTATAATTGCTTTACAATGGTGTGTTAGTTTCTACTTTATAACAAAGTGAATCAGCTATACATATACATATATCCCCATATCTCCTCCCTCTTGCGTCTCCCTCCCACCCTCCATATCCCACACCTCTGGGTGGTCACAAAGCACTGAGCTGATCTCCTTGTGCTATGTTGGTAGTGTATATATGTCCATGCCACTCTCTCACTTCGTCCCAGCTTACCCTTCCCCCTCCCTGTGCCCTCAAGTCCATTCTCTACATCTGCATCTTTATTCCTGTTCTGCCCCTAGGTTCTTCAGAACCAATTTTTTTTTTTGATTCCATATATATGTGTTAGCATACAGTATTTGATTTTCTCTTTCTGACTTACTTCACTCTGTATGACAGACTTTAGGTCCATCCACCTCACTATAAATAACTCAATTTCTTTTCTTTTTATGGCTGAGTAATATTCCGTTGTATATATTTGCCACATCTTCTTTATCCATTCATCTGTCGATGGATACTTAGGTTGCTTCCATGTCCTGGCTATTGTAAATAGAGCTGCAGTGAACATTGTGGTACATGACCCTTTTTGAATTATGGTTTTCTCAGGGTATATGCCCAGTAGTGGGATTGCTGGATCGTATGGTCGTTCTGTTTTTAGTTTTTTAAGGAACCTCCATACTGTTCTCCATAGTGGCTGTATCAATTTACATTCCCACCAACAGTGCAAGAGGGTTCCCTTTTCTCCACACCCTCTCCAGCATTTATTGTTTGTAGATTTTTTGGTGATGGCCATTCTGACTGGTGTGAGATGATACCTCACTGTAGTTTTGATTTGCATTTCTCTAATGATTAGTGATGTTGAGCATCCTTTCATGTGTTTGTTGGCAATCTGTATGTCTTCTTTGGAGAAATGTCTGTTTAGGTCTTCTGCCCATTTTTGGGTTGGGTTGTTTGTTTTTTTGATATTGAGCTGCATGAACTGATTGTAAATTTTGGAGATTAATCCTTTGTCAGTTGCTTCGTTGGCACATATTTTCTCCCATTCTGAGGGTTGTCTTTTCGTCTTGTTTATATTTTCCTTTGCTGTGAAAAAGCATTTAAGCTTCATTAGATCCCCTTTGTTTATTTTTGTTTTTATTTCCATTTCTCTAGGAGGTGGGTCAAAAAGGATCTTGCTGTGATTTATGTCATAGAGTGTTCTGCCTATATTTTCCTCTAAGAGTTTGATAGTGTCTGGCCTTACATTTAGGTCCTTAATCCATTTTAAGTTTATTTTTGTGTGTGGTGTTAGGGAGTGTTCTAATTTCATTGTTTTACACGTAGCTGTCCAGTTTTCCCAGCACCACTTATTGAAGAGGCTGTCTTTTCTCCATTGTATATTCTTGCCTCCTTTATCAAAGATGAGGTGACCATATGTGTGTGGGTTTATCTCTGGGCTTTCTATCCTGTTCCATTGATCTATATTTCTGTTTTTGTGCCAGTACCATACTGTCTTGATTACTGTAGCTTTGTAGTATAGTCTGAAGTCTGGGAGCCTAATACCTCCAGTTCCGTTTTTCTTTCTCAAGATTGCTTTGGCTATTCGGGGTCCTTTGTGTTTCCATAAAAATTGTGAAATTTTTTGTTCTAGTTCTGTGAAAAACGCCATTGGTAGTTTGATAGGGATTGCACTGAATCTGGAGATTGCTTTGGGTAATATAGTCATTTTCACAATGTTCATTCTTCCAATCCAAGAACATGGTATATCTCTCCATCTGTTTTGCATTATCTTTAATTTCTTTCATCAGTGTCTTATAGTTTTCTGCATATAGGTCTGTCTTCTTAGGTATGTTTATTCCTAGGTATTTTTTTCTTTTTGTTGCAGTGGTAAATGGGAGTGTTTCCTTAATTTCTCTTTCACAGTTTTTCATCATTAGTGTATAGGAATGCAAGAGATTTCTGTGCATTAATTTTGTATCCTTCTACTTTACCAAATTGATTAGCTCTAGTAGTTTTCTGGTAGCATCTGTAGGATTCTCTATGTATAGTATCACGTCATCTACCAAGAGTGACAGCTTTACTTCTTCTTTTCCCGTTTGTATTCCTTTTATTTCTTTTTCTTCTCTGATTGCTGTGGCTAAAACTTCCAAAACTATGTTGAATGATAGTAGTGAGAGTGGACAACCTTGTCTTGTTCCTGATCTTAGAGGAAATATGTTCTACTCCTATAGTGAGAGTAGTTCATTGTAATTTCTATAAAACGGTATGCTTTATACAGGAAAACAATGAATGCTTGGGCCATGAGCTGATACTCAACTAGCCACATCCAAGAAAATGTTTCTAACTCTTGTGCAGTCACTATCCCTAAGGCAGAGCTACTTGACGATATCTATTGGATATCTACAAATGACATCCTAGAGGAAATCCGAGAATATTCTGAGGGTATACTTTCAAATTTAGCTCCATTAAGCAGTGGCAGGCATTGCATTTCAGAACTTTTAGCTTTTTTTTCTACAAAGTGTAGCAACATTTAAGATATTTATTTGTTAATTATTAGTAGATGTCTCTGCAAGTGGGGCTAATTAGCCAGTCATGAAAACAGACATATAGACCCATATATACTGTTTAGTGTGTACCAGAAGTTCACTGTGTACTATGTGGAGTGTATTCGGTGAACTTCTGAGTGATTGGAGATTGATGGACTGGAGCTAATGGGATGTTGGTACAAATGAGAAACATGTAGTTAACCGTCACCTGTTTTGGGAAGTTCAATATAGAACTGGCTTTAGGTTTGAGAACATCTTTTAGAACCTGTGGCAGACATTTTTTCATAGCAACTTAGATAACTATAAATAAAATTTCCAGCAATATAATTCTTACATTTGTGTAGCATTCATGTTAACAAAGCCTTTTATGCTCATTTTTTACTTTAATTCTTGTAGAACACTGTGAGATAGGTAATTCTCACTACCCCAAACACATGTACTAATGAGGAGACTATGGCTTGGAGAAGTAAGTGGTTTGGTAGACAGACTCTGTTCTGAAGTTGAATTAGATAGCCCTGCTCTTTGTAGATGTTTATATAAGGGACACAGCAAGTTTTCTACCCATGTAGATTTTCTGTTCTTTCATTTTTTCCTACCTGTAGCCTCTTAATACTTACCTGCTCTTGAATTCTGAATATTCCAGGGTTACTGAGCAATATCCTGCTTTCTAGGTACCAGGTATCTCTCATATAATGTCTATGAATTTGTTTTTTAAGTTTTCTGAAGCTAATACCTAAAGCTTTCTTCAGGACATTTTATAATAGATTTTCTTGTAATTATGCAGCAATCAAGATAGACCTAGAACTCTCACAAAGTTTTTTATTTGTTCAAAGAGGCAATGCTTTATAATTTATTAAATTACAGAAAAAGTAGATAAATTCTGTGATTTGGCATAATCTGTTTCTTCCTTTTGGCTTTCCTTTTGGACAATGTACCACTCACTCATTCTTAGCAATGAGAGTTTAGGTGAGATTGATGCTATTCCCAGCTTCAGTGTAGTGATTCTGATTGGATTAAGTCAATAAGCCACACAGATCTTCCTAGCTGAGACTGGTTCAGAGATGGACTCAGTCTGAACCAATAAGAGGGTCAATCACAGGTGAGGAACTTTAAAAACTGACACTGGTTTCTTCTGAAAATGTGGTTCAGTGGGACCGTAGGAGATCTGGACCTACTTAGATAATTTTGTTACCACAAGAAGGTAGCCTAGAACCACTGAAGTTATGGGATGAAGCTGGCAGATGAACCTAAGACCTCAAGGACTGGGCCCATGAGCACATCCTTTGAGCAACTAGGACTTCTGGACTTTTCTAGTGTGTGAGCCAATTATTTTTCTTTATTATTTAAGCCAGCGTGGCTGGGTTTCCTAGCTTATACAATGTGTATTTGGCCCGCAAACCAAGGGTATGCTAGCTCCTTTCTAAGTCTTTTCTCCCCTTTCTCTCTTTCCACCACTCCCATCCATGGAGAATGAGAACTGGATTCCAAAGACCTGATTTCATGCTTACCTTTAGTACTTACCTACTGTGCATATTGAATAAGACAATAACCCATATTGTATATTGGTGAAACAGTGATGATAAAAACAATATTTAACCTACAGGATTATCGGGAGGGTCAAATGAGGTGATGAAGGTCAAAACACCACACAAATATTAATTATCTCTCTGAACAGTGCTAATTTAATCTAAACCTTGTTTTTGAGCCCATTTCTACCAGGTTCTTTCCAGGGATAGATTTATAATGATATGGTAACAGATCTACAACCAGGTAGAAGCAAGAAGGATTATGTGCAAATAGGTCATAGGTAGAAAAGTAAAACTCTAGTTTTTAGCGTCATAATTATTTTATGTAGGCCCTGGCTTAATGCATTATGGAATATTTCACTGAATGAAATCATTGCAGACTTCAAGCAGCAAGCTATTAAGAGACAGAATTTGTACATTGTGATGGATCATATTAAAATAATTTAGTTCAAAGTAAGCATCATTATATTTGATTTGGAAATTTCTCCTAATGTGAAGAAATGGTAACTTTGCTGCCAGAGACACATGCAACTCCCTGGGGCTGGAATGCTAGGAGTTCTGGAAGCTGGGCAGTGTCATTTCGACCTCACTAAGGAGTGAGCATGTGCCCTAGACTCTCCCCTCTTGCCTCACTGTTGTCTGCCTCAGGCCTGATGTTTTCAGGAAATGTTATACAGTTGCATAAACAAGTTCAAAACGGACTCCATTTTTCTGGTCTCCCCGAATCAAACTTATAAACATGGAAAAAGCATTCACTAGCGCTTCCTGCTCTATAGCTGAATTCATTTCGATTGCCCCATCTTGTGGAAGAAAGAAAAATAGCCAGATTTTTTTTTTCCACCTTTGGGCATAAGCCCTAGAGGAACAAATTCAGCCCATCTGTTTCTCTCTATCTCTGTCTATCATCTCTTCTTTTGCACATAATATATTTCAAACAATTTATTCTGAAGAAAGGCCAGTATTCCTCATATATTTGCAACCTGACCTTCTTTCCTTACTGATAGGACCAGTGCATCTTGATTATACTCAAAAGTGCTAGACAGAAGTCTGTTGCTGCTTGGAGGATTTAAGCCCTGCTACCAGAATTTAGGCCCAAGTCAGACTGCATTTCTGCAGGTCTCTTAGCTTGCTGAATTCTCATGCTTCGGGCACATAGTGACCATCACCTTCCCAGCTACCTGAGATATTCTCCCCTACTTCCATCCTACCTTTTATGCATTCGTTTGTGCATGGAAATCTGTTCAGAGGAAGAATGGATGAAATCAATTCATTTATTTGTTTGTTCACCACTTCAGTTATTTATTCACTCATTCACCCATTTAACTTTTTTTTTTTTTTTTTTTTTGCCGTACGCGGGCCTCTCACTGTTGTGGCCTCTCCCATTGTGGAGCACAGGCTCCAGATGCGCAGGCTCAGTGGCCGTGGCTCACGGGCCCAGCCGCTCCGCGGCATGTGGGATCTTCCCGGACCGGGGCACGAATCCGTGTCCCCTGCATTGGCAGGCGGACTCTCAACCACTGTGCCACCAGGGAAGCCCCCTAACATTTTTTTATTGAGGACCTTCTATATATCAAGCGCTATATGGGTACTAGGAAACACTAATGGGCAAAACAGCCCATCTCTACTCTGTTGGAGTTTACACCTTAGTTGAAGTTGACTATATAGACATTAATCGTATAATCAGACAAATATATATTTGCAAATTCTGATAAGCCTATGAAAGGAAGTTAAAGCGTACTCTGAGACCATAAAAGAAGAGACCTGACCCGTGGGACTTGACCTTTCCTGATGAAGGGACATTTGAGCTGAGATCTGAAGAAATGGGAGCTAAGGGCGTGGCAAGAATAGTCTAAGCAGAGCCTTTGAGTCCTGAGGGAACATAGTGCTTGGAATAGAGAGAGATCAGTGGCTGGAATAAAGAGAAAAGAGGAGAGAGGTTCCTGATGAGGCTGCAGAACCCGGCAGGGGCCAGATTATGTCAGGCCTTGAGGACACACTAGGAGTTTGACCGTCTGACCACGTGGCTTGCAAACATGACGCACTGTCCATTAATCAAACAGACTGACTTGGTCTCACCTTCCTCCGCTCTCACTCACAATGCCGTGACAAAGGAGTCAGACCAGTACTTACTGGATGTCTCTATCTGGTTCTGGGCCAGAAGAGTGCTGTGGGTTCCATCATCCATCCTGTGCTCATTCACTCCAGCCCTTTCCACACAGCTGGGTCGTTAGAAGGTGCTGTGGAATTTCTCAAGTTACAGTTTGCAGTGGACCTCTAACATTTATCCAGCACCTAAGGGTGTTTGTGTTCATGCATATAAATGACTGTTATTCTGTCTCTAAGTGACAGAGACCAGCTTGCCTCCTCAAACACTCAACCTGAAAGTTGCACAACACTGACATCTGGTGCTTGTGTGCGGTTTGAGATTGTATAAGGTCAGAAGGAGGCTCCCAAGACTAGTCCACACTGCAAATGTAGCAAATGCAAATGGAGCAAGACTTAAATGTTTAAAAACGTGGGCAGGTGTGTATGTGCAAACGCGTGCACGTGCGCGCACACACACACAGCCTTTCTACAGTCTTTGGTTTTGAATTTCTTCTGACTTTCCAATAATATGCATGATAGAAGGGTAACTTCAATATGGCGTTTTCTTATTGTCAGTATTTTCCAATTTGGACATGTGGCTCATATGATGGAAGGTGAGGTTCTACCTGGGTTTGGGAGAAAAACAACCGACAAAAAAGTAAATCAGTGTTTACTCAGCATCTCTTAATACAAAGCATAGAATTAAGTGAAAAAGTCAGTCTCATAAAAACAATTTAATAATGGTGATTTTCTGGATGATAAATAATATTTGCATAATAATTTATAAGCTCTAAAGCATTTTAGCATATATTTCCACATTCCCTCAGTCATTCAGCCATTTATTCATTCATCTATGAACTGTTTATTGAGTGTTTACTCTGTGTGAGTGATTGGTGTAAGCTGCGAGAAATCTCTTGGTCCTGGCAGGGCAATTAAGAGAGAGGATAGTGTAGTTCTTAACACAGTATGCTTTGGATTCAGACTTAGCTGCTCTAAACATCTGAGTCCTTCCTTGTGTGTTAAATGGCCAGTGATAATAGCAGTGCCTAGCTTATTGAAATGTTGTGAAGATTAAAGAAAAAATGTAAATGGAAAACATTTACCACAGTGTTTAGTACAAGTTACCAAAGAACCATATAAAATAATTATTTTGTTGCAATTTTCAGTTTAGGAAACAAGATTTTCAGCAATGCGAAAGTTAACAAAATGATGGAAAACAAAAAATAGGTATGCAGTTCGTGAGTTTATCAGTCTGGGAAGATACAAGGATTAATGGAAATGAGTAGGTTGAAAGGTGAGAAAAAAGGCCCGGCCCTGTTGTCAAGGAATTTCAGTGTCTATGAGTTTTCACTTCATTCTGTAGGGAGATTTGAAGGAAATTCTGTTCTCAGAGTAGTGCTTTTGGAATAGAGGTTATGGGGCTGAATGATGAAAAGGGTCAGAGATGGAAAGGAGAACCATTAGGTATGAAGCTTTTCTAAGGGGCCTGGTCTGAATTAATTGGACCTTGAAGCACACCAGAGGTAATGGTGGGAATGTAAAGGAAGAGGTCAATGAAAAATATCGTAAAGGATGAATGTAGGTGAGACGTCTGTTCACTGTTTATTGGCCTTTTCGTAGGAGAGCTGCATTGGCACCTATTGTAATCCCATTCCTTGGAAATACAGAAGAGAACAGTCCATTTCTTTTACTGATTTGCTGTTTGTATTTTGTGGAGATCAAATTCTCCTCCAGAAAATTCAGTGTATCCCAGCAACTTATTTATGCAGTGAGCACTTAATCAGAAAGTTCCCTGTCAGAGTACTGCCTGTGGCCACCAGAACTTTCAGACATTTTTCCTTCTGAGAGATGGAACCAAGAGGGACATTGCAAATATGATATGGCTGGTCTTATGTCTGAATGCTCTGGATTTAGACCTCCCAAGAGGGTCTCTAAAAGATGCTTCTAGAAAATGAAGAGACTTGGGTCTTTAATGAAGTGAAAGTAAAGAGAATGCTAACTAAGAGATGGACACTATTAACTCATTTAGTAAATATATGTAAAATTTTATGACCTATAGCAAATACACATGCTTTTCTCGTGACAGAAACATTTGTCAATATTGATTATGTGACAATAAAGAAAACAAATTCCAAAATATAGGGGTCTTAGGGAAACTCAAACCCAGGTTTACAAATAATTTAGAAAAGTATGTAGCTCTGTGGATATTTCAATTATTAAACAAGAAAGATTTAAAACATTGAAATGAATTAAATAATTAACTTAAGAAACTAAAGATAACATCAAAACAATCCAAATAAAGGTATGAGATAATTAATGATGATGAAAACTGAGTTTAATGGATTAGAAAACAAAATGCAATTAATAAACCAAAAACCTCTTCTTTAGAGAGTCATAGTGACCCCCTTTCCCTTGAAAGTCTAGTGGAGAAGGCACTAGAAGAGAGAGAAAAACTTTGTTTTACCTAAAACAGAAATGTAACTATAGGTGTTAAAAGTTTAGAAGAACTAGAAGGAATATTCTGTGAACCTTATGCCAATAAATTTCAACTCCTAGATCAGGTGGATAGCTTCCTAAGAACACGAATTATTCACAGTGGCTCAACAAAGGTAAATAGCCATACTACTTCAATAATCATAAAAGAAATAGAAAGATTTGTCTAAGAGCCACCATTTTAAAAGAAGATATCAGAATTGTGAACAACTCTTAGGATAACTTTGGTGAAATGGACCAATTCCTTGAAAAACACACTACCAAAACTCATACAAGGAGAAGTAGATAAAATGAATAGGCCTATATCTACTAAAGAAATTGAATCAATAAGTAATAACCTTCCAGAAAAGAGAACACCGGGCTCAGAAGTGCTCACTGGTGAATTCAAACAAATATTTAAGGAAAAATGATAAAAAAAATCTGTTCCAGAAAATAGAAACAGAGGGAATGCTTCCTAACGCATTCTATGAAACCAGCATTACCCTAATACAAAACCAGACAAAGACATTACAAGAAAAGAAAACTATAGATCAATATGTTTCACGAACATAGACATAAAAATCCTTAACAAAATATTAGCAAATCAAATCCAACATTGTATAAAATGTACATACAACCAAGTGGGATTTATTTCAGTTATTCAAGATTGGTTCAGCATTTAAAAATCAATGAATATAATCCATCATGTCAACAAGCTAAAGAAGAAAAATCATATGATCATACCAATAGATGCAGAAAAAGAAATGGACAGACCTGTCCACTCTTGATTAAAAAACAAAACAAAACAAACAAACAGAAACTCTCAGCAAACTAGGAATAGAGGGAAACCTCTTCAACTTGAGAAAGAACATCTACAAAAACCCAACAGCTAACATCATATTTAATGGTGAGAAGCTACATATTTCCTGCTAAGATCAGGAACAAGGCAATGATGTCCACTCTCAACACTCTTATTCAATATAGTACTGGAAGTCCTAGAAAATGCAATGAGACAAGAAAATGAAATAAAAATGTATACAGATTGAGAAGGAAGAATTAAAACTGTCTTTGTTCACAGGTGATATGATTGTCTATGTAGAAAATTCCAAAGAATGAACAAAAGAAAACCTCCTGGAACTAGTAAGCAAATACAGCAAGGCTTCAGGATACAAAGTTACTCTACAAAAGTCAATTGCTTTCTTATATACCAGCAATGAACATTTGGGATTTGAAAATAAAAACACAAAACCATTTATATTAATGGGACAGAGAGAGACAGAGAGGGAGAGAGATGGAGAGGGAGAGAGAATATACAAGATATACATAAGGAAAACAACAAAACTCTGATGAAAGTAATTAACAAAGATCTAAATAAATGGAGAGATATTTCATGTACACAGACAGGAAGGCTCAATATTGTCAAGATGTCAGTTCTTCCCAAATTGATCTAAGATTCAGTGCAATCCCAATCAAAATTCCAGCAAGTTATTTTGTGGATATCAACAAACAGATTCTAAAATAAATACGGAAAGGCAGAATTCAGAATACCCAACACAATATTGAAGGAGAAGAACAAAATTGGAAGACTTCACTACTTGACTTCAAGACTTCCTCTAAAGCTACAGGAATCAAGACAGTGAGATACTGATGAAAAAATAGACAAATACATCAATAGAACAGATTAGACTGCCCAGAAATAGACCCACACCACTATATTCAGCTGATCTTTGACAAAGGAGCAAAGGCAACTTAATGGAGAAAGGATAGTATTTTCAAGAAAGGCATCCACATGCAAAAACATGAATCTAGACACAGACCTTACACCGTTCACAAAAAAAAGTTAGTTCAAAGTAGATCATAGACCTGAATGTAAACTGCAAAACTATTAGACATCTAGAGGATAACATAGGAGAGAATCTAGGTAATCTTGGGTTTGGCAATGACTGTTTTTAGTTACAACACAAAAATCACATTCCATGAAAGAGAAAGAAAAAGGCAAGTTAGACTTCATTAAAATTAAAAAGCTCTGCTCTATGAAAGACATGGTTAAGAAAGTAAAAGATAAATCACAGAAGGGAGAAGATATTTGCAAAACATATCTGATAAGGGACTGGTATCCAAAATATACAATCAGCTCTTAAAACTCAACAATAAGAAAACATCCCAGTTAAAAAATGGGCAAAATATCTGAACAGACACCTCACCAAAGACGATGTACAAATGGCAAATATGCATAGAAGAAGATGCTGAACATCACATTTCACCCCATAAATGCAAATTAAAACAATGAGATACCACTTCACACCTATTAGAATGGCTAAAATCCAAAACACTGACAGTACCAAATACTGGCAAGGATGTGGAGCAAGAGGAACTCTCATTCATTCCTGGGGGGGTGCAAAGAAGTCAGTTTGGCAGTTTCTTATAGAACTAAACATACTCTTGCCATATGATTGCACTACTTGGAATTTACTCAAATGAACTGAAAATTTACGTCCACACAAATGTTTGTACAGCTTTATTCATAATTGTCAAAACTTGGAAGCATCCAAGATGTCCTTCGATATGTGAATGAATAAACAAATGGTGGCAAGCATATATAGTGCAATATTATTCAATAGTAAAAAGAGATGAGCTATCAAGCCACACAAAGACATGCAGGAACCTTAAGTATATATTGCTAAATGAAAGAGGTCGGTCTGCAAAGGTTATATACTATATGATTCCAACTATATGACATTCTGGAAAAGGCAAAACTATGGAGACAGTTAAAAGACCAGTGTTTGCCAGGGGCTTAGGGGAAGGGAGGGAGGATGAATAGGTGAAGCACAGGGAATTTTTAGCACAGTGAAATTATTCTGTATGACACTGAAATGGTGGATACATATCATTATTCCTTTACAAAAGCCATCCAATGTGCAACACAAATAGTGAAACCTAATACAAACTATGGACTTTAGTTAATTATAATGTATCAACATTGGCTTAGAAATTATAACAGGTGTACTACACTAATGCATTATGTTCATTATAGGGGAAACTCTGGGCGGGTGGGGTTCGGAGTGAGGGGGCCTATGTACTTTCTGCTCAATTTTTCTAGAAACGTAAAACTGCTCTAACAAAATTAATTTTTTAAAGTTATAGGATAAAAAATAAATAAAAGATACCAGGGGTGAATGATTTTATAGGGCACTCTTTTTAAATTTGGGGGGACAGCTAACATTTAAATTATCCAAATAATGCTAGAATTTGGGGAAAAAAGGGCATATCTTCCTAATTCTTCTGAAAAAATAGCAAAATCAAATAAAATTTATACTGAAAAACTGTAACCCAATCACATAAATGATGCAAACATCTAATGCAATATTAGCAAAGAGAATACAGTCATGTAGTAAAATAAAAAAATTATAGTGTTGTAGATTTTATTCTAAAAGTTCCACAAAGGATCAATATTTAGGGACCATACTGAGGAGAATTCCATGTCAAATCTGTTTAGGAAATACCCTCTTGGCAAGTCACCACGCGCACTGACACATCAAGAATTCTGAAATCCTACAGAAAAGAAAACTGTTTTTGGTTTAAAACACTTTTTTTTTTTCAAAACTATTTGATAAAAGGACACTCTGTTACTCGTATATATCACCCAGTAACATCCATAGTAATGGCATAGCACAGAATACACCACACCGCTCAACACAGAGATACCTCTCTCCTTCAACTTGCATAAGGACTGTGGTAGATAGATTAATGGTCCCAAGATGCCCATGTCCTAATCCCTGCAACCTGTAAATATAATATGTTACCTTCCACAGCAAAGGGGAATTAAGGTTGCAGGTGGAATTAAGATTGCTAATCACTGACTTTCAGATAAGATAATTATCCTGGATTATCTGGAAGGGTGAAATGTCATCACGAGGGGCCTTACAAATGGAAAAGGAGGAAGAGAGAATCAGAGAAAGAGGTGTCAAGATGGAAGCATGTCAGAGTGCTATGATGTGAGAAGCAGTTGACCTGCCCTTGCTAGCTTTGCAGATGGAGGAAGAGGCTAAGGCTGTGAGCGAATGAATGTGGGCAAACTCTAGAAGATGGAAAATACAAGGAAATGGATTCTTCCCTGCAACCTCCAGAAAGGAAAGCAGCCGTGCTGACACCTTGATTTTAGCCCAGTGAGAGCTGTGTTGGACTTCAGAATTGTAAAATAATAAATTTATGTTGCTTTAGCCACCAAATATACAGTAATTTGTTACAGCAGAAATAGGAAACTAATATAGAGACTGTCTTAACACCTCTTTTAAGACCCCATTACTTATTTTTGGTCTTTTAATTTACAGTTGATCCTATGAAATAACCATAGTGAAGGGAGGTGAGTTGGAATTAGTACAGTCAAAATTTTAGAATATTTTAAGAGTATATTTGTAATTTTTTTTTTTCCTGTGGTTGTGGTATAGTAGAAAGAAAACAGTATTTGTAGTTTTAATGCTTGTGTGATTTGGGGAAAACTTTTTTCAGGCTCTATTTGCACTTCCATAATTATATCATGGAGCTATTGTGAAGACTTAATAAGCTTCAGTGTTGCAAAGAACTTGAAAGCAGGACTATAGAATAATCTGGTGGGTTTGAAGCCTGGCTGTGGTCCTTGCTGCCTGTGTTACCTTGAATTTCCCTCCTGCTTACCCTGCCTGCCTTCCCTACTCTCTCCATTCTTCCTTCCCTTCCTTCTTCATGCAAACTTTGCACAGCTAACACACTGGTATGTGTCAGACTCCAATCAATACATTATAAAATCTCCAGTAGTGAAATGTCTTTCTCTTAACCTTGTCCTACATCTGCCCAGTTCCCCTGCCAGACCCTCTATGCACCCATTCATAACAACTGTTCTTAGTTTCCTATATATTTTCCAGACCTATTCTATGAAATTTGAGACAATATAGATTGGTATTTTCCCATTTTACTTAAAAGGTGGAATTTTATATACATTGTACTGCATTTTTCTTTTTTCCCTCAAAGATTTTTATTTTTTTAATAAATTTATTCATTTATTTTTTGGCTGCATTGGGTCTTCATTGTTGCACCTGGGCTTTCTCTAGCTGCGGTGAGCAGGGGCTACACTTTGTTGTGGTGCACGAGCTTCTCATTGCAGTGGCTTCCCTTGTTGTGGAGCATGGGCTTTAGGCACCCGGGCTTCAGTAGTTGTGGCATGTGGGCTTTAGTAGTTGTGGCTCACAGGCTCTAGAGCATAGGCTCAGTAGTTGTGGCACACAGGCTTAGTTGCTCTGTGGCATGTGAAATCTTTCTGGACCAGGGCTTGAACCTGTGTCCCCTGCATTGGCAGATGGATTCTTAACCACTGCACCACCAGGGAAGTCCTCAAAGATTTTTATCTTGAATACCTTTCCCCATTTGCACACAGAAGACTCCTTTATTTTTCCCAGCTGTATAGTATTCCTATATGGGTGAACTATAATTTATTTAACCTACTTATGAACACAAGACTGTTTTCAGTCTTTTCTATTACAAACAGTACTGAGGTGAATGGTCTTGTACATAAATACTTTTACACATTTGCAAATATATCAGTAGGGAAAAAATCCCAGAAGTGGCATTGTTGAGTCAAAGGGTTTAAACACTTGTAATTGATAGATATGAGCAAGTTTCTGACCTTCCCTTAGCTCCAGTTTCCTCGTCTATAAAGTAGGGATAATGATAAACATGCCTCATGGAGGGGGACCGTCAAGATGGCGGACCTTCAAGACGTGGAGATCACCACTTTCCCCACAAATACATCAAAAATACATCTACACATGGAACAGCTCCTACAGAACACCTACAGAACGCTGACAGAAGACCTCAGACTTCCCAAAAGGCAAGAAACTCCCCATGTATCTGGGTAGGGCCAAAGAAAAAAGAAAAAACAGACACAGAAGAATAGGGGCGGGACCTGCACCTCTGAGAGGGAGCTGTGAAGGAGGAAAGGTTTCCACACGCTAGGAAGCCCCTTCACCAGTGGAGACGGGGGGTAGCAGGGAGAAACTTCAGAGCCACCAAGGAGAGTGCCGCAACAGGGGTGCAGAGGGCAAAGCAGAGAGATTCCTGCACAGAGGATCGGTGCCGACCGGCACTCACCAGCCCGAGAGGCTTGTCTGCTCACCTGCTGGGGCGGGCAGGTCTGGGAGCTGAGGCTTGTGCTTCGGTCGGATTCAGGGAGAGGACTGGAGTTGGCAGTGTGAACACAGCCTGAAGGGGGCTAGTGCGCCACAGCTAGCCAGGAGGGAGTCCGGGAAAAAGTCTGGACCTGCCTAAGAGGCAAGAGATCATTGTTTCGGGATGTGTGAGGAGAGGGGATTCAGAGCACTGCCTAAACGAGCTCCAGAGACGGGCGTGAGTCGCAGCTATCAGCGTGGACCCCAGAGACAGGCATGAGACGCTAAGGCTGCTGCTGCAGCCACCAAGAAGCCTGTGTGCAAGCACAGGTCACTATCCACACCTCCCCTCCCGGGAGCCTGTGCAGCCCGCCACTGCCAGGGTCCTGTGGTCCAGGGACAACTTCCCTGGGAGAACACACAGAGCGCCTCAGGCTGGTGCAACGTCATGCTGGCCTCTGTTGCCACAAGCTCACCCCGCACTCCGTACCCCTCCCTCCCCCCGGCCTGAGTGAGCCAGAGCCCGCTAATCAGCGGCTCCTTTAACCCCGTCCTGTCTGGGCAGAAACAGACGCCAGAGGGCGACCTACATGCAGAGGCGGGGCCACATCCAAAGCTGAACCCCCGGAGCTGTGTGAACAAAGAAGAGAAAGGGAAATCTCTCCCAGCAGCCTCAGGAGCAGCAGATTAAATCTTCACAATCAACTTGATGTACCCAGCATCTGTGCAATACCTGAATAGACAACGAATCATCCCAATATTGAGGAGATGGACTTTGGGAGTAACTGTAGACTTGGGGTTTGCTTTCTGCATCTAATTTGTTTCTGGCTTTATGTTTATCTTAGTTTAGTAGTTAGAGCTTATTATCCTTGGTAGATTTGTTTATTGATTTGGTTGTTCTCTTCCTTTATATATATATATGTTTTATTTTCCTTTTCCTCTTTTTGTGAGTGTGTATGTGTATGCTTCTTTGTGTGATTTTGGCTGTATAGCTTTGCTTTTACCATTTCTCCTAGGGTTCTGTCTGGCTGTTTTGTTTTTTTCGTATAGCCTTTAGCGCTTGTTAACATTGGTGCATTGGTGGATTTCTTTATTGGTTTGGTTGCTCTCTTCTTTCTTTCTTTTTTTATTACTTCAAAAAAAATTTTAATAAGTTTTTAAATTTTTTATTTTATTTATTTTCTCTTTCTTGCTTTTCTTCAGAGCTGTGTGGCTGACAGGGTCTTGGTGCTACAGCTGGGTGTCAGGCCTGAGCCTCTTAGGTAGGAGAGCTGAGTTCAGGACATTGGTCCACTGGAGACCTCCCGGCCCCACATAATATCAAACAGCGAGAGCTCTCCCAGAGAGCTCCATCTCAGTGCTAAGACCCAGCTCCACTCAATGACCAGCAAGCTACAGTGCTAGACACCCTATGCCAAACAACTAGCAAAACAGGAACACAACTCCACCCATTAGCAGAGAGGCTGCCTAAAATAGTAATAAGGTCACAGACACCCCAAAACACACCACTGGACGCGGTCCTGCCCACCAGGAAAACAAGATCCAGCCTCATCCACCAAAACACAGGCACCAGTCCCCTCCACCAGGAAGCCTACACAACCCACTGAACCAACCTTGGCCACTGGGGACAGACACCAAAAACAACAGGAACTACGAACCTGCAGCCTGCGAAAAGGAGACCCCAAACACAGTAAGTTAAGCAAAATGAGAAGACAGAGAAACACACAGCAGATGAAGGAGTAAGGTAAAAACCCACCAGACCAAACAAATGAAGAGGAAATAAGCAGTCTACTGGAAAAAGGATTCAGAATAATGATAGTAAAGATGACCCAAAATCTTGGAAACAGAATGGAGAAAACACAAGAAACGTTTAACAAGGACCTACAAGAACTAAAGAGCAAACAAACAATGATGACCAACACAGTAAATGAAATTAAAAATTCTCTAGAAGGAATCAATAGCAGAATAACTGAGGCAGAAGAATGGATACGTGACCTGGAAGAGAAAGTAGTGGAAATAACTACCTAAGAGCAGAATAAAGAAAAAAGAAGGAAAAGAATTGAGGACAGTCTCAGAGACCTCTGGGGCAACATTAAACATACCAACATTCGAATTATAGGGGTCCCAGAAGAAGAAGAGAAAAAGAAAGGGACTGAGAAAATATTTGAAGAGATTATAGTTGAAAACTTCCCTAATATGGGAAAGGAAATAATCAAGTCCAGGAAGTGCAGAGAGTCCTATACAGGATAAATCCAAACAGAAACATGCCAAGATACATACTAATCAAACTATCAAAAATTAAATACAAAGAAAAAATATTAAAAGCAGCAAGGGAAAAACAACAATAACATACAAGGGGAAACTCATAAGGTTAACAGCTGGTTTCTCAGTAGAAGCTTTACAAGCCAGAAGGGTGTGGCAGGACATATTTAAAGTGATGAAAGGGAAAAACCTACAAACAAGATTACTCTATCCAGCAAGGATCTCATTCAGATTCGATGGAGAAATTAAAACCTTTACAGACAAACAAAAGCTAAGAGAAACGAGCACCACCAACCCAGCTTTACGAGAAATGTTAAAGGAACTTTTCTAGGCAGGAGACACAAGAGAAGGAAAAGACCTACAATAACAAACCCAAAACAGTTATGAAAATGTTAATAGGAACATACATATCAATAATTACCTTAAATGTAAATGGATTAAATGCTCCAACCAAAACACATAGACTGGCTATATGGATACAAAAACAAGACCCATACATATGCTGTCTACAAGAGACCCACTTCAGACCTAGGGACACATACAGACTGAAAGTAAGGGGATGGAAAAAGATAGTCCATGTAAATGGAGATCAAAAGAAATCTGGAGTAGCAATTCTCATATCAGACAAAATAGACTTTAAAATAAAGACTAGTACAAGAGCCAAAGAAGGACACTACATAATGATCAAGGGATCAATCCAAGAAGAAGATATAACAATTGTAAATATTTATGCACCCAACATAGGAGCGCCTCAATACATAAGGCAAATTGGGGAAATTGACAGTAACACATTCATAGTAGGGGCCTTTAACACCCCACTTTCACCAATGGACAGATCATCCTAAATGAAAATAAATAAGGAAACACAAGCTTTAAATGATACATTAAGCAAGATGGACTTAACTGATATTTATAGGACATTCCATCCAAAAACAACAGAATATACTTTCTTCTCAAGTGCTCATGGGACATTCTCCAGGATAGATCATATCTTGGGTCACAGATCAAGCCTTGGTAAATTTAAGAAAATTGAAATCGTATCAAGTATCTTTTCCAACCACAATGCTATGAGACTAGATATCAATTACAGGAAAAGATCTGTAAAAAATACAAACACATGGAGGTAAACAATACACTACTAAAGAACCAAGAGATCACTGAAGAAATCAAAGAGGAAATCAAAAAATACCTAGAAACAAATGACAGTGAAAGCACGACGACCCAAAACCTATGGGATACAGCAAAAGCAGTTCTAAGAGGGAAGTTTATATCAATACAATCCTACCTTAAGAAACAGGAAACATCTCCAATAAACAACCTAACCTTGCACCTAAAGCAATTAGAGAAAGAAGAACAAAAATCCTCAAAGCTAGCAGAAGGAAAGAAATCATAAAGACCACATCAGAAATAAATGAAAAAGAAATGAAGGAAACAATAGCAAAGATCAATAAAACTAAAAGCTGGTTCTTTGAGAAGAGAAACAAAATTGATAAACCATTAGCCAGACTCATCAATTTCAGAATTTAAAATGAAAAAGGAGAAGTAACAACTGACACTGCAGAAATGCAAAGGACCATGAGAGATTACTACAAGCAACTCTATGCCAATAAAATGGACAACCTGGAAGAAATGGACAAATTCTTAGAAATGCGCAACCTTCCGAGACTGAACCAGGAAGAAATAGAAAATATGAACAGACCAGTCACAAGCACTGAAATTGAAACTGTGATTAAAAATCTTCCAACAAACAAAAGCCCAGGACCAGATGGCTTCACAGGCGAATTTCATCAAACGTTTAGAGAAGAGCTAAGACCTATCCTTCTCAAACTCTTCCAAAATACAGCAGAGAGAGGAACACTCCCAAACCCATTCTACGAGGCCACCATCACCGTGATACCAAAACCAGACAAGGATGTCACAAAGAAAGAAAACTACAGGCCAATATCACTGATAAACATAGATGCAAAAATCCTCAACAAAATACTAGCAAACAGAATCCAACAGCACATTAAAAGGATCATACACCATGATCAAGTGGGGTTTATCCCAGGAGTGCAAGGATTCTTCAATATGCGCAAATCAATCAACGTGATACACCATATTAACAAATTGAAGGAGAAAAACCATATCATCATCTCAATCGATGCAGAGAGAGCTTTCGACAAAATTCAACACCCATTTATGATAAAAACCCTGCAGAAAGTAGGCATAGAGGGAACTTTCCTCAACATAAAAAAGGCCATATATGACAACCCACAGCCAACATCGTCCTCAATGGTGAGAAACTGAAACCGTTTCCACTACGATCAGGAAAAAGACAAGGTTGCCCACTCTCACCACTATTATTCAACATAGTTTTGGAAGTTTTAGCACAACAATCAGAAAGAAAGAGAAATAGAAGGAATCCAAATCAGAAAAGAAGAAGTAAAGCTGTCACTGTTGGCAGATGACATGATACTATACACAGAGCGTCCTAAAGATGCTACCAGAAAGCTACTAGAGTTAATCAATGAATTTGGTAAAGTAGCAGGATACCATATTAATGCACAGAAATCTCTAGCATTCCTGTACACTAATGCTGAAAAATCTGAAAGTGAAATTAAGAAAACACTCCCATTTACCATTGCAACAAAAAGAATAAAATATCTAGGAATCAACCTACCTAAGGAGACAAAAGACCTGTATGCAGAAAATTATAAGACACTGATGAAAGAAATTAAAGATGATGCAAATAGATGGAGAGATATACCATGTTCTTAGATTGGAAGAATCAACACTGTGAAAATGACTCTACTACCCAAAGCAATCTACAGATTCAGTGCAATCCCTATCAAAATACCACTGGCATTTTTCACAGAACTAGAACAAAAAATTTCACAATTTGTATGGAAACGCAAAAGACCCTGAATAGACCCCGAATAGCCAAAGCAATCTTGAGAAAGAAAAACGGAGCTGGAGGAATGAGGCTCTCTGACTTCAGACTATACTACAAAGCTACAGTAATCAAGACAGTATGGTACTGGCACAAAAACAGAAATATAGATCAATGGAACAGGATAGCAAGTCCAGAGATAAACCCACGCATATATGGTTACCTTATCTTTGATAAAGGAGGCAAGAATATATAGTGGAGAAAAGACAGCCTCTTCAGTAAGTGGTGCTGAGAAAGCTGCACAGGTACATGTAAAAGTACGAGATTAGAATACTCCCTAACACCGTACACAAAAGTAAACTCAAAATTGATTAAAGACCTAAATGTAAGGCCAGACACTCTCAAACTCTTAGAGGAAATCATAGGCGGAACACTCTATGACATAAATCAAAGCAAGATCCTTTTTGACCCACCTCCTAGAGAAATGGAAATAAAACCAAAAATAAACAAATGGGACCTAATGAAACTTAAAAGCTTTTGCACAGCAAAGGAAACCATAAACAAGACCAAAAGACAATCCTCAGAATGGGAGAAAATATTTGCAAATGAAGCAACTGACAAAGGATTAATCTCCAAAATTTACACGCAGCTCATGCAGCTCAATATGAAAAAAACAACCCAATCCAAAAATGGGCAGAAGGCCTAAATAGACATTTCTCCAAAGAAGATATACAGATGGCCAACAGACACATGAAAGAATGCTTAACATCATTAATCTTTACAGAAATGCAAATCAAAACTACAATGAGATATCATCTCACACCAGTCAGAACGGCCATCTTCAAAAAATCTACAAATGATAAACACTGGAGAAAAGGGAACCCTCTTGCACTGTTGGTGGGAATGTAAATTGATACAGCCACTATGGAGAACATAGTGGCTTAAAAAACTAAAAATCGAACTACCATATGACCCAGCAATCCCACTACTGGGTATATACCCTGAGAAAACCATAATTCAAAAAGCGTCATGTACCAAAATGTTCATTACAGTGCTGTTTACAATAGCCAGGACATGGAAGCAACCAAAGTGTCCATCAACAGATGAATGGATAAACAAGATGTGGCACGTATATACTATGGAATATTACTCAGCCATAAAAAGAATTGAAATTGAGTTATTTGTAGTGAGGTGGATGGACCTACAGACTGTCATATAGAGTGAAGTAAGTCAGAAAGAGAAAAATACTGTATGCTAGCACACATATATGGAATCTAAAAAAACACACCAATGGTTCTGAAGAACCTAGGGGCAGGGCAGGAATAAAGACGCAGACATAGAGAATGGACTTGAGGACACGGGGAGGGAGAAGGGTAAGCTGGGATGAAGTGAGAGTGGCATGGACATATACACACTACCAAATATAAAATAGATAGCTAGTGGGAAGCAGCCGCATAGCACAGGGAGATCAACTGTGTGCTTTGTGACCACCTAGAGGGGTGGGATAGGGAGGGTGGGAGGGAGGGAGATGCAAGAGGGAGGAGATATGGGAACATATGTATACGTATAGTTGGTTCACTTTGTTATACAGCGGAAACTAACACACCATTGTCAAGCAATTATACTCCAGTAAAGATGTTAAAAAAATAAATTTAAAAAAACATGCCTCATGGAGTGGTTTGTGAGTATTAAATGATGTACAAGTGTAAAACACTTGGCGTTAAACAAATTTTACCATCAATTATTACTACTGTTAGATGACACAGTGTTATACATTGCAAAGTGCCAGTCATGGCAATTTAAATATTGACTATTAATATTGTTTTGAAATTCCATAACTGCTAACTTGGAGGTAGTAAATACAACAAGAGAAAGAATTTACCTAATGAACAGGTTGGCGTTCTTTGCAGTCAGCATTTTTACTTACGTATTCATTATGCTAATAACTTGCTTAAAATTTATTTTCTTTTATATATGTTAAAACACTTTCCCAATTATCCAAATTATGACAAATTGAATAATAGTGGACTGCTCTAATGGCAAGTCACTCCTACACTGTTAACATAACTAAAGCATATTTGGCCAAAACAGTCCAGATTGAAAGTTTTCCAAAGGTGAAATGAGAAAGGATGTACCCCAGTATGGTTTTGGGTGATTTTCATAGTCATTAGACTGGTCACCAGGTGTGTGCCTAATCCTAAAGAAAATGGATATTTCTAGTGGGAAAACATCCCAACTCAGAGGATTCAATTCTTCTGTTATTAAGATTTCCATAAAATAATTCGAAAATTGCTAAAAGTTATGTAAATTGCGTACTTCATACATTTTTATATATTATATAATAAGTGTCTATTGTATACCCATCATTTTTATATTTGTATTTATATACTTGTCCCAATTCTATTCACTCGCAGAGTAATTTTAGAGGCCACCAGCCGGATAAAAATCACACACACAAAAATAGTAAACCTTCAGCTGTAATTAGCATCTTACAAAACTTTCAATTTGGAGTCTATTTGAATGTCACAAAAAGAAGTTATGTGGCATTTTGAAATAATATACTAGACCAAGATTTAGGAGGTTTCTTTGATATTCCGCTTTGATTACTATTATATTGGTAGGGTACGATGGCATCTCATGGGACCCAAGGGCAAGAATTACAGTTGATTTTTATGAGGATCTGCAAATGGAATTTCTTAATTAGTAGCTCAATTTCTACAGGTTTGATGGTCCCTGTTCTCTCTTTTCTAGCCTGATCAGCTATCTTTCAATATGATGGGTTTTAACTAGATGATTTTGAAGCAATTGCCACTCCAAAAGGGTATCTTCCTAACTACCTGCAGATTCTTCTAGTTTCAAGAAAGATCTAAAACCTTACAATGGAGAGAATATCAGCTAGACGGTAGTCAGCAGTCCACCGTGATCTTGGTATGTAAGAAAAAATCATGTAATTACTTTGACCTTTAGTCTTGTCCTGCCACATTGAAGGGTTACTTATTTCTGAAATCTATCTCACATGTGCCTCTTCTCTCCATCCCTGTGACTGGAGCCTTAGACTTACCTTGCACATTGCAGTTACAGCCTAGTTTCTCTCTGAAGAGCTCACTGCTGGAACGATGTGGTCAACAGACTGGGAGAAGGAAAATTCAAAGGAGTTTGCATTTTTTATCTGAATAGTAATCTTATTATGACAGCTTAAATATGGATCTGTAGTGCAGAAAGAAGACAGTAGGTAGTGAAACAGATTTACTTTTCTACGTGTAGAAGTCACAGATGTTATGTAAAACCTAAATTGAGCTGTCTAAGGCTTAACAAGGAGGTCTCCCCTACAGGTATAGATTAGAAATCATCAGAGTGTAGGTGGTAGTAAGTCCATGGGAGTGAATGAAATACCCAGGGAGAATATTTACTAAAAGGTGAAATCCAGGCAAGTAACTTGATGGCTGTCTTGTACAATGTTCCTCCCCAAAACAGAGTTTGGGACTGTGGTTTCCATGCATTTAATTTATTTTGGCAAGTATTCTCAGGGGGCAGGAGCAAGGCACTGTTAGGGTAGGAGGAAAGGAGGAAAAGCTGATTATAGGTGGTTATCAATCTGTTCATTACTGTGGGCATCTGGGCCCGGGTTGCTCAGAAGAATGCACCTTAGAGGGGAAGTTTATCTTTCTATCATCTTTGTTATAATCTGCCTCTAAGGCTTGATTATTTCTCTCTTCACATATCATCTTCGAAGGTCTGTCTCTGGATATCTCAATTCTAGCCCAGGGGTGACTGTAACAATTTCGGGGACCATGGGCATCCTTGTGCAAGACTGTGGTAACTCATTTCCTGCTCAGCACCTCAGCCAAACTGCTGCAAAGCTCTAAGTGCTGATAGGATTGCTGCATTGTCCTCCAGAGATAGGCCAGCCATTGGGTACCTGAGTTGGGTTGCCAGATTTAGCAAATTAAAATACAGGTGATATTTGAAACATACTTATACTAAAGAATTACTAGTTGTTTTTCTGAAATTAACTTAACTGGGCATCCTGTATTTATCTGGCAGTTTTACACCTTAGCAGTAGCTGCTCTTCAAGTTTGGCACATAACCTTGTTTACCCCTATCTCATCACTGATGGGAAAATAGAGTGACTGTGTTTTTGGATTGCAGGAGCAGTGCAACCAAGCAATGAATATTCTATGTGCTATGGACTGAATATTTGTGTCCCTCAAAATTCATATGTTGAAACATAATCCCCAATGTGATGGTATTTGGAAGTGGGGTCTTTGGGAGGTGTAGGTAAGGAAGGTAGAGTCCTAATGAATGGGATTAGACCCAGAGAGCTCTCTCACTCCTGCCCTGTGAGGATACAACAAGAAGACAGCTATCCATGAGTCAGTAAGCTTGTCTCATCAGGTACAGAATCTGTCAGCTCCTTGATCTTGGACTTTTCAAAAGCCTCTAGAACTGTGAGAAATAAATTTCTGTCATTTGTAAGCCACCCAGTCTGTGATATTTTGTTATAGACGCCTGAACAGACTAAGACGTCTGTGCCTTGGGATGTGAGAAGCATGGCATGGTTTCTTATTCTCTCAGATGAATGTGATTCTCTCCAGGCAGCACAGGCCAGACGAATCTGACACTGAGAAATAGTGAGCACTGTGTGCTCTGGTGTGCTTTCTCCCTTAGCTTGAGTTGTATTTTGCTTGGGCTGGTGATGTAAGTTACACTGGACATGTCCTCCCCTTTATCAGCCTCATATTCATAATGTAGTGAAATCATATCTCACCAAGGATTAGGTTCAAAAACAGTGCAGCTTCACACCCAATAGGATGGCTACTATTTTTAAAACAGAAAATAACAAGTGTTGTGAGGATGTGGAGATACTGGAAACCTTGTGCATTGCTGATGGGAATGTGAAATGATACAGTTGCTGTGGAAAAAAGTATGGATGTTCCTCAAAAAATTAAACAGAACTACCATAAGATCTAACAATTCCATTTGTGGGTATATGCCCCAAAGAATTGAAAGCAGGGATTCAAACATATTTGTACACCATTGTTTATAGCAGCGTTATTCACAATAGTCAGAAAGATGGAAACAACCCAAATGTTCATTGACAGATGGAGAAAATGTGATATATGCATACAGTGGAATATTATTCAGCCTTTAAAAAGGAGTGGAATTCTGTCACATGCCACAACATGGATGATCCTTGAGGACATTATTCTAAGTGAAATAATTCAGATACAAAAGGACAACTACTGTATGAGGCCACTTATATAAGTAAAATAATGAAATTCATAGAGACAGAAAGTACAATGATGATTGCCAGGGTCTGGGAGTCAGATCTCAGATGGCCAAAGAAGAATGCGAAGTTAGTATTTAATGTGAACAGAAGTTCACTTTAGAAAGATGAAAACATTCTGGAGATGGATGGTAGTGATGGTTGCACAACAATGTAAAAGTACTTACTGCCACTGAACTGTCCACCTAAAAATGAAGGTGGTAAATTTTATGTTATGTATACTTTACCACATAAAAATGATGGTTCAAAAAAAAATGATGGTTCATAAGGTGAGAATTGATCAAAGTCAAATTTTAGAAACTGTTTAAAGCCAGAATGTCTTGAACCACCTGATATTATTATTTTAAAAATTTATTTATTTTTGGCTGCGTTGGGTCTTCATTGCTGTGCGCGGCTTTCTCTAGTTGCGGCGAGCGGGGGCTACTTTTCGGTGCGGTGCATGGGCTTCTCATTGTGGTGGCTTCTCTTGTTGTGGAGCATGGGCTCTAGGCATGTGGGCTTCAGTAGTTGTGGCACACGGGCTCAGTAGTTGTGGCTCGTGGGCTCTAGAGCACAGGCTCAGTAGCTGTGGCGCACGGGCTTAGTCATTCCGTGACATGTGGGATCTTCCCGGATCAGGGCTTGAACCCGTGTCCCCTGCATTGGCAGGCAGATTCTTAACCACTGCGCCACCAGAGAAGCCCCCTGATATTATTTTTTAAACCCTGTAGAAGAGGGGTCCGCAACCCCTGGGCCGTGGACTGGCACTGGTCCTCGGCCTGTTAGGAACCAAGCCGCACAGCAGGAGGTGAGCAGCGGGGAAGCAAGCTTCATCTGCCGCTCCCCATCGCTCGCATTGCCGCCTGAACCATCCCTCCTGCACCCCCGCCACAGTCCGTGGAAAAATTGTCTTCCACGAAACCGGTCCCTGGTGTCAAAAAGGTTGGGGACCACTGCTGTAGAAGGTGTCTCACTGGAGACTTCCAGTGCAGCCGTTTTTCCTCTAGTGTCAGACCAGGCTGTTGAGCACAGGTGAAGTAACTGGCCATGTTGTACCAAAAGCATTATCTTCAAGCATCAGAATCCCAGGCAACATGGTGAGATGCTTACACTGTGAGGGACCTAGAGGGACTGAGACCCAGTGAGGGAATGAGAGAGCTTTGTCTTTCATCTCATACTCACTCCAGGCAACATTCTTTGAGTATAATTCTGGGCTGAATGGTTGGAGCATTGAGATGTTTTCTTATTCTCTATTTCCCTTTCTTGGATAGGTATAGTTGAATTCATGCAAGTAAAATGAATATTTGGTGAAACTCCATTGGAATAACTATTATTTCTCAACATTTTACTCTGTGCCAGGCATTGTTCTAAGGGCTTTACTTGGAATACTTCATTTACTTTTCACAGTCAAACCATGAGAAAGGTCAATTTGCCGAGCTGCTGCAGCCTCTGTAAGGACACGCAGTATTAACCTCATGCCCAACCCCTAACTGTGAAAGATGTGACCACTGACGAGGTTATCTCTGCTGGTTAATTGAGCTAGGAGGATTAGAGGTAACCGTTGATGGGAGGGTCTGGCGTAGTAGGGCATGTAGATGCAGGGCTAGTGGCTGGTAGCCAGGTTGGGTCATTTATAAATAGGGGCTGGTGGGTGAGAGAGAGGAGACCAAGAAGCAGAGATGAGAGAGACCAACATGAGAGATGGAAGGAGATGCATCTGTTACTGCGAATTTTCAAATTGCCATGAAACCTGACTGCACTTACAGCCTACAGCCTGTGTGTTCCAGGTGGTTTCCTTGCATATGTTCCAATTTTCTTTTATTTGTGGTAGCTTGAGAGGGTTTCTTTCTTTCTAGCCTTGATTAGAGCCCAAGCCCATATTATTGGAACTCCAGTTGCATTCATAAATGGTTCATATACATTATGAGGAGAAAGATTGCTTTGTCTGATGGGAATGGCCAAGAGCTGGGGATCAGGGGATGTATTCTAGTTCCAGTACTGCCATTAACTTGTGTGACCTTGGGCAAAGTATTTACCCTTTCTAGACCACAGTTTCCTGATCTATAAAATAAGGATAACATTGCTTGCCATGCCAATTTCATAGAAGGAGGTATACATGAAAGTCATATATGTTCAAAGCATTTTAAAAGGTTACAAAGCAATATATAAATGCAAATAAAGATTATTACATTTAGCCAAAATAAAAGTATGTTCATCTTGTAACTTTTTATACTAGTAAAACTTCGGAGAGCTCATCAGACACTTGAATTTGAGTTAAAGTTTTCAGAAATGTTCTGACGGGAATGGAACCAAGAGATCACATGTAGTTTTCTAAATTTTTGTGTCCTTGTGCCTTATCTCTCCAACTACATTTTAAGTTTATGGGTATTTGTTTCTTCCTTAGGACCAAGCACAATGTAGATGCTTGTGAATATGTGATGAGTGGGTATCTGACTAAAAGGAAAGATGGATGGATGTTCTAGGAAACTTTACCTTCTATGGAAATCCAGGATGGGTTTACAGTTCTCTCTAATTACTTCTCTTCTAAGAAAACAATAGGAAAAATAGGAAAAAATAGTTTGTGAGTAGGCATACATATAATATGAGTGCATACACATTTCATAGATGGTTTTACACAGGAGCAATGCACATGCAATCGGTCTCAGTGATCTTTCCAGCTGGGTGAGAGGCTATTTTAAAGTCAGGGTTCATATATTCACTAGTGTATTTAGAATGCCCTGTATAATATTGTTCACTAGAAAAATTTTCTCATCTTCTTGGACAGAATGTGTTCACCGTGTCGAGATTGCAGTATTTGGAAATTTACCAACTTAGTGTTCTATTAGTCAAAGAAACAGAAATCTAATTTAAAATATCCTAAACCCCCCAAATGCCCCTTGATGAAGGTGGGTAACCTGTGCAGGTGTGAACTCCCTGTCAGTGGAGATGTTTGAGCTGTGCCTGAATGACCATCTCTTAGGGGTAGTTTCAGGCCAGTATTTTTGGAGGGAGCAGAAAATGGTCTTGTTTCCTACTGATGGTCCTTTCCAACTTGGATTCTGGAATCAGATCGCGTATGCTGGAGACTTACTATTGATATATGTCTCTATAATACCTATTGAGAATAATGCCCAAACTTCAAGGAGTTTATATTCTAAGACAGGAGTGAGCAAACTATGGCCACAGACCAAATGTGGCCTATCACCTGATTTTGCAAATACTGTTTTATTAGAATACAGCCATGCCCATTCCTTTATTTATTTTTCTGTGGTTGCTTTTGTACTACAACAGCATTGTCGATTAGTTACTACAGAGACCGTTTGGCCTACAAAGCCTAAAATATTTACTATTCGGCCCTTTACAGAAAAACTGTACCAGTCTCCATAAGCAGTAGACTGCAAAGTACAGCACATGCTTCTCAGAGAGTGCATCCTTACTTATTGAGATATATAAGGTATGTTAGAACTTCTATATATATTTTATCTTATTTTTAACTTTTGACTTTAATTACTAAGTCTAGGTTCCTCATCCCTAGAGTGAGGATATTAGTAAAACCCACTTCATTGGGTTGTTGTGAGGATTAAAAGTGATGATGCGTGTGAAACAGTGCACACAACTTGAATCTGAACTCCTAACCAATACACTGTATTGCACTAGAACAAAATAGAGGAGAGTGAACTAGATGAGGGGTTGGAAAGTAAAGGAAGGTTTGTTGTAAGAGGTGTGACTGGAGTTGTGTTTTTGAAGAGAGAATGAGGACTGGAGAGGTCATGGGGATACTCAGTTACAGGGAGGTTGGCTAAGCTAACCTCTGATCTTCCTAGCAAGAGTCCTACCCCCTCTCCCACACACCTCCGCCATATTTTGAAAGTCCAGAGAGATTTTTTTGCCTGCAAGTTATTCACTTGATCCAGAGAAGTAAGTGCCTCTGTAATTTCAATCTGTGCCTTCTATCACTAAGATAAACTAGTAATGATTTGCCAATAAGATGCAATTACAGTGCCTGCTGAGGTCAATATTCAATCAGTGGTTCCATTCTGAGTGCTGCTTTGATCAGTTGGTCAAAAATTTCCTTTCTTTAGATGCTTTGTAAACCACGATTGATCAAGAGGTTTAGGGGTTTAAGACTGGGATGTGACTTCATTTTTAATCCAACTTTTGAGCAGCACTTCCAACTGGTCAGATGTGACAGGGTCTCCCTTGGGAGGCTCGAGCCCACCCAGAGACCAGACTTGACACTTCTTTGCATTGCTCATAACCATCTCCTCCCGTCCCCCAAATAACAGTCAAACTCTGTAAAGTATCATAAATGAAGTAGGTCATTCTGAAGGTTTTGTGGGGAGATCAGGAAGTCACATTGCTTACTCCGTACCAAAAACTTAATGCATATTTTTCATTAAACATTTTTTTCAGTTCTTTCTTAGTGCCTGATTCCCATTTTTCTCCTTTCTCCTCCCTCACATAGCCTCTTAGCCTTTTCTCTATCAACTACAACAACCTAGGTTTTCCCCTCACTTCGGAAATATCACTAAAATTAATGAAGCCCCTCTAGATAACCAAACAAGGCCACTGGTTGTTCCTCAAACACACCCCTTGGGAGTACCAGCCTAGATCACCACACCAGGAGATCTTCGGCTGATTTATAGCAATAAAGAGGGACTTGCCTGAGAATAAATCAAAATGAAATTGAGAAATTTCATCCCAGAGGCCCTGGGATGTTTCATGTAACCTGAAACATGTTTCATGTAACCCTGAGACTTCTTTTTTTCTGGGACTTCTCAGACAAACTAACAGGTATTCCATCTGTTAGTCAAACAGTCAATCATGGAACTCTGTTGAAGGCCATTTCAGAGGAATGGGTTCTAAAACATATGCCTCAGGAAAAGCTGCTCCAGCCAGTGTCAGACTCTTTCTCCCTCCCACCCCCAACTCTAGAGACTCTTGCTTAGCTCTTGTAAGAGGCGGGATTTAAATATTGCTGTTGTTCTCCTTTGGGTGCCCAAGCTATTAATTAACTTTCGCTGTAAAGAAATGGGAATTGCCAAGTGTCCTTTGTGCTTGTGATCTGGTGTTCTTTTGTCAGAAAGCGCTGAGGCCCATTGTTCTAGTCCCTCTTGTGTTCACATTGTATTTTTCATGACAAATCTTCTTTATTGTCTTCCATCCAGATTTTGGATTCTGTGGGGGGGCTTTCTGGAGGTTGCCTTTCAGAAGGCGAGCAGAGCAGAATGGCTCTGCTGACAGTGCACTTGAACGAGGCTGCTAAAAGTGACCAGCTCTGTCTCTTCTTAGTCTTACGTGTTTCAGGTGGATTTTCCAGTGCCCATGCTAACTAAGGATAGAGGAGAGACTGTTCACTGCTTGTACATGAATTTTCTCGCCATGGGAAAAAAAAGAGCTGGGAGATGGATCACTGGGTGTTTACCTAGCACAGAGATGTAGTCAGCATTCATCTATCTTCCATTCAGTTTCCCTTCAGAGAGACATTACAGTTGAGCTCCACTCTTCTAACTGCAAGTATCCCCAGTGACAGCTTTGCAGGTGGCCTTAACAGCTTGTCAGGAAACTAATCAATGCAGCTTTTCACAAAGGAATCTACTCGATCAATATCACCAAGCAAACCCAGACCTCACAACAGATCACATAAGCGTTTTCATGATCAATAGAAGTTACACACAAATTAAATTATTGGCGATATTTCAACGAACATAACGTAAGTGCTTCTTGCAGATAGCTCTTTCTCTGGGAGCCACAGTAATATGCCAAAAGTGAGAGAAGAGACAGTGTATGTGTTGTTCGACCCTTAAAAATATGGTCTCAACACGGGACGTTAGCTTAGGAGATGTGACTCTGGTTTTGAAGGAAAAATTGGTTTAAATATTTGACATCCTAATTTTTTCCACCAAGTGTATTGTAAATTTTTGAAGGGATGGGATTATTTTGGTATCTCAGTACCATGAGCATGCTCATATAACAGGCATGTCAGTACATTTTTGCTGAGTCAATCATCATTCTCTCTACCTATCCAGGACCTAGTGCTAATGCCAGGAAGTCATCCCTGTCATTTCTACATTTCTACCTTCTGATTTTTTCCCTAGACTCCTTGGGGAAGTTTCAACTTTAAATGTTGTGAGATTTCCTGACAAATAGTCTAGAAATGTGGACAGGAGCTGCTGAAATACCTGGAAAAAAACCTAAGGCACAGCCATACTACAGTAATACATCAAGACATTATCCAACTTTTCTCTTCCTGGTGTTTTAAGTCTGTATCACTTACCGCCTTGTAACAAACGGCTCCACAACTTAGTGGCTTAAAATAACTACTGTTTTATTTACTTATGATTTTGTGGGTAAGCAATTTGGGTTGGGCTCAGCATTGGGCTTTTCTGCTGGTCTTGCCTGAGGTTACTCATGTGTCTTCAGTGATTTGGGGGCTCAACTGGGGCTGAATGGTCCAGGACAGCCTCTCACCATGTCAGGCAGTTGGTGCTGGCCGTCAGCTGAGCTTCTCTCTTTAGGAAAGGTTGCCTTGACTTCTTTGCATCATGGTACTGCATTCCAAGAGGATGAAAGTGAAAGCTGCAAGGACTTTTGAGGCCTAGGCTTGAGAGTCACACAATATCACTTCCTTTATATTCTGTTGGTCAAGACTCAGGATGAGACTCAGGGTCAACCCAGATTCAAAAGGAGGGGAAGTAGACTCCACATCTTTATGGAAGGAGCAGCAAAGTCATACTGCAAAGGGTCAGAGTAAAAGGATGGAAAGGATTACTGAAGCCATTTTCACAAAAAGTATCTACCGCAATTTCCCTCTATCTGCCCCTGCCCCCCAACTGCCCAGATGCACATCACCTCATTCAAGAGGTTTTCTCTGCTCAAAGGGCTGCAGCAGAGAAGGGATGAAAGCGTGGAAAGCAAGGGAAAAGAATGAGTCTTTCTCAGGTTTTCATGTTCTAAAGGACTAGGCACAGGGTAAAGGGGAGGCAAGGCATAGACAAGATGTTGGGAAGAAACATCTTGAGTCAGTTTCTTCAGAGACTAGATAGAATTTCATTGGACTGGGCTTGGGGGTCAGGGTCAGGGAGGATGTGGAGAGGAGGATTCCGATAACTATGGGAGGGACCTGAAACAGGCTTGCATAGATGGTTATTCCCCAATGTCATGGGAGAAACTAAATAAATCCCACAGTGTCAAGCATGTCTCAGAAGTAACTGGAGAGCCACCCAACCTGAAGGAGCCATGGATCAAAAGGCAAATGGAGACCTATGTGAAACAGTGGCCAAAGATGAGAAGGGAGGTGGTGTCCCAGAAGGTTATCAGCTCCGACAGAAAACTCAGAGGATCTTGCTCTCAGTACTGTGAAACTACTTACTTACACCCAATCCCAGAACCTTCCCTGGGGGAAGAGGAAGAGCCAAGTTGTTTGAGATTATACTCCTACTACCTTAGTGGGACAGGGACTTGATATTTACATGTCTTGGTTAATTCATGATCAGATCTCTTGAAGCTGTGCAATTGAAGGGTCTTATCAACAGGAGGCCAGTGGAATTCTGGGTAAACAGCACCAGGGAGAGCTCCTTTTTGGGGGTACCTCTTGGTCTACAAGAACTGAGAATGTATGGTATGTTTATTCTACTCCATTTAATTGAAAATGGATGAGATTTTCCCAGAACCCAAACACAAACTTGCCCTATACGTGATGATGAGGCATATAGTGTTTATCTTATGACATCTGATCCATCATTCCAGGTTCAAAATGTTCTCTCCACGCCCCTGTTCTTACATTGAATAAATATTTTTGAGCACTTACTATGTGCCAGGTGCTTTGGAAGCCACAAGGAAGAGCAAAAAGACACTTGGTCCTTGCCTTTTCGGAGTTTAGAAGGTTCAAGAAGGGCTCATCAGTGTAACCTTTACAGGTTCCATTACAGGAAAAGACCACATAGTCCTAAATGCATATGAACAACTCCTGGGAGAGATGCACCACAGAGGCATCTGAAGGGAGTTACTAGAACCAACTTGACATTAACCTTCCCTGGGATAAACCAGGTCAAACTGGTTCACCTATCTGTAACCCAAAATATTTCCTATCTGTAGCCAAAAAAGAAAACAATTAATTACCACCACTTACCATGGGTCAAACACTGTGCTATAGGATTTACCTATATTATATCCCTTAATCTCCTCAACACATCTGACTGTCCAGTGTCTCCCAATTCTGTGCCCCATCTTCATGGGTCCACTTGGAAATTACCCAATGTAGTGAACATTATCTCCCTTTCATCTTAAACAAACAACATTTTGACAGTTCTGTTAGCTTTCATTCAAAACCTTATTATCTTCTAGGAGTGATAAGAGCTGATCTGGTAAACTAAGGCCGTGTGACAATGGGTAATTATGACCCGATGATGAAAACAATTAGGCTTCCATACTTTGTAGGAATTAAGCCATGCATACCATTAAAAATAACCCAAGAACAGAAGCAGGAATACCAACAGAGCTTTGGGAACTCAGTATTGATTCATCAGTATATTTTTGATGATCCGTGTTTAACCCCACTCCAAGCATAATGAAAACTTTATAAGTTTCCTTCCTTTTTTAACTTTCAGAGAACCTGGCAGCCAGCTGAAGAGAAAGAATGCACTGATGTTGTGAATGAGCACACAGCCCTCTCTCATTGATCATTTCTCCTCTGAGTGTCCTTTGAGAGAAATACATATATAATTCTAGGGGCAAAAATCTTTTCTCTGATAATGAACAATCTGTAGTTATATCCTGGAAAAGCCCAGTCAGACTCAAAGATTGGTTAGATGTCAGATAAGAGCTTGGAGGGCAACTTGGAATTTCTCGGGGATATAAAATAACCCTTAGATTTCAACCAAAACAAAACAGACAGTAAAAAAAAAAAGTTTTTTTAAGCCCATTAATCTGTTTGCTTGTCATCAGAAAAGCACTCTTTGAAAGTTTACAATATTTTGATTTTTCAAATAGTGAATCAAGGCTAGAAGTCCTCAAAAGTTCTGGCTTAAAGATTTTCCTGCCATTAACCTGGGGGTAGGCACCTTCAGGGAAATGCTCTTTGCTACTGAAGTTCTTTTGGCTTTTATTTCTGTTGGCATTGAATAGCTAAAAGCAGTCAAGGGCTAACTCTGGGGTTGACAATGAGAAAGCAATGCTCTCATGAGGTTTTAGTTTCTCCTGAAATATTCTTAAATACTTTAAACGGTCTCAACAACTGACTACTTGTAGGACATTAAGTACCTTGAAAAATTGATAAGCAAAAAATTGATATGATGAGCTCCTACCTGCATATCATATGGAGTGATCTGTTCCAAAACCAGTCAAGCCTGGGTCTGTTGATTGGGTGAGTGGCCAGAATCAATGCTATTGCTGAGTCCCAGCTGGCACAAGGCTCTGGAGTGACACATGCGGGGGTTCTAATCCCAACTGCACCTCTTTCCAGATGCTTGTCCTGGGACAGATCACATACCCTGTCTGATCTAGAGTTCTTGTCTGAAAAAGTGAGAACGATAATGGTTCTTACCTAACAGGTTTGTTGTGGGGATAAAAATGACTTCTGTGGCACTTAGCACTGTGTTGTACACACAGAAAGTGCCTAATAAATGATAAATGTTACAATGAAACCCTGTGAGCTGCTGGGTTCCATTAAGCTGAGGCTGTGTCTATACAACCAGGGATTTTTATCCCTGTGGAGGAGGGGTTATGTAGATAGAAGCTCAGCAGGGGAGGTGAATGAACTTGGATGGGAAAAAATAACATCTCTGCTAACTTCTACCTGAAATCTTCAATCATGAATGTACATAACAAACCACAATAATATTAATGGCACCTGTAATTTTTTCACCAACAGAAATCCCTGGTATTTTCATATTATATTACAGTTGTCACAGGGATCTTGAAATAGTGTTTATGCACAACAGTGCTTCAAAATTATAGTAGTTATTAGATCTGCCAGTAGATCTTGTTTGTTAATGTCATTGGCCCACATGTTATGAGTGGGCAGGCTCACTCTGGTAAAAGGTGGAAAGGAAATGCAGTCTTCCTCTGGCACATCCTGTCTGCACAAAGCAAGAACATCTGGGAAGAGCCGGCTTCTGAGTCAGGACTGGCCTCCCTATCTCTCTCTTTTTTTTTTTTTTTGCGGTACGCGGGCCTCTCACTGCTGTGGCCTCTCCCGTTGCGGAGCACAGGCTCCGGACGCACAGGCTCAGTGGCCACGGCTCACGGGCCCAGCCGCTCCGCGGCATGTGGGATCTTCCCAGACCGGGGCACGAACCCGTGTCCCCTGCATCGGCAGGCGGACTCTCAACCACTGCGCCACCAGGGAAGCCCCCCTATCTCTCTTTTTGTTTCCTTCCTCTAACTCTGACTACAGGCCACCTCAGTTTCAAGGAGAAAATGTGAAGCAAGAGCTCTCATTTAGTTTTCTGTCTTGAGCAACATTGCTCAATCTCGCTTTGAACTCTACATGGAAGAGTTGAAGCAGAGCCTATAATCCCAACTAGCTACGGTTCCTTGTATTTAGAGTGCTTTGGTTGGAACTCCACAGGGAAAGAGGAGTGGAGTGTCTTATCTAGGTCTCGAACTTCTACAGCTCCCCATCAATATCCCTGTTAGATAATCCCTCTAGTAAGATATTAACATTTAATGAGCACTTACTATGTCCCAAGGACTGCACTAAGTTCTTCACATATATGATCTCATCTAATTCTCATAATCATCTGAGATGTGGCTATCAATACGCTGATTATACAGATGACAGAATTAGGGTTTATACAGCTTCAGTAGCTTGCTCAAGATTACCCAGCAAGTACATGGGGAAGTGGGATTCAACACAGGCTCCTCTGTCTCTGAGTTGTGTGTTGTTTCTACTACTTCCCTCAAAGCCAAGTAGAAAAAGCAGATTTTACTTTCCTGTTTGGTTTCTTAATAAGCTATCTGATACTTTTGTCATAAAATACCATGGGGAAGAAAACTCCTCCAGCTCTACAAAAATGACATGGAAACTTTTTTTTCTAGATGTTTTTCCTTGGGCGAGGGCAAGGCAGTTCTATTTTTGAAGCAAATTCTTGCTTTGCTTCAATGATGAAATACTTAGAATTGTTTAAAAAATGCCTGCTGTCTCAGATGGGGTTAAACTTTTTTCTTGCTGGTGAATGAATGTCGGAATAAGTCCTTTGCTGAAAACCATTCCTGGACACTATAAACTTTTTGCTGAAACCCTGCTTTGGGCTCCTCTTTTATTAGGACCCATTTTAGTAAGTGACCCCATCCTTCATTCCAGTTGGATAAGCCAGCAATCTGGGGGCCTCCCCGTCTCTCAACACCCATAGTCAGTCATTACCAACTTCTCATCAATTTTAACCTTCTAAAGAGATCTCAGCTATATACACTACTTCCCATCTCTGTCACCACCACCACCCTAGCAAAACTATGATGATCTCTTGCCTGGACTATGAAACAGACTTATAACTGGTCTACCATTTCTACTCCTCTATGATGTGGCTTCTTTCCCATCTTTTCTCCATATAAAGTCAGTTTTGTTTGTTTGTTTCAGATCCTTCAGTGATTTCCCTTTGCTCTTAGGATGACATCAAATCTCCTTAACATGAGTTACAAAACTCTTAACTATTTGACCCCTAAATATCTCTCCATCTTGCTTCACACGATGCTTTCCCTTACTCTCTCATTGTCAGTTACACTGACCTTCTTTATCAGTCAGGATATGGTAGATTAAGCTGCTGCAACAAACAACCCCTAAATCTCAGCGTCTTAAAAGTGCAAAGGCTAATTTATTGTTCATACTATGCGTTCAACATGTATCAGCAATGGTGGGGTTGTGGGCGCATGGGTGGTGGTGCACTGATTGGGAAAAGAAGGCCTGGCAAATTACATACTGGCCCTTGAGGCTTCCACCCAGGAATGACACACACTTGTATGCTCACACTCCATTGGCAAGAGCAAGTCATGTGTCCACGCCTACCTTCAGAGAGGCAGGGAAGCCCAATCCCAGCATGTTCCCAGGATGACAACCCAAATCAGCATCAGGGCATTCTACTTGCGTCCTTCCTCCACAGGCCTTTGAACATACTCATTCCTCTGCCTGGAACACCTTTTCGTCCATTTTTTGGAGTAATTCCTGTTTATCCTTCAGCTCTAAGTTCAAACTTTGGAAAACCTTCCCTGACTGGGTCAAAGACTGTGCTCCACCCACCCACCCCATTGAGTCTAGATGGCTGTTACCCATTTCCCAGAGGCATGGTATGCCCCATGGTCAGGGAAATATGCCAACCACCACCTCCATAATTCTGTCTACTGGAATCCAGGTCCTTAGAATGCAAACCCAATTTCCTCAGCTCCCTGAGAAGAAGGAAGGTGTACAGGTGTTCCTCGTCACTCTGTATCCACTGGGGATTTGTTCCAAGATCCCCACAGATATTAAATCCACAGTTGCTCAAATCCCTCATGTGCAATGACATAGTATTTGCATATAGCCTGTGTGCATCCTCTTGTATACTTTAAATCATCTCTAGATTACTTACAATACCTAATATAATGTAAGTGCTTTGTAATTAGTTGTAAATACAATGTAGATGCTATATAAATAGTTGATGGGTATGGGCAAATTCAAGTTTTGCTTTTTGGAACTTTCTGGAATTTTTTTGGAATTTTTCTGGATTTATTTTTATCTGCAGTTGGTTGAATCCTAGGATGTGGAACCTGCAGATATGGAGGACCAGCTGTATAATAGGTTTTGGCCAAGCAGAAATGCTCTGGACAAAGGGCTGAATCAGGTGGATGTGGTGTGCGGAAGGAGAATACCTATGAACATGAGATTTACTCATTTTCTCCCCAAGGAGGAAAGGGCACTGATAGGTAGTTCATTAGAGGCCCTTTGAGCCCTGAGAATTACACAGATGAGGGAGAATTGTGCCTTGTGGTAACTGAGCATCCTTTGCCCAAATGGGAAGTGACTGAACCAGAGCTTGGTAAGATGAGTGAAAAGTGGAAGTGGGTCCCGAGGCCTCTTGGAGATCCAGATAAAACAGGGAAGTCGTAGGGAGGCTAGGCTCCCTCTCTTAAGCCTCATCCTCTTGATGTTATCCTTCCAAAGTGCCCTTTGTTCCTTCAGTTTTCTATCTTTGTAAGAATACAGGCTTCTCTGACCCCCCACCTAGCCTGGAAATCCAATGCAGATGGGTCATTTCTGCAGGAATAAGGACAAGAGGGAGTGAGAGAAGGGGTGTGTGGTTTGGGGCTGGAGAGTAGTCTCCAACTCATGCTGCACCCCCCAGCCCCCCCGCCCCCCCAGGGAGTCTGATTCTGTGTCTCATTCTTGGCACCAGAATGGACCCCATAGGTTAGAGAGGGTGAGGCAGCATCTATATCCTGGTTGCTGGATCGTTAATAGATGTGGTGCCTCTTCTGAAGCAAAATATTGCAGGCTTTGTTGCGGTTAACCTCGTACCTGATCTGGAATCCAGGGCCGTTGTCTCTGGACATACACTCTAGGACATGTATTCTGTTTCCATCTTTATTGCTCTCTGCCTAGTATTTATCAACTTAGCATCCATCCTCCCATCCTCCCCTTCCATATTCATTCCTTTAATCAATTAACACTTGTTTTATGCATGTGTGTCAGATACTGTGCTCTATGTTTTAGGGGATACAGAGAGAAGTGACTCAGCCAGATGGATTCAGGGTCTGTCTGCATAGTGATTGTGAACGGTCTGTGTAAGAGCTTTCATCCCTCATGGAGAAGGCATTAAATTATTCTTACTCTGCCATAGTGCCAAGCTTGATGACTGAGTCTGATCTGCCCTATAATCAGCCTAACCTGGAAGGAAGGGCACAGTGACTGTAGGAAAATCACCCACCTCCCTCTCCTACCCCCATCCCAGCAGAGGAATGCCCCTTTCCCAGAATGCCTCTGGGCCTCATTTCTGCTTTGCTGTGCCCAAGTTTTAGCTGAAGACATTCCCCTCTGGAAAGAGCTGGGCCTTTTGTTTCAGGAAATTATAGCAGAATAGGAGAACAGAGAGATATCAGCTCCCTATGAGGGCAGGGATTAAGTGATCAGTTTCTATGACTCAAGCAACAACTTCAGCTAGGACATGGTTAAATGGAACCGCATACACATGTTCTTTCTTCGTTGTGATTGGACAATGCCAATTTGAAGTATAATCTTTCAGTTAGGTCATCCAGAATCTGGTACAGAACTGGGAGAACAACATGCCTTTTTAAAAATAATTTATTTATTTATTTATTTTTTGGGTGCATTGGGTCTTCGTTTCTGTGCGAGGGCTTTCTCTAGTTGCGGCGAGAGGGGACCACTGTTAATCGCGGTGCGCGGGCCTCTCACTGTCGTGGTCTCTCTTGTTGCAGAGCACGGGCTGCAGACGTGCAGGCTCAGTAGTCTGTGGGTCACGGGCCTAGTTGCTCCGCGGTATGTGGAATCTTCCCAGACCAGGGCTCGGACCTGTGTCCCCTGAATTGGCGGCAGATTCTCAACCACTGCGCCACCAGGGAAGCCCAAGAACAACATGCTTTGAGACTGCAAAATGATTTCATAGCCATACTATGAAGAGTTTCTCTGTAGGCCTGTGAGATAGGCAGGGCAAGAGGCCATCATCTTATTTTACACATGAGGAACCAACACTTGAGGAAGAATAATATCTGAACACTTCCTGTGTGTCTGGTCCTATGCTAAACACTTCCCATGCACCAACCTCACTGGACACCTAAAACAGCCTCAAACTGCTAGTTTAAAGGTAAGTAAAATAAGGCCCAGAGAGGATAAGCCATTTTCCCCAAGTCACAGGTAAGAGAATGGTACAGCCAAGTTTCAAACCCAAGACTTCTAGACCTCAGGTTTATACTCTTAAAGACTCTGAGCTATATATTATCTTAAGGGCACACAGCCACCAGTGGTGGGCCTGGGAGGGGAGCCCAGGTGCTTGACACCCAGTCTAGTATTTTTCCAATGCTTCAGTTTTCCAGTATGGTCTCCACCCACTTGAATTCCAACTTAGCAGATTGGAATCTAGAGAAGATGTGCTGGCTACTGCTCCAATGGGGCTGTGTGGTGGGCATGGACTCCCAGTTATCCCTTGTCACCCTAGAAGGGAACTGTTGCTGGCAAAAGCCTTAAATCCATGGGGTAAGAGCTTTTTAATTCATTTGAATGCTTTGAATGCCCTGAGCTCATCTAGATTGGAATACCTGGAATAAGGAGATTCATTTGGCAAAGGTAAAAAACTTAAAAGCGTAGGTTCATCCATAACCAGAGAGAGTTAGCTAGTAGAGACTGGTGGGTTCCTTTCCTGCATACTGGACAGGAAGAGCCACAAATACTGAGGACTTGCAAAGTAGATAGGTAGGTATTCTTATCTCCACCTAAAAGTTAAAGAAACTGAGATTCAGAGAGGGCAGCTAGTATGCCCCAGGTCACACAGCTGATAAGGCCAGCTGAGCTTTGAACTCCGATCTTTGTGGCTCCCAGGATCCAGTCCCCATCAGGCACCCTCAGTCGGACTGCTTACCAGAGTCAGAACAGGAGCCTCAAAATGGGGGTCACAATTGTGAGCAAGCAGGAAGAGAGGAAAGGCAGGGCAGATATGGGATGGAATTCAGGCCAACTCTAGCTAGTTAATGCCTACCAGGGTCTCTGATTTTTTTTCACCTTAACCCAGAAATACAAAGTAATACCTGGGAGAGAGGCACGGTCTTCTCTCTGGCAGGACAGGCCAACATATTGAGTTCCTTCTTTGTCAGTGAGACATTTCACATTCCACTTCTTTCTTGAAATTTACAGGTTAGAAATTTACATTTTCTTGAAATTTGCCCTACATATGGATTTAAACAGATATAAGCATTTATATATTTATAAAATTTTTTACTGGTGCCATGTGGAATCTCCAATTCTGTCTGCTGATTGCCAGAGTGCCTCCTCTCTACTAGAGGATCAATAATAATAATGATGAAAGGCCTAAAAAGGCGTAAGCATTTTCTGTTCCCAGCTTCTATTTTACGAATAAAACATTGATGCTCTTTTTAAGTTGGCCATCACTCATCTGGTAGGTTTTGCAGACAATAACAGTTCATTACTAATATCTAGTGGGGAAGATGTATGATGCTGTAAATATTTAAAATCAAATTTGAAAAAGAAGACAGAGATGAATGCATGGGATGGGGTGGGGGTATGAGCATGGTGCTCAGGGCTATGGTTTTCACAGGAACTTCCACTCTGGCCCTGCCATTGTTTTCCCTTCCAAGACCTATGAAAGGGGACTTAGCCATGGGCAGAACCCAGCAGGGTCCAAAATGGCAGACATGAAATTTAATGGGTGATTTATCCTGTGGTCCTTCTAAAAGTCTCCCCCTAGACAAGGATTTAGCTACAAGTTACATTTGGGGAGGATGATTCCAGGAAGAATCATGGTGAGAGAGTGAGGACACATGACAGGGAAGGGGAAAAGGCCAATCAAAATCATGTTAAAGGGGGAGTTTTCTGTGGATCAATAGGCTCAATCCCACTGGGGACCCTCTGAGAAACCTCTTTGAGGGGACCCGCAGGGGCCAGGAAACTGAGTGCATCCTCCACCAGCTCTTTCTCCTCATTGATTAGAGTGTTGTTCCCAAGAAGGCCCTTTGGGATCTGTAGGTGGCAGGTGTGTTTGGAAACTGTCTGTGTGTCAGCTCCTGGGTAGGTCCCTGGGAATGGGCAGGCCCCTGACAGCTCAGCTGCATTGGCTGGGAGTGGAGCCCAGTGTTTGCTGAGGTAGAAGGGACAGCTAATAAAGAGAGTCCAGCTAGGGAAACTGAGGCCCAGAAAGAACAACCAGAGTGAACACAAGCCACAGTGGCACCCTGTGATGGAACTCAGCCAGAGGAGAAATGATCATTGGAGAAGCTGCCCATGGCTGTTGGGAGGCAGCCCAGAAAAGCCCTTGGGAATGCCACTTTTTCTATCCCATTGCTCTCAGGCACATTTGGAGGGATCTGACCCTTGCTGGGACTGACTGGCCAATGCCCTCCCTTTGAGCCTTCCCTCTCAGATCTGTCCCTTCCATTCTGCCTTTTAAATACTCCCCTGAATATGTTTTATTTCTTCGAATCCCTGTTTTCTACCCAAAGAACTAACCTGTACTCCAATGTTAATAACTGAGATTGAATTTTAAAAATATCTGTTTTTCAATGAGGGATTCCTTGAGTTAAAATGTTTAGCCAGGGGCTTCCCTGGTGGCGCAGTGATTGAGAGTCCGCCTGCTGATGCAGGGGACGGGTTCGTGCCCCGGTCCGGGAAGATCCCACATGCCGCGGAGCGGCTGGGCCCGTAAGCCATGGCCGCTGAGCCTGCGCGTCCGGAGCCTGTGCTCCTCAACGGGAGAGGCCACAGCAGTGAGAGGCCCGCGTACCGCAAAACAAAACAAAAAAAATGTTTTAGCCAAAGTATTTCTAAGCTCTCCTCCAGCTCTGATTCATATGCATTGATAAAATTGTGACATGTCAGATCAGGGAGGACCTCAGGCCCATCTAATTCAATGTCCTCAGTTCACAGAGTTCCAAACCAGGGCTCAGAGATGAGAAGAGACTTCCTTGAGGTCATGACTCTATGACATTGTGACAGGCTGGTAAAAGCAGTATGTCATATATCCTTCAAAGATCTCAGAGCTGGGATAGAACCTGGGAGAAATCAGCTGTGATCTGGGGAACACAGGAGGTGGGGGAAAGCTGACAGAACAGGGTCTGAGTGCACATTTTCAGCACATCGGCTTTTTCAGGAATGTGCTTAGGATCCAGTGTAAAACTTTTACCAGACCTTCTGGAAAGGGTAGAAGAAAGTTATTTAACTTTCATAATATTGAATATATAACATATTATATATATATAATATATATAATAACTGGGAAGGTTATTTAACTTCTGCACATGTACTTGTGTTAATTCAGCCTAAAGTTGTAGTTTTGTGTTTGTTTTTAGCAATATCATAGTAACACATTTTACCTTAAACTCAATGGGAAACTTTCGGCTTTTTCTATTTGTTTTGCTATCAATTACTAACCACCCCCTCCTCCATTCTGTACTTGGGTAATCTGTATCTGGGCTCTGAGAACAAGAGTTTCATTTTTGGCAAGCCTAACCACCTGTGTTATTTGCTGGCTGGATTATTGTATAATAACGTATTTACTATGTGTAATGATGATTGAGGAATAGGCTTTGTTATGACATTACATAATCAATCTGTGAAATAAACAGGCTTAGCAGAAGAGTTACTTTAGCCGAAGAGAGTTCTCCTGAACACGCTATTTTTATTGTAATAGAGGATTCTGCATAGACAGGTGATGGGGGTGGAGTGAATGAGAACCAGTATTTCTACTGTCTTGATGGAAATCAGGTAGCCATGTGCTTGGTTAAAAGGTCTCAATGGAGGGCTTCATACCAGGTAAGTGACTGTTGAGCAGAGGTCCAAAAATATGGCATGGGGAATTCTAGACCTAGAGATACTCCATGGAGAGAGGGTTCAGGTGGAGAACCTGAAATGCTGCATGTTAACTTCCTCTCTTGGAGGGTATAAGCATATTAAAGGTATTGAGAAATCTTGCAATGGAGAAACACAAATAACTTCAGTTAATCATGGTTTCCCAAGCCTTATTTGACCACCGAAACCTTTTCTTTTACAAAAAACTCCAACTAAATTTAGTAAAGCCTGCTTTATACAGACCATGTCTCTCTCTGCTTCAGTTTTCTCATGTGAAGTTTACCAGCTTCTGAGTTTGCTCTTTACAAGAGGCTCTACTTGGAGGTCATATTTAAACTTGCAAATATTTACTAACCTTGCAAATATTTAATATTACTAACCTGGCCCATTTCAAGTCATGGGTTGTAAGAATTGAGACCAAGCCAGTGAAATGACAAATAAAGGATATCTTTTCTTGAGATTCCAACACCTGACTGTTTCCTATGTAGAAACAAAGCATTTGCCCAAGGATTTATTATTGGATTAATAAGAAAGGGAAAGTGGACCTTGTTTTTCTTCTTCCAAGTGGAGATTTTTCTGTTATTATTGACTCTGGATTAAAGCCCCAAGTATTTGCTGAGCTCAGTCTATACACTCAGGATTATTCTATGGATATGGAAGGAAAATGATGAACCGTCATTATTTCCAAGGCACTTAACAGTCCAACAAAACAATACCGATGAAGGAAAGGGTAAATGCCCCAAACGATGTTGCTCAGAATACGGCACTTGCAGGAATTAAGCAAAAGAAGAAATCAGTGGGTTGGAGTAGATGTAGGGAAGATTTCATGGAGTTAGTGGGACTTAAATATGGCTGGGAAGACTGGGAAGAATTTTTAAAAGATAAGAAGATAAATGGAATTCCAGGCAATAAAACACTCAACTCTTGACAAGAGGCTCTGGGAAAATTCCTTTTCCTAGGGCCTGGGCTACTCCGGGAAAATGTCACTGTGTAATGAGAGTGTCTTTGTTCATTGAAAGTAGTTGAGACCTGTAAGCTTTAAATATAAAGCTGGTTGATGCAACAGGATTATATGTCAGAAATTTGAATTTAGATAGCAACATGTAAATTCAATATTTACTCTTTGAAAAGTAAGAAGGTAATTGGCTTTTATTCTTCTATATTTTTTATAAGGACTGGTGAGTTACTTGAATAGGGACAACTCAGTCCCGGAATGTGTAACTATTTTTAACAGTAGTTGGGACAACACTCAGCTTACTTAATAATCTGATAGCCTGCTCTCTGGGGCAGTAGGACAACAGGGCAGGGGGTCATTCCTAATTGCCAAGATTTTATGGTAGATGTGCTTTTCCTCCCCCTGCCTAAGCAGAAAAGCAGGCCCCAGTCTCCTTGGGACCCTGTGGGCTCTTGGGCCCTCTCTGTTCCAATTTCTTTATAATCAACACGAGCAGCTTCTTGTTTAAAGTGCTGGAGAACTATAACATGAACTTTCCTCTGAACAGAGACATGCCCCTCATTCCACACTAGAGATTGGGAAGCTAGCAGATGGTTATTGGGCGGGTGGGGGGCGGGGTGTGATAATTCTTTTCTTTATTTTTTAAATTTTTATACAATTTTTAAAGGTTACACTCCATTTATAGTTATTACAGTATATTGGCTATATCCCAGTGTTGTACAATGCATCCTTATAGCCTGTCTTACACCCAATAATTTGTACTACCCACTCCCCCATCTCTATATTGCCCTCCACCACTGGTAGCCACTAGTTTGTTCTCTATATTTATGAGTCTGCTTCTTTTTTTTATGTTCACTAGATTGTTGTATTTTTTAGACTCCATGTGTAAGTGATATCATACAGTATTTGTCTTTCTCTGTCTGACTTATTTCACTTAGCATAATGTCCTCCAAATGGCAAATGGCAAAATTTCATTGTTTTTTATGGCTGAGTAGTATCGCATTGTATATGTATGTGTGCGTCTGTGTGTGTGTGTGTGTATATATATATGTATATATATATATACACACACACACACAGACGCACACATATACATATATCACATCTTCTTTATCCATACATCTGTTGATGGACACTTAGGTTGCTTCTGTATCTTGGTGCTTGGCAGTTGTAAATAATGCTGCTATGAACATTGGGGTGCATGTATCTTTTCAAATTAGTGTTTTTGTTTTTTTCAGATATATACCCAGGAGTGGAATTGTTGGGTCATATGGTAGTTCTATTTTTAGTTTTCTGAGAAACTTCCATACTCTTTTCCACAGTAGCTGCACCAATTTACATTCCCACCAACAGTGTAGGAGGGTTCCCTTTTCTCCACATACTTGCCAACATTTGTTATTTGTGGTCTTTTCAATGATAGCCATTCTGACAGGTGTAAGGTGATATCTCATTGTGGTTTTGATTTGCATTTCCCTGGTGATTAGTGATGTTGAGCATCTTTTCATGTGCCTGTTGGCCATCTGCATTTCCTTTTGGGAAAAATGTCTACTCAGTTCTTCTGCTCAGCTTTTTTTTTTTTTTTTTTTGCGGTACGTGAGCCTCTCACTGTTGTGGCCTCTCCCGTTGCGGAGCACAGGCTCCGGACGCGCAGGCTCAGCGGCCATGGCTCACGGGCCCAGCCGCTCCGCAGCATGTGGGATCTTCCCGGACCGGGGCACGAACTCGTGTCCCCTGCATCGGCAGGCGGACTGTCAACCACTGTGCCACCAGGGGAGCCCTCTGCTCAGCTTTTAATTGGGTTGTTTGGTTTTTTGATGTTGAGTTTTATGAGCTGTTTATATATGTTGGATAGTAATCCTTTATCAGTCATATCATTTGCAAATATTTTCTTCCACATAGTTTCTTTTCATTTTGTTGATGTTTTCCTTTGCTGCGCTACCTAAGGAGGCAAAAGACCTGTACTCAGAAAACTATAAGATGCTGATGAAAGAAATTGAGGATGACACAAATAGATGGAGAGTTATACCATGTTCTTTGATTGGAAGAATCAATATCGTCAGAATGACCATACTACCCAAGGCAATCTACAGATTCAATGAAATCCCTATCAAAATACCAATGGCATTTTTCACAGCACTAGAAAAAAATAATTTTAAAATTTGTATGGAAACACAAAAGACCCCGAATAGCCAAAACAATGTTGAGAAGGAAGAACAGAGCGGAAGGAATCATGCTCCTTGACTTCAGACTATATGATAAAGCTACAGTAATCAAAACAGTATGGTACTGGCACAAAAACAGACACATAGATCAATGGAACAGGATAGAGAGCCCAGAAAGAAACCCACACACTTATGGTCAATTAATCTATGACTGAAGAAGCAAGAATATACAATGGAGAAAAGACAGTCTCTTCAATAAGTGGTGCTGGAAAAACCAGACAGCTACATGTAAAAGAATGAAATTAGAACATTCTCTAGCACCATATACAAAAATAAACTAAAAAATGGATTAAAGACCTAAATGTAAGACCAAATACTATAAAACTCCTAAAGGAAAACATAGGCAGAACACTCTGACATAAATCACAGCAATATTTTTTTTGGATCCCTCTCCTAAAGTAAAGGAAATAAAAGCAAAAATAAACACATTGGACCTAATTAAACTTAAAAGCAGACGGTTTTAAAGTGTGTTCACATTTCACCTATATTTGTCTGCTTGTGTCTAGGTAAAATCCCGCTCATTTAAAAAGAAAAAAATTCTGCTTCTCAACTTCACCCCTGAATCTAGAAGGTTAAGGTTAGTGTTAGAGAAAGAAATGAATTATCTCCAAGTCCCCATTCACTAGGCGTCCTCCCTCCGTCCTCTCTTCTCTGCTCCTTGGACCAAAATTTGGCAAGAGAAAATGAGCAAACCAAGATTGGTAGGTATAATCAAAGACTGATCCATGGTCCAGTGAATCACTGTTGCATGGGTGAGCTCTCCAGAATGCCAAGAATCACCTGCCAGTTTGTCACCATCCACCCACACAGGACCATCTACGCTTGAGATTATTTTCAGCATAGTCAGAAGAGTGGGATGAGGACCAGAAATAAGGTATACAAAACCACCGACACAATGCCTAGAATACAGTTGGAGTTCATTAAATGATTCATCTTCTTCTTGCTATTATTATTATTAGAATCCTGGAAATTGTGTTGACCCACCTGAGAACAGTGCTGGCTCCAGAATGACAACCTCCATTAATTTCATAATACAAAATAAAATATCAGAATGATGTAATTTGAGAACAAACTGTAGTCCTTTAGTATTATGCAGCGGTTAAGAAAGGATGAGGTAGGTGTGTGTGCATTAATGAGAAATGAATTTAAAAAGGCAAGTTGTAGAACAACATGAATAATGTGATCACATTTTTGCTTTTAAAAACCAAAGCCCCATATTATACATACTTCCCATTTAATGAGTTATTACTGTTTATCTAGCACTGCGCTAAGTGCTTTTAAAACCCTTATCTCCTTTCAAGCTCACAATTGTGGAAGAGTGGTATTGTTATCAATGCCATTTTGCTAATGCAGAAATTGAGGCTTAGGGAGGTGAAATAACTTTCCCAGTGGACACATCCAAGTGGTTTGATTCCAGAGTCTGTTCTAGTAAAGTCATTATGAAATTTAACTGTTCATGATTAGAAAAGCTAGACTGGAGGGATAAACTAGACTGTCGTCAGTGATTACATATGGGGAGTAAAAATGTGGAGAGGGGCAAGGCAAGTTTGGGACATTTACATTTTATTATAAATTCATATATTGCGACAAATATATATCTATTTTATTGTTAAAAAGATTTTTTTTGCACAAAAGGACAAACATTGTATGATTTCATTTATATAAAATATCTAGAATAGGTAAATTCATAGAGCCTGAAAGTAGATTAGAGATGACCAGAGGCTAGAGAGAGGGAGAAATAGAGAGTTATTGCTTAATGGGTACAGAGTTTCTGTTTGGAGGTGATGTAAACTTTTGGATATAGATAGTAGTGGTGGTTGTACAGCATTGCAAATATAATTAATGCCACTGAACTGTACACTTAAAAATGGTTAAAATGGGGCTTCCCTGGTGGCGCAGTGGTTGAGAGTCCGCCTGCCGATGCAGGGGACACGGGTTCGTGCCCCAGTCCAGGAAGATCCCACATGCTGCGGAGCGGCTGGGCCCGTGAGCCATGGCCGCTGAGCCTGCGCGTCCGGAGTATGTGCTCTGCAACGGGAGAGGCCACAACAGTGAGAGGCCCGCATACCACAAAAAAAAAAAAAAAAGAAAAAGAGGTTAAAATGGTAAATTTTATTTTATGTGTATTTCACCACAATTTTAAAAAAAAGAAGAAAAAGAGTTCTTTGAATTTAAGTCATTTGGTTTTTGGAAAACTCACTCTATTACCCTTATTTTTCTCATTTTGCCTGTACTGTACTGTGTCTCGCAGAGGTGTGGTATCCCCCAATGGCTCACAGTGAGATATAACTGCAGCCTTACTAGTTAGACAGGTGTTTGCATCACTGCCTGTGAGTTGGGGAGAGTGCCTGCAAGCACCAGTTCTTTTGCTTTCCTGTGCTGCCTGAAGATATATAACTGTGATCAGCTCAGTGTCAGGCAAAGAGACCCCTTTGCCTTGTTAGGGTACCTGGAAATGCTCTATAAGATCTGAGAGAGATTCAGCACAGTAATGGGAAGCATCTTACATTCTGCATTTGCAAAAGATGAGGTTGGGTTGGACTCCAGAGGTTTTATTTACATGAACTAGGCTTCCGAATGGAGGATTAGAGAACTAGGCAATTACTCATCTATCCATCCATCCATTCACCCACTGCACCATCTGTGCATCCATTGTTAAGTCCATTCTGCTAACAGAACTTTAAGCTAGGCCCTTGGCCAAATCCTGAGTATTAAGAGTCACATTTCTCATAATACACTGTCAATCAGCATAGTGTTATATCAAAGAAATGAGAATAGGCATTGAGGATCATGGCTTCTTCTATCATTTTCACTCACTTGCTGTGTGACTTTGGGCAAATTTCTTTTCTGAGCCTTCAAATGATTTAGAATTTGCCCTTCAGTTCTCAGATTTGCAGATTCTGCTCATGTAGTTAGTATCAGGCTGTCCACAAACATTTTCTGATACGTTTGCTAGTCTGATTGTGAGCAAGACATACATAAATTGAAAGGATGTGTTTTTATGCTTTTGCATCGATAGAAACTGGTAAGAGCTGCTGTTATTATGCCAGTCAGCACTTGAGTGCTTAATGTTGGTAACGATGATAATAACAGGGAAAGTATGAGCACTTGCACGTATAGAAGGAATATGTGATTATGATTTATAGAACTGAGCTAAAGAATAGTTGTTCAACTGTGGAAAGATTTTATAAACACCAAATGTAAAAGCATGTTCAGCTTTCCTATAGACGGCGTGAAAGAATGCTCAGTAACGGGTAAATATGCTTTCTGGTGGCATGTGTGTGTCTTTAACAAATATTGACCTGTGCTTTACTGTTGTATTTCAAAACGTGAGTAAATCAAAATAAGGTGTGTTTTATGGGATTCTCTTGTTTTATTATGTGTCATTTAATTTTTAATACCTAAGTGACACCTGATATATTACCTAATCAAAAGAGGAGAATCATACATTGCATATAATCAGTTATTTTTGCCATATCACTGAAATTAGACTAACAGATGAGGAAAATAAATAAGATGAACTTTAAAAATGAAAATGCTTAGCCTTTGGAATTTTAGTTGACAGCTTTTGAAAATTAAATTATAAGTCAAGTCCTGATAGGTTTGATATCTTCTTTGCAGCTTTGCCAATGATGTATTGCAGCTTTAATGGAATATCATTTATCATCTGATAATAACAAATGTAGTATTTCTGAGCTTGTCATCTCTTCTGTGATGACAAATAGTCCAACTTGTAGCGGTGATAATGGAATTTTATAATGATCTGTCCTAAACTGACTCAACTGCAGTCTGAGCTATTTTTCTTAAATCTCATAATGCCTATTACATGTAGATTACAACAGTCAGTGTTTCCCATCTAAGCGCGGGAGCCGATCAGTGAATCCAGATTTTAGGCAAACAGCCCAGAAGTATCAAATAATATTGTTTATCAAAATTATCCCTCTTAGGCTAATAAGAAAGCTTGTCAGAAACTGTCGGAAATGAGAAACTATAAAACCTAGAGGATAAAAAAAGGTGCTGAAAACTCTGTTTATCTCTTAAACAGTAGGTAGCATATTTAGTTTGCAGTTCTACCCCTCCAATCCATCATTTCGTAGAGATTTATTTAATGAAGGCCTAGTGCTGAGAACACGAGTTGGAGAGCCCAGGCGCCCTTCCTCTTTATCTTGAAGCAGGATTTATTTTATGTCTTAACTCTTGGCTTGTCTGATATCATAGCCTTAGTTGATAACATAGTTGCACCTGTACATTCTGTAGTCAAAATCTCTTGCCCTCTTGCTTCTCTTCTAAAACTTCCAATCAGCCTGAGACATTGCAGAAAGCCTAGGTATGAAGGATATGAGCTTCTTAAAATATTCCGTCGATATGTGGATGTGGCTATAGCAGCCATGATGCTCTGAAGGCCACCTCACAGAAAGAGACATTAGCAATATAATCAGGGGAGGCATCTCAGTGGACACTGGAGGGTGCAACATTTCTCATTGCAGATCTGATTTTTACCCTTGTCTGAGAAGATCTGATTTTCTGTCTGTGGCCACAGCAGACCAGCATATGGCAAAGGGACAGGCCCATGTGAAAGTCTCAGTTTTGACACTGAGGGAGCTGACTGGAATAAAGGGCAGAGAGCACTGTTGGTGGCACAGACTGATATGCAGATCAATGCCTAACAGGTGTAAGTGTTCACCTGGTGGGGACAGACGAAGGCAAGGTGAGCTGTGTATTTCAGATGGACTCTGATGACAGGGCCAGTGGGGACATTTCATAGCTACTCAGTCTTTGACCATGTGTTTCAGTGTCGTCATGGATGCAGTCTTTCTTTTTCTTCTTCAGTGGAGTTTCACTCCAGCTCCAACTAAAGTATCTGATTCATTCCATGTTCTGGACTTTCTGCAGTATTTCTTTGTGGTGTGAGTGGGACTATGATGGGGCCCATTGTCTCTGCAGCTGCAGAGGGACTGGCCCTCATGCTGCTGTAAAGCCCATGTTCCTTACCTTTCTTGGTTTTTTTCACTTCCTTTTGCTTTTCCTTTTCCCATTCTCTCTTTTCCTCTCTCTTCCCTTCTCTTTTTCTTTCTTTTCTCTCTCTGCTCTTTTTCTCCCTTCCATTTTCTTTACACAAAGAATCACAAAGTAAGAAGCCTGTAGGGGCATGTAAATAAGATAATGGGGTAAAGGAGGGGAATTAGTAACTGTCTGTCTCATTTAAAGAACATCCCAAGTCCAGTTAATTGTTGCCAGGTGGAAAGAGCAGCCACAGATGGCTGGATCGAAAAGCTTTGCAAGAGAAGCTGGAAATTTGGTTTTTCTATTAAGACTATATTTTGAAATATTGAAAACTACTTCAATGTAAAGTAAATTATTATGGGGGCTGAAAAAAATAGAATTCAGGACAAGGGCCACCTCTGTGTGAGCTATGGTTTAGAGACTCTGCTTGGGTGACCTTTTCTACTCCATTAACATCAAGCACCTATTACTCAGAAACCAGTCTCCCCAAGTATGTGGGATCAGCTTCCTACTCTCTCGTCTTGTATCTATATTTCCCAGTGTCTGCCAAATGCTTCACAGAAATTTGAAGAATATTGAGATAGAGAGTCTTCATTTAAATGGAGGGCTTACTTCCGAAAGAGTGGGAAATAAGATCAAGTAGATGGGGGGGGAGGTTAGGGAACTTGCATGATAAGAAGGGAATTTCAACTTGTTAACCAGTTGGGAGCCATTGTAAATCCATGAATAGGAAAGTGACACAAGAGGGACAATTTAGGAAGGTGAGTCTAGGACTGTATATGGGATAAAAAAAAGGAAAAAACAACAACAGGGAGAAATGAAGTATGAGCAATGAGGAACTGGATCACAACTTCAGCACTAAGGATGGAGATGTGGATGTGAAATGAGAGAAATTCAGAAGACAGAGATGACTGGATTTGACACATTTAACACGGAGAGTTAAAAATCTGGCAGGGACTGATGATAAATCTTGTGGAAATGCAGCAGCTGGGCAATGGAGCCCTCTGGTAGGAGAGAGAAAATGATGTCCTGACTGGGTTGACAACTTTTCCCTTCATCTGGATTGTTCCTGGAGTGTTTGGTGTTGATCTGAGTCAGTTATACTGTAGGCCTTAGCAAGGCAGGAAACACCATTATATCCAATATTTTAATTGTGGGGAAACTCCTCAGAGCCAGGAACTGTTGTAGGGGCAGAGACTCAGAGATGAGCAAGGTAAGATCCCTGCCCATGAGAAGCTGGGAGCCCATAAAGAAGATGAATGGTGTAGATTTCAGCGGAGAGAGAACTGGAGTAAAATAAGAAGATGGTCGGTGACCTTGGGGGAGTTATGCAACTTTACTTCATTTTCTTTATCTGTTAAATGGGCATAAGCCCTTCCCTCCCTAACTCATTGAGTTGCTATGCTACAGTGACCAACTGTCCTGTTTTGCACAGGACTCAAGGGTTTCCCGGGTCACAAGACGTTCAGTGCCAAAACTGGGATAGTTCTTGGCAAACCAGGACCTTGGTCACCTTACATAAGGCATGACATTGTAACACATGTGGAAGTCCTTTAGAAAATACGAAGACCTACAAAAATAGGAGGTAGAGCAGCTTGCTAGGAATGCCTTCTAGATGTGCTGAAGCAGGATGGGAAAACTCAAATCTGAAGACAGATGATTAAAATCCAGTCACAGAGGGCTTCCCTGGTGGCGCAGTGGTTGAGAGTCCGCCTGCCGATGCAGGCGACATGCGTTCGTGCCCTGGTCCGGGAAGATCCCACATGCCGTGCAGCGGCTGGGCCCGTGAGCCATGGCCGCTGAGCCTGCGCGTCCGGAGCCTGTGCTCCTCAACGGGAGAGGCCACAACAGTGAGAGGCCTGCGTACTGCAAAAAAAAAAAAAAAATCTAGTCACAGAGGGTGGCTTTTCCAATGATATCTCTCATCAATATATGTAATTTTACCTTTTTCTCTAAATTTCAAATAATAGGGTGCTTGGTATTTGATTAGTACTCCTGAGTTTTGCCTGAAAGGTATTTATGAAGAACTAGGTCAATTATAAAGCCTTGCCACTTTTTCCAAAAATGTACAGGGTAAATAAAGACAATATCTTCAATCAAAGGTGAAGATTTTTCCTGTTGCCTGGAAAACAATCAATTTTCCAGATAAACCAGAGTAAGATAAAAACTTTCAGTATCTGTGGTTTTTTAATTTGCTTTATGATGACTTTGAAGTCCTATTGCTATGGCCTTTGTGTTTAAGAAATTGTGAACTTGTCAGCAAAATCTACAGAAGTGGTGAAAGAAAAAAGAAAAGAAGAAACTTAGAAATCTTGGGCAGTGACATCATAGTTATATTTTAAAGGAAGTTGTGATCTTGAGAATTAATGAATGAACAATCTCTATATTCTTTTGATGATAAAACCAAGATGTTACCGTCAAGAGGGAGGTTGAAGCCCACAACATTGTCTCTTATACCCAGCAGTGGTGACACAGTGTAGAAGCATAACATGGCAGCCTTGGATAACATGAAATATTTGGAGAGCTTCCTAATTAAGCCCACAGCCAAGATCACTATCTGTATTTTATCAAAGAGGAGATAACACTGCAGTAATTACCTGGAAAGAAAAGGAAGATGTTTTGAGTTCCATTACCACTGAGATCTCTCCAAAGAATCTTGTGGTGAATTCTGGCTTTTCCACTTATAATCACCCAGTTGTGATTGGCTTAGTCATAGCAGATTCTATCCCCAAAACATCCAGCCCAGCTTCTGTTTGACAGGCCTTCTAAAACTATTCTATCGATAAATTTGTATGGAGAATGTGTATTAGATTAGGTGCAGTGGGAGATGGCACAAAAAATATAGCCTGGGTATTGTCCCAGGAGCTTGCTATCTAAGTGGAAAATAGATCTGCACCTGTGGGAAATTAAGTAATCTGAGGTTAAGTGCCAGATAATCTGTACAGGCAAATAAGTGCTATAGTAGTTCAGGGAGTGGGGGGCACAGAAGGCTTGCAAGATGGGTAGGATCTGAAAAGAGGAGCTCTAGATAGTCTCTTGGCCAGGGAGAAGCCACGTGCTTGCCTTTCCCCCCTCTTAAAGCAAGGGAGGGACAGCTCAGATCTCTCTCTCTTTCTCTCTCAGCTGCAGCCCTAGCTGTGAATCAAGACTTTAATTCAGATTGTCACAGGCTGGGAATGACATCCCTCACTTGGTAACTTACGAACCAGTATCATGATTTTGGCATCCCTGTAACCTTGTTCTATAATTTACTTAACATTTCTTTTAAAATGGATAAGTTGACACATCTTTTTCTTTATCTCTTGATGTAGTTTTGGGTACCCACTAGAAACCCCAGAGTTAATATGAAGATTATTTTAAAGTGATGACATTTGAGATTCAACAGATGCAGAAAGAAGCCTTCTTGGAGCTTCCCTTATCTGACTAAAAGCAGCAACTTCTGGCACATAAATCTGCCATAAAAACCATCTTTGGGGTGGATCCACTCCCAAAACGGAGAATACAAATACAACCTACCCCAGATCTCTTCTCTGTGCGAGTTTTATGGCCCTAAAGGAGACAGACCGCTCATACCTATAAAGACAAACATTGTCAGAAACTTTCTTCCTTTTTATCGAGATATAACGGTGCTTAACGTTATATTGCTTTCAAGTGTATAACATAATGATTGTATGTATGTGTATATATATGTATACACATACATATATTGCAAGATGATTTCCACAATAAGTCTAGTTAACATCCATCACCATATATAGTTACACATTTTTTTCTTGTGATGAGAATTTTCAATACCTACTCTCTTAGCAGCTTTAAAATATACAATATAGTGTTGTTAACTGTAGTCCCCATGCTATACATCATATCCCCATGGCATTTATTTTATAGCTGGAAGTTTGTACTCTGTAATCCTCTTCCCCCATGTTCACCACCCCCACCTCCACCCCCCTGCCCCCGCCTCTGACAACCACCAGTCTGTTCTCTGTATGAATGAGCTCATTTTTTGTTTCTTTGGTTTTTGTCTTTTGTTTTGATTTTAGATTCCATATGTAAATGAGATCATACGATATTTGTCTTTCTCTGTCTGACGTATTTTACTTAGCATAATGCCCTCTGGGTCCAGCCATATTGTCACAAACGGCAAAAGTTATGGCTGAATAATATTTCATTATATATATCATGTGTGGTGTATATGTATATATATCACATTTTCTTTATCCATTCATCCATTGATGAACACTTAGGTTGCTTCCATATCTTAGCTATTGTAAGTAATGCTGCAGTAAACGTGGGGGTGTATATATCTTTACGGGTTAGTGTTTTTCTTTGGATAAATACCCAGAAATGGAATTCCTGAATCATATGGTAGTACTATTTTTAAGCCCATACAAACTTTCTTATATCTTGTTTGTTTTCCTAAAAACCCATTTCTTTCCTAAAGAAACCTGTCTGTTCTTCCCATAGGAGCCTTTTCTTTCTGTTTCCTATCCCCTACTAAGTTAGGTAAAAATCTCCAAATTTTAACCACCTCTTTTGAGTTATTCATCACTGAGCACTTCTATGTATATACATGTTGCATGTGTAAATTAACTTTTTTCTCCTTTTTTTTTTTGGATTTCCATGTTTCTGAATTCTATTATATTTTTTTAAACATCTTTATTGGAGTATAATTGCTTTACAATGGTGTGTTAGTTTCTGCTTTATAACAAAGTGATTCAGTTATACATATACATATGTCCCCATATCTCTTCCCTCTTGCATCTCCCTCCCTATCCCACTCCTCTAGGTGGTCACAAAGCACCGAGCTGATCTCCCTGTGCTATGTGGCTGCTTCCCACTAGCTATCTATTTGACGTTTGGTAGTGCATATATGTCCATGCCACTCTCTTACTTTGTCCCAGCTTACCCTTCCCCCTCCCCATATCCTCAAGTCCATTCTCTAGTAGGTCAGTGTCTTTATTCCCATCTTGCCCCTATGTTCTTCATGACCATATATTTTTTTTTAGATTCCATATATATATGTTAGCATACAGGATTTGTTTTTCTCTTTCTGACTTACTTCACTCTGTATGACAGATTCTAGGTCCATCCACCTCAGTACAAATAACTCAATTTCATTTCTTTTTATGGTTGAGTAATATTCCATTGTATATATGTGCCACATCTGCTTTATCCATTCATCTGCTGATGGACATTTGAGTTGCTTCCATGTCCTGCCTATTGTAAACAGAGCTGCAATGCACATTGTGGTACATGACTCTTTTTGAATTATGGTTTTCTTAGGGTATATGCCCAGTAGTGGGATTGCTGGATCATATGGTAGTTCTATTTTTAGTTTTTTAAGGAACCTCCATACTGTTCTCCATAGTGGCTCTATCAATTTACATTCCCACCAACAGTGCAAGAGGGTTCCCTTTTCTCCACACCCTCTCCAACATTTATTGTTTGTAGATTTTTTGATGATGGTCATTCTGACCGGCGTGAGACGATACCTCATTGTAGTTTTGATTTGCATTTCTCTAATGATTAATGATGTTGAGCATTCTTTCATGTGTTTGTTGGCAATCTGTATATCTTCTTTGGAGAAATGTCTATTTAGGTCTTCTGCCCATTTTTGGGTTGGGTTGTTTGTTTTTTTGATATTGAACTGCATGAACTGCTTGTAAATTTTGGAGATTAATCCTTTGTCAGTTGCTTCATTTGCAAATATTTTCTCCCATTCTGAGGGTTGTCTTTTCATCTTGTTTATGGTTTCCTTTGCTGTGCAAAGGCTTTTAAGTCTCATTAAGTCCCATTTGTTTATTTTTGTTTTGATTTCCATTTCTCTAGGAGGTGGGTCAAAAAGGATCTTGCTGTGATTTATGTCATAGAGTGTTCTGCCTATGCTTTCCTCTCAGAGTTTGATATTTTCTGGCCTTACGTTTAGGTTTTTAATCCATTTTGAGTTTATTTTTGTGTATGATGTTAAGGAGTATTCTAATTTCCTTCTTTTACATGTAGCTGTCCAGTTTTCCCAGCACCACTTATTGAAGAGGCTGTCTTTTCTCCATTGTATATTCTTGCCTCCTTTATCAAAGATGAGGTGACCATATGTGTGTGGGTTTATCTCTGGGCTTTCTATCCTGTTCCATTGATCTGTATTTCTGTTTTTGTGCCAGTACCATACTGTCTTGATTACTATAGCTTTGTAGCATAGTCTGAAGTCAGGTAGCCTGATTCCTCCAGCTCCGTTTTTCTTTCTCAAGCTATTTGGGGTCTTTTGTGTTTCCATACAAATTGTGAAATTTTTTGTTCTAGTTCTGTGATTTTTTTCTCCTATTAGTCTGTCTTTTATCAGTTTAATTCACAGGCCTCTAGAATAAGAAACTAAGAGGGTAGAGGAAAAGTTGTTTCTCCTCCCCAACGTAGTAATTTTCCTCCCTCATAGTTACTTTTTTCTTTTTTTTCCCTAAATGCGAATTGAAGTATGTAACAATTAAAATAAAACAGATGATACTTTGGCAAACAGTGTGCTGGAAAGTCATCACATGGGGGAAAAGGATAATAAATACCCCTCTAGCTATAGAGTGTTTGGTAGCATAATCTCAATGACGTTCACAACAGTCTAGGGCAAATTCCCTAGTCAGGGAGGCAGGGATCACATGTAGTAATATGTATATATTCACTGCCCCCTCCCCCCCCCCCCCCCCCCCCCCCCGCCCCCGCTCCTTGGCCTTCTGAGAAGAGGTCTCTTAGCTTGCCCAGTGCCTGACCCTTCTTGTGATGTTTGTGGTTATAGGTAAGGCAGAGAACTGAAGAAGTAAGCCAGTCTGGGTTCTTTTACTAGATACTGTGTATGGGGTGGGAAGAGAGAAATGTAAGAGGAAGGGAGGGAGGGAGGGAGGGAGGGAGAGAAGAACATAGGTAAGGAAGGAGGAGGGGGAATGAGAGAAGTGGAGAGGAGAGTAGAGGGGAGGAGAAGGGCGGAGATAGAGGTGAGTTTTGAGAGAGTTGGGATTTTGGAGGGAGAAAGATGAGATTGAGGGCAGTTGCTCTTTTGTGAGAGATTGCAAAAGAACTTTGTAAGTTTTATAAATATATGAATGTAATTCTTTGTTATCTCTTGATGAGACTTCAGTAAAGAATGAAGTTGCCTTTCAGTATATTTATGCTGTTAGACTGATACTTTTTAAAAACCTGATATCATGTTCAGACTGACCATGAGGCAACTTAACTTGAATGGATAAAGGAGACGTGGTGTATATGTATACAATGGAATATTATTCAGCCATAAAAAGGCTGGAAATCTTGCCATTTGCGACAACATGGATGGACTTCGAGGGCATTATGCTAAGTGAAATAAGTCAATCAAAAAAAAGTAAGTACCTCATGATCTCACTTATATGTGGAATTACACACACACACACACACACAACTGAGCTCATGGATATAAAGAACAGATTGGTGGTTGCCTAGTGTGGAGAATGGGCAAAATGGGTGAAGGGGGTCAAAGGTACAGATTTCCAGTTATAACATGAATAAGTCATGGGATGTAATGTACATCATCTTGACTATAGTTAATAATACTGTATTGCATATTTGAAAGTAGCTAGCAGAGTGGATCTTGAAAGTTCTAATCAAGAGAAAAAAAATTTTTATGGCGATAGATGTTAACTGGACTTACTGTTGTGATCATTTTGCAATATATACAAATATAGAATCACTACATTGAACACCTGAAATGAATATAACCTTATGTCAGTTATACCTCAATTTTAAAAAAGCAAAAGCTAAAAGAAGAAACAGACAAAGCTGCGTTCTAGTTCTGACTGCATAATTTATTAGCTGTCTGACTTGAGGAAGTTACTGAAATTCTCTGAGCTCAGTTTCCTCCTCTGTAAAATGGGGCTAATGATAGCACCTCTTGGGGTGTTAGGGGAATTAAATGAAGGGAGCCATGTAAAGGTGCTTATCACAGCAGCTGTTACATAATAAGTGCTCAATAAATAAGTTAAGCGTGGGTGCACCGTCCTCCCCTCCCCCACTACCCCATTGGTCTATTGTTGTTGTTGTTGCTGCTGTTAACTTTGTCCCTTCCTCCTCTTCCCACCACTCCCATCTGACTTGGGCTTCCTAAACGATGAGAATCTGCTCCTTCTTCATTAGACTGGTAACTTAAAGGGCAGGCAGTCCACCCTGCTCGAGGGCAGAGTCTGCTTTGTGCGGCCTCGGTGCTCTCCCTCACCACCCAGGGCTAGCCTCTGGCACAGCAGGACCTCCCATCAGCCTGCCTTTGCAGGAAATCATTGGTCCCCCAGACTGGCCAGTGGTTAATGTCCCTTCCTGACCAGCCCTGGTATCGTCATATTACCATGATCCAACGCCTGCCAGCAGATACCCTGGCTCCCGGCAGACTCCTGTCCGTCACTGCTCAGAGCCCTGCCTTGCCCCTGACCCCAGCAGGCAGCCAGAGCAGGGCCAGAGGTGCTCTTTTGGCCTCTGAGTGCTGTTTTGCTGTTATCAGAGAGTAGACATTAGGAGTAGAATGGAGTATTTCGGCCTCCTGTCCATACCCAGGACACGCAGTGAACTTCTTTCCCCTGAGTGCCAACGCTGCTCTAAGATGCCGGGAGAGGCTCAGAGGAAGACCTCTCTAACCTGTTCCCACAGCCCTAAAATCCTTAGAGATGAGCAAGCAGGCCTTTGCCCTAGCCTTGCCTTTAGGCGCCCAATTGCTTTGGGATGCCGTGTTGGAAATTTTCTAAGTACCCCACCTGTGCCTGGGACTCTTTTGGCAGGGTAGCAGAGCCAGGTGGGGATTCACATGGGCCCAGTCCGGGTTCCTCTGTTTCAGGGCACTGTCTGACCCTGTATTTGCTGAGCTCCACATGTGGGGTCAATCAGATGTCCTTGCTACTAGGAAGGTGACCTGGAAGCTGATTGCTCCCACCGCTGGCACAGTATTTGTTTTCATAGGATCGTGTGAGATTCTGCATCCAGAATGATGCTGACATCCTGATTTTGAATGACTCACATCAGGTATATGACAGATCTGGGCTACCAACAGTCCACTGCAGACCTGTGGGCTTAGCCACACATGTAGGCCATGTACACATTCTGTACTATCCATGTTCCCACTGCAGTGCCCCCTCAGGTCCATAGCCCCTGAAGGTGGCAGCCCCAAACCTGACACCCAAGTTGGTCACTCCATCCCTTCCACAGGCTTCCCATTAAGTATCGGGGTAGCCACACCTATCTCCTCCGCCTCCTCCCGTGTCTTCTTTTGCTTCAGATGGATGTGGAAAAGTCATGCCCTTCCAGGTCATTCTCAAGTGACGCCAGACAAGAGATGGAACACTTTTGTTTGCATTTCTTAAGAATAAGCTATGTCACAGGGAATGAGTGAGAGAATGTAGGTGCTGGGACATCAGATGGAGAATTAAACGAGAAACTGAGGCATTGGAGCCAAATGTGGACCATTTTAGTAATATATATTCCAAATCTTTCCATTTTTGTATGTATGATAGATTGCTTAGGTATTATAACTATTAGATTATGTATTTTAAACTATGACTAAAACTTTTATATGTTTTCATTAGCTATTATAACTTAGGGTTCCCCTGGACATTGGTCCTTCAAATATCATCTTTATTATTCTTGCTATGTCTGTAAACCCCTGTGTTATTGTGAGTGTGAGTCTTTTAATTTTGCTTCCTGAATGCTAATTCCTATCTTTAAAATACCAAAGTTGATTATGAAAAGTAATAATAAAAGATACACGTTTATGTAATTGAAAACATGGGTTGGTTAATAACTATATTCAAAGTGGTTTTAAATCAAATCCCTATTTAGGACTTAGCTTTGACCTAAGCAATAATATCTACAAATTCATGGGTTTGGTGCACATTGCCTCCAGATCGTAACTTTGATGCGTGTTTTGTAATGCATTAAAAATAAGTATATCATTTAAACTTTAAAAAGTGTAGTTATCTGACATCTGAAATCATCTTGAGTGGCATTACGGGTATATATACCATACCTAGAAAACACTGTTTCAGTTGTCCCTGTGGATGATTCTGCTCTTCAGAGAGATGATATCTGTCCTTTTTTCAAGTTTGTGCACATAGGAGAATGTGCTAGTGATGGTCGGGGCGGGAAGGCCCAAGAGCTTAAGAAACTTGAGCTGTATTTCTAGCCCTGGCACAAAATGTCTTTGTGACGTTGGCAAAGTCCCTTCCCCTCTCTGGGCCTCAGTTTCTTCATCTGCTTAGTGAAGAGGGGATAGGGCCCTCCAAGCCCTTCCATCTGTGACCCTCTAGATTGCTTGATTCCTCTGCAGTTAAGTCAAGTGTGTTTAAGTAAGCAAGCCACCTCCTGCTTGCCTCATTCGGCCTCTTATCTTAATAAGTAATGAGTGTGCCAAGGGCTGACAATGACATATTTTGAAAATAGTTATAATGCATGGCTGGCAGAGGACCTGTTGGGCATTGACAAATTACACAAACAGAGATGATGAGAAGTGCATCAAATATTAATGGCCCAGGGCCCAGACGGTAATGGAGAACTTACCTGTATCTTACATAGGCCTACTCATGTTCGGCTGAAGGGAACATTTCTTTTCAGCCTCTTCAGGCAAGTGTAGGGCTGGCTCTCAGGAAAATGGAGAAGAAGCCAAAGTTGGTTTTTCAGACCCTTAACTGTGGTTTAATATATTCCTAGAGGCTACTTGAGAGTCAAACTCTTTTAAGTATACCCTGTTATTCCCTATGTAAATGTCATAAATTGGATTTCTGTTCCTGGATGCTGATTCCTATTTTAAAAGTACAAAATTAACTAGGAAAAGTATTGAAAACGAATAATAAGATTACAAGATTACATCCTTAAAAACGTACTGAGAACGTATCCCTAATATTTTAATCTAAAAGCAAGAATGCTTCGTTCGTATTGGGGGATTATTCAACATAGGCATCTTCTTAAACATTAGTACGATAAAATTTAAACCTTTTTTCCAGTAAATATTTAAACTGGTCTTTTCACTCCAAGTGCCTTTGAACTGAGTTTAAATTCAAAGTCATGGTGTCCAAAATATTCACAAAATATTGGATTTGAAGGGGCTGGAATTCTCCATGGTAGATTTTTCATCAGTATCTCTTGCTCTTCTCCATCAGTAAGATCTTGATAGGTCTTTACTATGAGCAAATAACCATATTCTAGCCCAGGTAGGATTATCAGGTTTGCAAATAAAAATACAGAATTCCCAGTTAATGTTGAATCTCAGATGAACAAAGAATATGTTTTAGTATGCATGTTCCAAGTAATATTTGAGACATACTAAAAATCATTTGTCATTTGTCTGACATAAAAATTTAACTGGGCATCCTGTATTTTATCTGGCTACCCTAAACCCAAGAGTTGGCAAACTTCTTCTAGAAAGGGCCAGTTAGTAAATATTTTAGGCTTTGTGGGCCTATCAAACTACTTAACTCTCACAGCCACAGAAAATAATTGTGTAAATGAATGGGCATGGCTGTGTTTCAATAAAATTGTATTTATGGACACTAAAATCTAAATTTTGTCAAATTTTCATGTGTCATGAAATATTATTATCCTTTTGATTTTTTTCTCAATCGTTTAAAAATGTAAAAGCCACTGTGGCCTTGCAGGCTGTACAAAAACTCTCAGCAGGCCAGATTTGGCCTACGAGCCTAATTTACCACCCCCTGTAAAACCCTTAAAGATGAAGCTGCTGTCTTAGTTTGGGCTGCTATAACAAAGTACCATAGACTGGGTGGCTTATTAACAGCAGGTATTTATCTCTTACTATTCTGGAGGCTGGAAACCTAAGATCACAAGTGCCAACTTGGTCAGGTTCTGAAAGAGCTCTCTTCCCAGTTTGCAGTTGCTCATCTTCTTGCTGTGTCCTCACATGATGGAAAGAGGGTGGCTAACTAGCTCTCTGGCCTCTTCTTATAAAGAGACAAATCACATTCATGAGGGCTCCCTTCTCATGACCTAATTACCTCCCAAATGCCCCACCTCCAAATACCATCACATTGGGATTAGGGTTTCAAAATAATGAATATTGGGGGCACACAAATATTTGGTCCATTGCAGCCACCATCTAAGTTTTTCAGGTCATCACTGACTTCATGGTTAAAGTTGCTCAAAATGGATTGAAGACCTAAATGCAAGACCTGAAACTATAAAACTACTAAAAGAGCACATAGGCAAAACACTCTTTGACATAAATAGTAGCAGTATGTTTTTGGATCTGTCTCCTAAGGCAAAAGAAATAAAAGCAAAAATAAGCAAATGGGACCTAACGAAACATAAAAGCATTTGCACAGGAAAGGAAATCATTGACAAAATTAAAAGACAACCTACTGAATGGGAGAAAATATTTGCAAGTGAAATGACTGAAAAGGGTTAATGTCCAAAACATATAAACAGCTCATACAACTCAATATATATATTAAAAAAAACAATTATAAATGGGCCCGAGACCTGAATAGACGTTTATCTAAAGAAGACATACAGATGGCTAATGGGTACATGAAAAGATGCTCAACATCACTAATTATTATAGAATTGCAAATCAAAACAATGAGATATCACCTCACACCTGTCAGAATGGCTATCATCAAAAAGTCTACAAATAAGAAATGTTGGCAAGGATGTGGAGAAAGGGGAACCTTTGTACACTGTTGGTGGCTATGTAGAGGTGCAGCCATTATTGAAAATAGTATGGAGTTTCCTCAAAAAAACGAAAAATAAAACTACAATATGATTCAGCAATTCCACTCTTGGGTGTATATCCAGAAAAAAATGAAAACACTATTTTGAAAAGATATATGTACCCTAATATTCATAGCAGCATTATTTACAATAGCCAAGCTATGGAAGCAACTCAAGTGTCCCTTAACAGACAAATGGATAAGATGTGAGATGTGAGATCTATATCTATGTCTGTCTATCTATCTATCATTTATCTATCTATAATGGAATATTGCTCAACTGTAAAAAAGAATGAAGTTCTGCCGTTTTCAGCAATGTGGATGGACCTAGAGAATATTATGCTCAGTGAAATAAGTCACACAGAGAAAGACAAATACTACGTGATTTTAATTATATATGAAATCTAAAAAATAAAACGAATGTATACAGCAAAATAGACACAGGGTCACAGATATAGAATGCAAACTAGTGGTTACCAGTGGGGAGAAAGAAGGGGCAAGTGGCAAGATAGGGGTATAAGACTAAGAGATACAAACTACTATGTATAAAATAGATAAGCAACAAGGATAAGCAGAGCACAGGGAAATATAGCCATTATTTTGTGATAACTTTTAATGGAATATAATCTATAAAAATACTGAATCACTATGCTGTACACCTGAAACTAATATAATATTTAATTTAATTATACCTCAGTTAAAAAAAAAAAGACAGCCTGAGAACAAAACAGTACTTAAATGGAGAAATAGAAAATCTGAACAGACCATTTACTAGTAAAGGGATTGAATCAGTAATCAAAAATCCCTCAACAAAGAAAAATCCTGGACCAGATGGCTTTACTGGTAAATTCTACCAGACATTTAAAGAAGAACTAATACCAATTCTCCTCAAACTCTACTAAAAAATAGAAGAGGAGGGAACATTTCCAAACTCATATTTAAGGCCAGCATTACCCTGACACCTAAGTCAGACAAAGACACTACAAAAAAAAAAAAGAAAAGAAAATTACTTGCCAATATCACTGATGAACATAGACACACACATACACAAAATTGCTCAACAAAATATTAGCAAATCAAATTCAACAGTACATTAAAAAGATTATACACCATGAAGTGGGATTTATTTCAGGGATACAGGGATGACTCAACTTCCACAAATCAATAAATGTGATGTACAACATTAACAAAATGAAGGATAAAAACCATCACAATGGATTTTTAAAAAGCATTTGACAAAATTCAACATCCATTCATGATAAAAACTCTCAACAAACTGGGTAGAGAGGAAATGTACCTCGATATAATAAAGGCCATATAAGACAAGCCACAGTTAATTTCATATTCAATGGTAAAAAGCTGAAAATTTGTTCTCTAAGATCAGAAACTAGACTAAAATGCCCACTCTTGCTACTTTTATTCACCATAGTACTGGGAGTTCTAACCAGGGCAGTTAGGCAAGGAAAAGAAATAAAATGCATCCAAATTGGAAGGGAAGAAGTAGAAGTATCTCTATTTGCAGAGACATGATATTATGTGCAGAAAACCCTAAAGACTCCACCAAAAAACTGTTGGAACTAATAAAAAATTTCTGTAAAGTTTTAGGATACGAACTCAATGTACAAAATTCTTGCATTTCTATACACTAACAAAAAACTAACAGAGTGAGAAATTAAGGAAATAATCTCAGTTGTAATTGCATCAAAAAGAATAAAATAATTAGAAATAAATTTAAACAAGGGGGAGCAAGATCTGTAAATTGAAAATTAAAATATGTTGATGAAAGAAATTGGAGAAAGCACAAATAAATTTTTTTATTAGATTTAGAAAAATAGATTTTCCATGTTCATGGATTGGAAGAATTAATACTGTTAAAATGTCCCTACTACCCAAAGTGATCTACAGATTTAATGAAATTTCTATCAAAATTCCAATGGCATTTTTTTACATAAATAGAAAAAACAGTCCTAAAATTTGTATTTTGTAAACACAAAAGACGCTAAAAAGCCAAAGCAATATTGAGAAAGAAGAATAAAGCTGGAAGCATCACACGTCCTGATTTCAGACTATACTACAAAGCTATAGTGATCAAAACAGTATGGTTTTGGCATAAAAACAGACACATGGATCAATAAAATAGGATAGAGAGTGCCCCCCCCAAAAAAAACCCCATACATATATGATCAACTAATTATGACAAAGAAGCCGATAAATGGTGTTGGGAAAACTGGATAACCATATGCAAAATAATGAAACTATACTCCTATCTTATACCATACACAAAAATCAATTTACACTGGATTAAATACTTAAATTTACAATCTGAAATTGTAAAACTTCTAGAAGAAAATGTAAGGGGTAACCTCCTTGACATCTGTCTTGGCAATGATATTTTTGATTTGACACCAAAAGCAGACAAAAATAGTTAAGTGGGACTATATCAAATTAAAAAGCTTCTGCACTTCAAGAAAATGAAAAGACAACCTACATAATGGGAGAAAATATTTGTAAATCGTATGTCTGATAAGGGGTTAACATTCAAAATATATAAAGAGCTGACACAACTTAATAGTAAAGAAAAACAATCTGATTAAAAAATGGGCAGAGGAACTGAATAAACATATTCCCAAAGAAGACAAACAAATGGCCAACAGGTACACGAAAAGGTGATCAGTGTCACCAGTCATCAGGAAAATGCAAATCAATACCACAATGAGATATCATCTCACACCTGTTAGAATATGGCTGTCCCCAAAAAGACAATAGAACAAGTGTTTGGGGAGGACGTGGAGAAAAGGGAACTCTTGTGCACTGTTGGTGGGAATGTAAAGTGGTGCAGCCACTGTGGAGAACAGTGTGGAGGTTCCTCAAAAAATTAAAAATAGGACTACCGTATGATCCAGCAATCCCACTTCTGGGTATATGTCCAAAGGAAATGAAAACAGGATATTGAAGAGATTATTTGCACTCCCATGTTCATTGCAGCATTATTCACAGTAGCCAAGATATGAAAACAACCTAAATGTCTTTCAGCAGATGAATGGATAAACAAGATGTGGTGTGTGTGTGCGTGCGTGTGCGTGCGTGTGTGTGTATATATATATATATATA
>NW_021703766.1:31935037-31986625 GCF_005190385.1 Monodon monoceros
TATATATACACACACGCACGCACACGCACGCACACAGAGATATACAGTGGAGTATCATTTAACCATAAGAAAGACGGAAATACTGCCATTTGTGACAACGTGGATGGACCTTGAGGGCATTATGCTAAATGAATAAGCCAGACAAAGACAAATACTGCATGGTAACACTTATATGTGGAATCTAAATAAAAAGCCAGACCCATAGAAACAGAATAGAAAGTGGTTCCCAGGGTCTGGGGGTGGAGGGAAAAGGGAGAGACTGGTAAAAGGGTACAGACTTTCAGCTATAAGGTGAATAAGGTCTATACTTAACATTATCTACATATCTAATATATAATGTGTTGCCTTTAGTTGATAACACTGTATTGTGTAATTGAAATAAGCTAAGAGAGTAGAACTTAAATGTTCTCAACCAACAAAAAAATTGTTAAATATGTGAGGTGATGGATGTGTTAATTAACTAGATGGTGGGATTCCTTTCACAATGTATATGTATATCAAATCTCCATGAGGTATGCTTTAAATATCTTACAATTTTATTTGTCAATTATAGCTCAGTAAAGCTAAAAAAAGGAAATAAAAGAGTCCCCTCAACATTTTTTTTTTAAAGTTAGGGAATCCTTCAATGAGGAAGTCACTGTTGAGTTGAAATCTGAAAGAGAAGTAGTTGTGAACCGAAGGGTGGAAGGAAAGGGAAGGAGCATTTCAGATAGACGGAGGTGATGGTCACAGGAGGGAGTTTGGTGGTTTGAGAATTAGGAGGCCATAAACTGGAGCATGGGGATGAGGGCTCAGTGAGGGATGGAGCTAGTGAGGTAGCCAGGAACCAGATTGCCACAGTCTCTTTCTCTTTCTCTCATAGTATTTGCATTTCAAAAGCCTCTTTGATAAGTGTCTTTTGCCCTGAGTAAGCTGGGCTGCAGCAAGGCTGCCACGTGGGTCACAACTCAAACTAATAAAATCCCCTGATGGCAGTCCATGACTGAGTTCTTGGTTGATGGTAAGGTGAAGGCAACAGGTGCCAAGGAATTGCATTAACATCTCCCAGAGTTCCCTGAAATCTCAACCCTGACTGTTCGTTTTGTGCAGCACTCCCAGCAGAGTGGTTTTGGACTCACAGCTGAGATCGCCATCATCCTGGGAGGGAAAGAAAATAGAATGTTGATGTGGGAATAAGGTATGTTAGCCCCAAAATAGCGAATGTGAAAACTGAAACTGATCTTACCTTCAGTAAATGGAATTACCTACTCCAGAAATTGAAAGTCTTGAAAAATTGTAGGTTGTGTGTGTCAGAACCAAAATCTTACTCTTGATGTTTCAGCCCAAGGGAGGTAGAATTTCAGGCAGTAGCTTGACCACATCACACTCTTCCCCCTCCTACATGCACACATGTGCACACACACCTTATGATGCTCCACCTTTTACCATTAGAGATTTATATTATGCCATGACAGAAGTAGATCATTCCATGAGTTCTCTGCTCATCATTTCTATTTTGATATAAAGTTTGCAGGGAGCAAATAGAATTTTGACTTATGTTTCATAATTTATGTAGCTGATTTCTTGTGAAATCGTGTTTCATGTCCTGTCACATTACATTTACCTTATATTTACCCTGCTCTGGGCAGCTTGGACATTGGTCATGACGTGTCGCTGGAGAGTGGAGCTCTGGCACCTCAACAGGGCAGGTGGGAAGGCATTTAGGGGAAGGGGCTCTATTGGCTTGTACCCTCTAGGCAGCTGCGTCATCCAGCAAGGCATGGAGCCAGGCTGGGCCACGTGATGCAAGTATGCTGAGATGTAAAATCCTTCTGTAGCTCGGATGACATGCTAAAGAGGTGTGTGACATGATAGACACATGAAGGAGAAAGGGAGGGAGGGAAGGAGAGAGGTAGGAGGGCACCTCCTTTCCATCTAGCCCCATCTTGGAGGTTCGGGGATGGGCCTCTTTCACAGGCACCCTCCTCTGCTACCTTGCATTTCCTTCAGTTGAGCTGAGATGTGCCTCTTGTAGCTTAAGAAATGGAAGCATAGGAGACCCTTTTATGCCCTTGGGAATTTGAAATAATTCATCCCAGAGCAGTTTTCCCCAGTAGGATGGGGAATGATGGAAGAAGTTCCCTCTGGAGGAATGCATCTGCGGAGCTCCTCCCGGAGAATTGCTGAAGCTTGTTGTCCCCAAACTCCTGTCCAGTTCCTGTGCCAGAGTGACACGTTCTAGCTCCGACCTTGTGAGACTGGGAGGACAGGGACAAGGGCTTGTGCTGTCCCTCTCTTCAGAATGTTCGTCATAGTCCTAGATTAGGTCAGAGCAACTTTCTTTGTTCCATTTGACCTTTACCAAAGCTGAGTGACTGGATGGTCACCTGACCTCAGCTGTGCCAACCAGCCTCCCTCAAAAATCTGAGTGGCAGGGAGAACACAGCTGGGTGATACTGCCCTTGGAACGATAAGGCCGTGTGGAGCTAGGATCACAAGGAGGAACATCTGAATAAAACTTGCAGAGGTTTGGAGAAGCAGAAAAAAGGGTCTCAAAAAGGAAGAGCCTACAGGGAGAATGGAATGGGCTTGTAAAGAGAAGCAGAAATGAGAGGTCAAGTTGTTCCCAAAATAAGGAGGCAAAAAGAAGAGCTGGCTGGTAAGTTTCCACTTCCCATAAGGACCAGCTGTATTTCTACAGATAGGTTTCACAAAACTTTCCTGCATCCTGCTAATAAATTCCTTATTGCCAAAGCCAGCTTGAGTGAGTATCTGTTTCTAGAAATAAAGTGATCCTTCAGACTGGGTTGTAAAATTTGATGTCATAGGGGAAAAGATAACCCCACTGGTTTGTGTCCTAGAGTCATTGCCAGTCTTCAGCATATGGTTTAAGGAGGGAGGGAGATCTCTAGGTCCAAATTCTCTCCTCTTCTGGCATGCCGTCTTGTTGTAAATCACAGCATTAGAGAACCATTCCTTTGGGATTGGGATTTGTCTCTCAAGGAACTTGGTTCAGTGTTATTCAATAAACTAAAATGAGCCACTCAGGGATGATTAACTTGGAGGGTCTTTTTCTTGGGATAGGGTGGTGACAGGTGAGTAAGACAGGTGAGTGTATAGCCCTGCAAAAATGAGACTCCAGACAGCAAGCTCAGAGACGTTCTGTATCACCCCACCCTCTTTAGCTAACATCAGCCTCACTTTTATTGAAATCATTCCAAGAGGATTCTTCATATATCTATAAAATCATAAACTCATAAACTCAGAGCATTTCCTCTGAAGGCCGTGGGGACTTATGACCTCCTTTTCAAGATGTCAAAGCAAGCACCAGCTCTCCTCAGCGAGCAGAGATTGCCAGGGTTATACTCTGTGATTTGTTTTTTTCCTGAGTAGTTTGGTTTATTTATCTGGTGAAAGGAAGATTGCAGGGGAAGAAGGTCTGTGGGTGCCCTCTCTAAGGCAGGGTGGCCCTCTCAAATGCCTTTGGGTGAGTAATATAAAGGAGCAGAGTGGGCCAGGTAGGAATGGGGGCAAACTGGGGGAGGTAAGAAGTGCTTAAAGAATTTCAAATTAGAAATTAAAAAAGAAAGAAGGAATGAAAGCTCAGACCAAGGAAACTACCTCAGAAGGGCTGAATTTGTCTTACGCGTTGTCTGTCAGTTTATGACCTTTGTCTTGTGATTTCTTCTGGTGCTGAAAGTTTAATGCTTCAAAGTTTGTCTTTGGGTGTGAGGAGAAGCTAAGATGAACCAGTGAGTGAAGACTGAAAATTCTTACTGAGAATGGGGGGTTATTTGGAATTCCTATTGGGAATTGACAGTAATGCCGATTGTGGGGGGGAAGTCTGGGTATAGAAGTCATTTTTCCCTCTCCCTTTCCGTTTTCCTTCCCATCCTATGCTTCCATTCCTTTTCCTACCTGCTCCATGGGGCCTTTTGTGATTTTTCTTGGGCAGGGCCAACAATTTCTGTTCAGTGACCCCTGTTCTACATGGAGGCTTGGTGGAGGCCCAGAGAAATGGCATGTGAATAATGCCATGGCTTTGTGCCAAGTACAGTTGCATCTGTCATTGAGGATTTCCCACGGCCTGGACCACGTGTTCCTATGGCGCTCAGAGAAGCTCAGTAATGAGCTGATGTTCTTGGCGTGCAGGTGGGCTGGGATCATGCGTCCCAGATACTAGATCTGATGACCTCCTTAGTGGTCCTTCTCATTTGCTCAGTGTGGGGCATCTCTCCAAATAATGCCCTGGGCCAGGCATCCTTCTAGAGCCTCCACGTGGTTCCAGAGCCTGCCACAGCCCAGGCTGTGATGCCTAACTTACTAATCATTCTTGTTGCATTCTCCTTCTGAGTGTCACCAAAAATCTTCCCCTAGGATGATGATATTAGAGATTTGGATAAGGCTTTGGTTTTTCTATTATTTTTTAAATAGTGGAAATGGCAAATACATTGAGAAATCTGGCACCAGCTGAGTTTAAAATTTTCACATAAATTGTGCCAAAAGATGGTTTTACATTACCATATTCTGTATTCTGTTTTACCTCCTCTGCCTTTCTGTTGTCCAACAGGACAAGCCTAGGCCTAAGCCTATACAAACTAATTTCATTCTGACCCTGATTAAAATTTCCTTCCAGCAAACCTGAGAAACAGCTGTTTCTCAGTGAATGGCCCCCAGCACACCCCAGCCATCCTGTCATCCCCAGAGGCCATTCCTCAGAAGCCAGCTGTTGTGAGTGAGAAGATGAAAGGTGTCAGTCCCATTCGTAATGCTGGTGATTTAGGGGAGGCAACAAGATTCTTTGTTTTATCCTTTCAAGTCACTATGTTTGGGGGAAGAGTCATCATTTCCGTTCCTGCTGGATGGGGAGAAAGGATCCATCAATCTCTTTGGTTAGAAGAGAACGTTCTTGTTCCTGATATGCAGGGTTGGTTTATTTTGGAATGGCAGCTTTTCTCTGTTCCCCTCTGTTTTTGTTGTCCTGGCATTACAGTCGTTGCCATTTAACACGTTAAATGATGGAGGGAGCTGGAGTTTCAGGTATCAGCCTGAGGTCCTGAAAGAGTTTCACTGAGCCTCCAGATTAAAGCTGGTAAAGTTGACTAAGAAGAAGACAAGAAGATTCCTGGTGATCTAGTTATAGGAGAAACGGTGCTTTGGCTTATAAATGGGAGTCTGGAGCCTTTCATTACCTTAGTTTCTGACCTGCCTTGCAGGGTATATTCTTTTAGTTCATGCAGGTGGGTGTAATTTAAGGAGAAGGCTCCAGACACTCTGTTTCATGCTATACTTTTTATCCATCTGTCATCATCCATTCTCCTCCTTCTTAATAATAACTAATATGTGTGGACTGAAGTACCATTTGTGAAACATCCATTATTTCATTTTGAGGAACTGGGGGCTAAGGGAGTTTGACTGACTTGGCCAGCATTCTCTGTCAGTAGATGGTAAAGACAGACCCAGATCCCACAGCACAGTGTTCTACATGGCATACAAGTCCAAATCGAAACACAATTTTAGGAGAAAAGTCTCAGGAATACATCATTTTTAAAAAAGCAGAAGTTTTAGGAACTGAAGATTTAAATAAATACATAGCATATATGTGATATATAGTGTATATATATATCCCCACGTGTGTGTGTGCATGTATATGTGTGTGTATATTCATATAGTTGTATATAGTAAGGGAAGCATAATCCTGAACTAAGTAACTAATTTATACTAAAGTATAAATGACTGGGAATACTTTTCCTCCCAGAGAAGTTTCTTCAAGCACACTTGTTTAAAGATGACTAGAAGGGCAGTGTTTAGCCTGAGGGAAGGCATAACAAATGCTATAATTTCATGATTAATATAATTATATTATTAATATAAAATAATAATATACAGTCTATGTATATACATAGATATATATATATATTCTCGGTAGTATGATGCAGTGTCAGGTTATTGAGAAAGATCATTTGTCTCAGGCAAAAGATGTTACCTTTCCTAAATTACAGTCTTCAAATCACATGAAGGTTACATTTTTTGTTTGTTTTGTTTTCGAAGGTTACTTTTTTTTTTAATGGAAATGCATTTCTTTTATTTATTTTATTTTACTTTTGGCTGTGTTGGGTCTTCGTTTCTGTGCGAGGGCTTTCTCTAGTTGTGGCAAGTGGGGGCCACTCTTCATCGTGGTGTGCGGGCCTCTCACTATCACGGCATCTCTTGTTGTGGAGCACAGGCTCCAGGCGCTCAGGCTCAGTAGTTGTGGTTCATGGGCCTAGTTGCTCCGCGGCATGTGGGATCTTCCCAGACCAGGGCTCGAACCCGTGTCCCCTGCATTAGCAGGCAGATTCTCAACCACTGTGCCACCAGGGAAGCCTATGAAGGTTACATTTTAAGATGCACATCGGACAGCAAATTGTTCTTTGTTTTTATGTTATGATTAATTGGAACTATCGTATTCATTCATTTACTTAATAGTTGAGCTCTTAAGCAGGCAATGTTCTAGGAACTGAAAGTGTGACGATCACTAAACCAAGCATTGCTTCCAAAGGAATATGACATGAAAGGGCCTAGGGAAATTTCTGAGTTAGTGGAACCCAAGATGGGACACACTTATTCTAGATCAAGTGTGAAGCTGTCATAGGGAAGGGAACATCTGAGTGAGATTTGAAGCATGGATTCCACCAGGTGGAGGAGGAAGGGAAGGGTATTCAAGGCAGAGGAAATAACTTGTGGGAAGAGCCATCAATTATACTAATTCATGTTACACAAGGTTGTCAGAATAACTTGTTACACACTTAGCAAACGTACTGAGCATCTACAAGTGTACCTGGCACACTGTCAGGCACTGGGGGTACAAAAATCACTCATATAGAAGCCCTGCCATCTGGAGACTTAGAATCACAGAATGCTAGGACTTTGAGGGATCTCAGCAGTGATTTATTCCAGTGCTTCTTCAGATTCTGTGTTGCTGAATTCTAGGAGTTATGCTTCTAGGCTCCTAGTGAGGCAAGAAGATGTGAGTGTATTTGTCAGCTTAGGCCAAGTTGTGCTGCAGTAACAAATGACCCCCAAATCTTAATGGCTTACGACAGTAAAGGCATATTTTTCACTCATGTGACATGATCATCATGGATCAGCTCTGGTTTTACTTCATATTTTCTTCATTCTAGAAACTGCTGAAGGAGAAGCTCTTATTTAAGACATGCTTGGCCCATTTCAGAGGGAAAAGAGAGGTGGACCATGGCTTTTATAGCTTTTGCTTGGCAATAGTACCTGTCACTTCTGCCTATACTCACTGGCCAAAAGCAAGTAATATGGCCAAGCCTGACAGCAGTGCAACAAGGAAGGATATTCTTTCTTCAGGAACAGGGGAAGTGTTTTGAGTAGTGATACAGTCTTCATCATGGAGTTTAGGAATTCTATATTCTGGCTTCAACTAGTGCAACTCCATGTCTAACTGTTTTATATATTGGACTCACATGCAACATTTTGCTTGAAGCTAGCAAAGAATAATACTAGATGTCCACTAAAACAGTTATCCACTTTCACAATGTAGTCACCACTCACTTTTCATCCACGTGTGGCTCTGTGACTAGTTCTCACCAACAGAATATATGTACAAATGATATGTACTGATTTCAGGCCATAACTTTTAAGAAACAGCTATACACTTTCTCCATAATACCTCTTCCCTTAGCACAGCAAGATGCAGACAGTAGCAAAGCTAGGAAATGGCCCACACACAAGGGGGACAGTCTCTGAATCACAGTATGGAAGAAAGCTGCCAGCTGTCCCACCCTGGATTGTAGGGTGAGTGAGAAAGAAGCTTCTATTTTTATTTTTAGCCATGTACATTTTAGGGTCTATTTGTTATAGCTGTTTAAACTCTATAAAGATTGTGTATATAAGAACACATTTGGTCTCATCTAATTCTCTCCTCGTTCCAAGAAGAAAGCAAAAGATGAGGGAGGGATGGCAACTTGCCCACATTTACACAGAGTTATTTTAGGATGAAGCCTTCATTGCAGATCTCTGGACTTACAGGCCAGGGTTTCTGGGCTCTACCCAGAAGTGAGGGAACATATGATTAAAATTCTGGTTCCAAATTGCTGGTTTATGCCCTGAATCTGGTCCAAAGATGTGTCCCCTGTTTCCTGCATAAAGTTTTAAAATAGTATGAATTAATTGCAAATATTTAAATATCGGGATATTTCACAAGAACAGTTAGGTTCCAACGTCTCTTGAAAAATCATAAGGTTTGGCATCGCTATGTCTATATTCCCATGAAGGGAACATTGACTTTAGCTCCTCTCTCTTTAGATGGGGCATGTGCTCTCCAATTCATCAGGTCCTCTCCGCACCCTATTGTTTTCCTGCCTCTGAGGCATAGAACAAGTTGCCATTTATTGTGATGCTTATTCAGGCTAATAGTAAAGAGGAAAGTACATTTTTATTTTTCCCTTGTTCCTATAAAAGGCAGAATAATAATGAAGCAACAAGAGAGAAGAAGTAAAGAAACATAAACAGCTTACTTCACCTGTTTATGTTATCTGAGCACCTATCAGTATTTGCATTATATACCTGGACTAGGGATTAATGTGGGGAGATGACGTCTCTTTCCCCAAGGCCATTGATGAGTCAAGACAAGAGTTCTTTTCTGAGCCAGGAGTGCTCTACAGATGATCACCTACATTGATGTGGTGCAGTCACTTCCTTCAGGCTCATGGTGGGTGCTTGCTGAGGGCAAAAGGTGCCAAGCCAGAGGCCTGGGCTGGTGAGAGGGCGAGGGATCTGCAGTGACTGGGACGGGGGTCTCTGCTCTCCAGAGGCTGGGAATAAACATCAAGGAGGGCTCTAGGACCACGGTCTCAGCCTTACTTTCCCCTCCTCAGCACACATGACAGATGACTTGCTCACAAGGGACATCCCTCCCAAAGCCCACCCAGGGTGTATGTGTACCATCATAATATTTTGGAATATTAGCTGTTTTTCTCCTGTACCTCATATGAGCCCCTGTAACCTATCGTTTAAGAATTTTGCTTTCATGGCTCCTAAAATGGCCAACACAAAAATGGATGGTGTTTTGTTTTTGCTATTTGGAAGAATAGGTGGTCAGCTCTAGCAGAGATTCTAGACTCCAGGATTAGGAAATGTGTCCCTGCTTGGACATTTATGCAAACCTCTGCTCAACACACCCTTCCTTGTGAAGACTTCTGCTCACCCCCCCAATCTGCAATCACGTCCCTTCTCATTGCCCCTCATCCCTCTCCCCACTCACCCCCGAGATCATTTTGTGTGCATTTTACTTGTTTAATGGCGTCATTGTCTCTTGGTTGTGAGCCCCATGGGCAGACACCTGGTCAGCCTTGTTCACTGGGGTATCCTCAGTTCAACAGAGACTGACTGAATTAATGAATGAGGTAAATTGGCTGCTCGTGGGTCTTTGATCAACAACCCTGTTCTTTGTCACATAAAGCAGGTCCTGGGATAAGTGGGGTGTAGGGTAGGGGTGGTGACAGTGGAAACGCCACATGGATTAGGAGATCTGAGAGCAAAAGAGAGCTGTGCTCCTTTGCAGGTACAGACTGGGGAGGCTGAAGTGTACAGAGTGGGCATAACTGCATGAGATGTCTGGGCAGACACATCAGTCTGTGGTAGGGAAGCAGGAGAATGCTTCCCGGACACTCAGAGTCCTCTGGGTTTAAGCTCAGGGAGCTGACGGAACTGGCAGGCCTTGGGACTGTGAACGGACCCCAGACCGGGGTGAGGAAGTCTCATTGGGTACTGGCTTGAATAAAGGACAACACTGAGGACCAGGGCTGTGTCCCACCCCTTCCTGCTGCTACCTTCTGTCCAGGTAAGTTGAGAGGGCACAGCAGCCCAGTCTCAGCTGAAATGAAGTTTACACCACTTGGTGAGATAGGGTCTGTACAGAAACAGTTAAAAAAATAAACTTATATTTCTCGCTCATTTGGGTTTATGGACTGAGATTTGTATTCCTAACACAGACAATTCTTCAAGCTGTATCTCCACCACTTTTTCTTCCACTCATGGATTGCAAGTAAGAGTGATTTTGTTATAGGAATAAATGTAGATCCACTCTAATTTATTTCTAAAAAGTAATGAATTCACACATTTCCATAATTTGGCTCTCAGTTGTCAGGTTACTCATTATGTCCATTGCAACTGATCATGAAAATGTGTTCAAGACCTGCTGCTATTATAGTGGGAAAAAAAGTGCCAGGGAGAGCCCTGGGCTGTGGATCCCAGAGACCTGGGTTCTGGTTACAGCTTTGCCAACTATTAGCTGTGGACTCCTGGCAAGTTCTCTGTCCTCTCTGGGCTTCTGCCTTCTCATCAGGTGATTATGGGAATAAAATGGCTTGTCAATTATGTATGATTATCATAACTTCCTGCCAAGTGCACTTTTAGTTATGTAGTGATTTTTCTTTAATTCAGCTAAGAATTTGAATATTGCTTTTATGTTGCTTGAGGTCATCCAGTGTGAGAAGCATTAGGGTGGGTGAACTTTTTTTTTGGTTTTTATTGTATTAAAAAAATTTTTTTACACAATTTTAAGCATTACTTTCCATTTACAGTTATTACAAAATATTGACTACGTTCCCCGTGTTGTACAGTACATCCTTGAGCCTGTCCTACACCCAATAGTTTGTACCTCCCCCTCCCCTATCCTGATATTGCCCCTCCCCTCTGCACTGGTAAACATTAGTTCGTTCTCTATATCTGTGAGTCTGCTTCTTTTTTTGTTATATTCACTAGTTTGTTGTGTTTTTTAGATTCCACATAAAAGTGATATCATACGGTACTTGTCTTTCTCTGTCTGACCTAAGGGTTGGTGAACTTTAAATGTCTTTTCTCTCTCTGACATTCTGGTCTGTGCCCTGTGACTCTAGGAGAGAGACTGAGCCACTTCTAAACCTCCTGAGGGCAGATAGTCTATTCAGCCCATCACTTGAGCATGGGAGAGCTGCCATCTTTTGTTCCTAAGGTACGGCTGCAGCCACAGGTGACTGTTTTTAAATGGATAGGTTCTTAGAAAATATTTGACAGCCTCACCTTTGTTAAGTGTTCCTCCAAGGGGTTTCAGTCGGGTTCCTGTTTTCCTGTTTATATTTTACCACTTCTAAAGTGCCACTTACCTTCATGGTGAGATGCAAATAGGAGTGCCTGGCATTGCACGCGTGCTTCGGTTGAAATAAATACATCAAAATGAGCGCGAGGATTTACCAGCTGTCCACTAGAGGGCAGCAGAGTAGTGAGAATCGGGGTTCTCAGAGGCTTTGTACACTGAAGTGTTGACATGTGACTTGGCAATTGAATAATTTTTGATACTGTCCTGACACATAAACACCTAGAAGCAGGTTTTCAGAGGTTATTTGTGCACTAAAAGAGGAATTAACAAAACGAACTTGCATGCCAAAAGTAGTTTTCAATATTCTACAAAGAACTGTGGCTTCATTATGAGAAAGCTTTCAGAGGATATTCAGCTATCATTAACTGGATGTGTTAAACTTAACTGGCAAACACACATTCAAAATAAATCAGGCTGAATGCATCTAAAAAAGTACATCTGGTGACTAATAAAAACTTCTACTGGGATTTGGGGGCTGGCCAACTCACCCAAAAGGAGAAATTTTGTTTTAAGTGACTTTTGTGTGTCTCCCAGCCCTTGGTGCTCCCAGATTTGTGGTGCTAACATGGTTAAACAGTTATACACATACTACACAGTTATGTGTGTTATTGTGGTAATATATTTTTAAGCTATCACTCTACTTTCAGCATAAAAACTCAGCAAATTATCAGAGTTTATTCCATTGACATTCTCACACCTTGAGAAATAGCCCATTTGTATTATCACAGTTTGATATATTTCCCATTTACTGAGCTTCTATGGCAAGTTGGCATTTTAATTTAATTATACTTTTTGCTAATGGTCTTTATTTTTCAGTGTCTGTGTGTAAAATGCCTGTAGGTTTGATTATCCACCCCCCTCTTCCCAGTGCCAAGCTGTAGTGCAAATTTATAAACTGACAAAATTCAGCGTAAAATTCAGGGAGGTGAAATGCAGGAATTTGTAAAGAAATACTGCTTGAACCACGAGGCATTTTCTTCACTTGCAGAGTGTGGCCCTGTCTTGCATACATTTAGTTCCTGGCCTTGTTGTCACTAACAGGAACTGCAGCACAAAAGAAGGTGGGGCAAGTGCTCACTCAGGTCCTCCGGATGGGTAGGGGCTGCTGAGGGTTTTTTTTTTTTTTTTTAACATCTTTATTGGGGTACAATTGCTTTACAATGGTGTGTTAGTTTCTGCTCTATAACAAAGTGAATCAGTTATATATATGCATATGTTCCCATATGTCCTCCCTCTTGCGTCTCCCTCCCTCCCACTCTCCCTATCCCACCCCTCCAGGCTGTCACAAAGCACCGAGCTAATATCCCTGTGCCATGCGGCTGCTTCCCACTAGCTATCTACCTTACTACGTTTGTTAGTGTGTGTATGTCCATGACTCTCTCTCGCCCTGTCAAAGCTCACCCTTCCCCCTCCCCATATCCTCAAGTCCGTTCTCCAGTAGGTCTGCGTCTCTATTCCCGTCCCACCCCTAGGTTCTTCATGACATCCTTTTTTTTCTTAAATTCCATATACATGTGTTAGCATACGGTATTTGTCTTTTTCTTTCTGACTTACTTCACTCTGTATGACAGACTCTAGGTCTATCCATCTCATTACAAATAACTCAATTTCGTTTCTTTTTAAGGCTGAGTAATATTCCATTGTATATATGTGCCACATCTTCTTTATCCATTCATCCGATGATGGGCACTTAGGTTGTTTCCATCTCCGGGCTATTGTAAATAGAGCTGCAATGAACATTTTGGTACATGACTCTTTTTGAATTTTGGTTTTCTCAGGGTGTATGCCCAGTAGTGGGATTGCTGGGTCATATGGTAATTCTATTTGTAGTTTTTTAAGGAACCTCCATACTGTTCTCCATAGTGGCTGAACCAATTCACATTCCCACCAGCAGTGCAAGAGTGTTCCCTTTTCTCCACACCCTCTCCAGCATTTATTGTTTCTAGATTTTTTGATGATGGACATTCTGACTGGTGTGAGATGATATCTCATTGTAGTTTTGATTTGCATTTCTCTAATGATTAATGATGTTGAGCATTCTTTCATGTGTTTGTTGGCATTCTGTATATCTTCTTTGGAGAAATGTCTATTTCGGTCTTCTGCCCATTTTTGGATTGGGTTGTTTGTTTTTTTGTTATTGAGCTGCATGAGCTGCTTGTAAATTTTGGAGATTAATCCTTTGTCAGTTGCTTCATTTGCAAAAGGAGCTGGAGGAATCAGGCTCCCTGACTTCAGACTATACTACAAAGCTACAGTAATCAAGACAGTATGGTACTGGCACAAAAACAGAAAGATAGATCAATGGAACAGGATAGAAAGCCCAGAGATAAACCCACGCACATATGGACACCTTATCTTTGATAAAGGTGGCAGTAATGTACAGTGGAGAAAGGACAGCCTCTTCAATAAATGGTGCTGGGAAAACTGGACAGGTACATGTAAAAGTATGAGATTAGATCACTCCCTAACACCATACACAAAAATAAACTCAAAATGGATTAAAGACCTAAATGTAAGGCCAGAAACTATCAAACTCTTAGAGGAAAACATAGGCAGAACACTCTATGACATAAATCACAGCAAGATCCTTTCTGACCCACCTCCTAGAGTAATGGAAATAAAAACAAAAATAAACAAATGGGACCTAATGAAACTTCAAAGCTCTTGCACAGCAAAGGAAACCATAAACAAGACCAAAAGACAACCCTCAGAATGGGAGAAAATATTTGCAAATGAAGCAACCGCCGAGGGTTTGAACTCCCCGCTCCTCTCTGTTGTGCCTCTGGGGATCTAGCAACAGCAGCAATAGTACCGTTCCTTGACTTCTTGGCAATGCTTAGAGCTTGTAGGGACTTTTTCCTTAAGAATAAGTAATTGATCGTGGAGGCATGTAGCTCTCCTTGAAGACTGCAGGCTGCCTAGTGGAGTCTGGGTGAGGCTGTCCCAGGACTTCAGGGCTGCAGTGGTGTGCATTTCACAGCAAAGAGGAGCTAAAGAATGGATAAACCCAGAGAGGCGAGTATACTCTCCATCCTCATATTTTCGTGAGTGTGTACACCCCATTTCCTTGGTGCTAAAATGCCCCTGACTGTAAGACACACCATTGATTCAACACTAGCCTTTCAAGAAAAAAAAGGAAGAAAGAAACACTGCCAGATTAAATATACACATCAATTGTGGGTACATTCCAATTTCAGAAATGCTAAAAGTGGGAAAACAAAGGCTGATTTTAAAATCTTGGAAATTTAGTATGTATAATTTTGATAGATATATTTAAGGCAAAATCAGCTTTCAAAATATGTCCCAGAATACAGCTCAGCATCTGAGTACCTGTGAAGCCATTGTCAAGTTTACATGTCTTAACTCCTAAATGGGAGAGCAATTCTTGTTCTAATACATGGGGATGTAGGAATAAAAATGGTGTGTGTTTGTGCAAGTGGTCTGTAAACTGCTTTGTTGTTTTTTGTTATTGTATTTCATTGGATATGTGTTATGTTTTATTTAGGGGCTTTTTTCACTCAGTTTAATTTTCACACAAGAGTCTCACTCTCACCTGTTCGCATCACCCCCCTACACTCTCACGCATCCCTTCAACTTGGATGATTTGCCATATAGAAGTGTGTGGACAAGAACCAACAATTTATTCGCCTGTTCTTGAAAAGACATACATCCTCTCCTGCTGAGAATATGGAGGAAAAACAGGAGAGTTTTAATAGTAGAGGTTTTTCCATTAAAACAGAGGGGATGGGGGCTGGAGGAGGGACCTATGAGTGTATCAGGCAAGATATTGGTGACATCAGTCAAGGGCCCAAGAATCATCCATTACACACCTTGAAAAGAGTGGAGACATGCTCCCAGCCACAGGAAAGATGCTGCCTGCTTCAGCGCCAGCAGGAAGGGAAAAGGGAGACACAACTGAAGAACAGAGTGTGTTAATTACCTTACTCGGAGGATCTTATACAGCATGCTGTATATGTAAATTGATACAATGAATATGATTACTGCAGGATTTAGTTTTCATACGGAGGAGCGGAGGAGCGAGGGGAAGGAGGCCAGGACTTAGGTGCCACTTTGATCTCTGCTCTCTTCTACAAATGGGAGTCCTGCTCTTCATTAGCTTTTCCACTGGCCAGCCTCCTGAAATAATGTGGTCTGTCCCGGGTCTCTCCACTTGCTGCTCAATTGCTTGCTTGAAGGAATGAAATCCTTTTGTACCATAAGAGTTAGGACAAAAAGTCAGAGAGGTACTGGGAGTCCAGTCATGGAACAGCGGGAGCTCTGGAAGGACTTTGAATCTCTCTGGCTACTCCCTGGTGTAGAGAACTGAAAGTCATAGTGGGGCCACAGGGGAGGTAGGTAGACCAGCTACCCCGAGATGAGCATGGTTGGGGGAAGAATTTGATGCCAAGGAAGCGGGGGAGGAGAGAAGTCCTCAGATTCTGATGTAGTTTTAAAGCATGGGAACTGATGTGGGTGTGACAAAAACACAAAAGAGGAGAGAAGGATGGTGCTAAGGCTTCGGCCTGAGCAAATGGAAGGATGGCGTTGTCATTTTTTGATGTGGGGAAAATATTTATTTAAAAAAATGTGAAGTGTAAACTCTGTAACAGTTGAAAGAGGAAACAAGTGCTGTTGAGGATGGAGTGAAGTTGACTGGCAGAGAGCAAATAATTCAAGAAAAGATGCAGGAGAGAGAAAGGCTAAGAGAAAACGAATGTAAGAACAGATTCAAAGTCTTTGACAAATACTCAGCGGCACACTGGGCTGGATTCTGCTCGACCTGGGAGGACATCTGTATGTAATCATTGTCTAATTATTTTTGTGCATGTGTTATGCCTTCATTCATGCAACCATAAGTTCTTTGATAACGGGCCTCTCTGATTCTTTGACACACAGTAGTCACTCAGGTAACACTTCCTAACTGTCTGGCTGGGGCAGCCATGATAGCCCGAATCCGACTCATCTTCTTACGCTAACTGGACAAATCTAACTAGGAGGGTGGACCAACATGGGAGAAAGCATTTGTCTTACTTTTACAGGGTGGGAACTTCAGATCTTAAAGTTCTCCTTTGTGCCCTTTTGCCTGCAGAACAGCAGGTCTCTCTTGTACTCACACTTAGAAGATGTTGCGTGGAATGCTATGGCATCCTTGTTGCCTTCTTTGTCTAGTCTAAGGGTGTAAGAGATGGAACAGTCCTGGCATAGTTTTCCTAGTAAAAACTTTGGCCTCAGAGTGCTGAAACCTTAAAGAAAAGAAGCAATAAGCTGCAATTAAGTGAAATCAGCCCTTTTTGTTTGTTTTTAGCACTTCGGGCACCCATATTCAGTGACTGTTGGGTGGCAGATGGGATGGTTAGAAGTTTGGTGCTTTGGGAGATACTTGAATATTTTACACACCAAAGAAAATCTGTGTCACCTCCCCTGTGTACTTTCATTGCAAAGGAGATGTGGCAGCTGAATGGATATAGTGATCAGAACCGGTGGTATCTACTAAGAAAGAAGAAAGATTCGAGTTCCTTTTTAAGTCATGATTTTATTGTTCAATTATTTTTTAAAAATAAATGTATCATTGGCCCTGGTGTGCTTCTCTCACTTTAAGGGGCATAGTGGAGGAAACAAACACACACACTCTCCTTGTGTTTCACTTCTTTGTTGGTCAGGGTTAGCTCCTTATCACCAACTTCCAGGAGCCCTTTATACCCAACATTTGGTCCAAATGGTGTTTGTGAATGAGGAAGAGAGTCCTAACCAGCTTCATGAGCCAGAGCATCACTAGGGCCTTCACTTGCTGAGGGAATTGGGAGGCTCAGGAGGCAGCTTTCCTGAGATGTTGGAGACTGTCTGGTCCACAGGGTCCTTGCAGTTTGAGCCTGGTAACTGTTGGCTGAGTGGGAGAGGGAGGGAGATCCAAAAAAGCCAGTCTCCTTTGCTGATGGAGAAATCTCCCTCTAAAATTGTGATGCAAGAGCATCAAATGCCCAATTTTTTCTGGAGTAGAGATAAAGGATCAAGCAGATGAGACAGAAAGTCTGTTTTCTCTGGAGCTGCAGCCTTTTACACCTTTATACCTAAAAGGTATTCAGCTCACAAATGTCTTTACAGTTGCAGTTACTGTTACGGATTGAATTATATCCCTTCAAAATGATACATTGAAGTCTTAAGCCCCAGTACCTCAGAATGTGAGCTTTTAGGAGATAGGGTCTTTACAAAGGTAATCAAGTTAAAATGAGGACATTAAGGGGGCCCTAATCCAATATGACTGGCATCCTTATAAAAAGAGGAAATTTGGACACAGAGACAGACAAACACAAAGGGAAGGCAATGTAAAGAGACACAGAGAGAAGATGACCACCTACAAGCCAAGGAGAGAGACCTAGAACAGATGAGGCCCTCTTGGCCCTCACAAGGAACCAATCCTGCCAACACCTTGATTTTGGACTTCTAGCCTCCAGAGCTATGAGACAATACATTTCTGTTTAAGCCACCCAGTTTGTGGTAATTTGTAATGGCAGCCCTAGCAAACTAATGTAGTTACCTATGGAATTTGTTACATCTTGGGTTGTTCCATTGACTCCTTCCAATATATGTCCATTAATTAGTTAATACTGTCTTTAGCTATGTGGTGATATCAGGGCCACCTCCAAAGACAAATGAAATAGACTACATAGTATGGTTTGTAATGGTGATTCTGTGGATCAGCAATTTGAGTTGGGCTCAGTTGAGTGTTCTTCTGTCAGTCTTGTCTAGGGTAACTCATATGACTTTAGTCACAGTAGCTCAACTTCAGCTGGCACATCTAAGATGACTGCACTCATAAGTCTGGTGGTTGGTATTGGCTGGAACAGCTAGGCTGGCCGTGACGGCTGGATGACCATATGACTTTCCATCCTGAAGGAGGTTACTTAGCCTGGGCTTCTTTGTATCCAACTGTAGGGTTCCAAGAGCTGTATCCACATTCTTAATGATTTCCTTAAGATGGTTTCCCAGAAGTGAAATTGGTAGGTCAAAGGGCATGTATAGTTTCAAGGATTTACCTGCGTCTTACCAAAAATGCATGTTCTTTTAACAGATATTATGACTGAGCCTTATCTGTGTAGTAATTTTCCTGTTGTCAGTGTTTTCTATGACTCACATTCATGTGCAGGGGAAAAAAAGCCACACCCTCTACCTGACTGCATTCAATTAATTCCTAAATTAAGTAGTGCAAGTGGAAATGTAATTCAGTACATACATCCCTGAGGAGAAAGTGGACTACAGATTTGTTAAGTGGGTTTCATTCCCTATTATTAACCATATCCTAATTTTTCTAGCTGGAGAAGGGAAAGGGACAAGCATTTTTACTTTAATTAAATCATTGTACCATTAAACCAAACAACTTGTCTACAGTTTCCTTTGTTCAGGAAAACCACACACTTCTGTAACTTCTATATGTGTCTCAAATATAACTGCAACCCTTATTTAAAATCCAGTAGAGGCAGGCTTATTTAGAAACTTGGCTGCCATTTTGTTTTAAGAGCTCTACCAGAATATTATTCAACCTTAACATCTGTATAGGTATTTTCCATTAATGTGCCAGATTGGGTCAAAGTCAGTATGGTGCCAGAGTAGCAAGCTTCAGAGACAACGTGTTTTTAACATCTGAGTGCTTCATAAATAACCATGCCTATATGCTTGTAGTACAGACACTTAAAGGGGAAGGACAAACACAAAGTCAGTAGAGTTACACAGCGACTCCTGGTATCCTCGCCAGATGGCCAACTTCTCCCAACATTATCTTTCAAGAGAGACAGAAAGACATAGGCTAAATATTAAGTAGTTACATTCGATATCATTTATCTGTCAAAAGAGGAATAAAAAAAGTCAAACCTCTAAAAAGTATTCTGAAATCCAAATCTTTTGATACAAGTTCTGAAAACTATCCTGAACAATGTTTTCACCCCGCTGGCAGGTATGATAGTAAAGATTGGGAGACAGGGATGTGTTTCTTTGGTTTCTGGATGATTGCTTCCCAAGGCATATATTCTAAGCTATATTTTGAGCTCAGCATCTTTTATGTGTTTCTCGTAGAATTGAATACATTTTTTCCTCACTGGTAGGCAAAGTTTAAAACAAACCACAGTCAGAGTATACCACACTTCCTCCTAAACCCTTTAATAAGTTCATCTTTAAAAATCAACTGGCATCTTTAATTGGTATAAGGCTTTGAGCTAGTCTAGGCATTGAGGCAAAGTCCAGTCCAGTCCAAACTCAGTCACATACCAGAAATGTGACAGGCAGGTCACTCTCTGAGCCTCAGGTGTACTCACCTATAGGAATAAGAAACTAACCTTCTATTTTAAGTGGCTGTTATGGTGTAGGTTAATTGCAATTGCATATAAGACAGGTGACACCAAACCAGGCACACAGTAGGCTTGAATAATAATCCCTATTAGTACATTATTTTTTTATACTGTATCTTTTATATAATTACTTTAGATATTTTTATTCCCACTTTAGGGACAATAAGAACAGAGAGGGGAAGACATCTGCTAGGTTCAGGCTTCCAGTTCCAGAAAGCCAGAGAGGGCCTGACCCCGCACAACAGCACTAGCCATGAGCCTCCCATGGTTGACTGGGCAAGTGAGGCTTAAATGATCAAGACTTCTTTGGGCTCGAACACAACACAGTATTTTTTTAGATTTGTAATAGAAATAAGAAAGACACTGAGCATCTGAATTTAATAAAGCATCCCTGTCCCACGACTATTGATACTGGCTGTAAGATTCAAAACCAGTTTCAGGACACTGGCCTCCACCATCCCACAAGATCACCTTTGTCTGCTTTGGTTTGTTTTGAAAATCACCCTGACGTGCATCCCTCAACAGACCAGACGCAACATTTTTACCCACTTCATGTTTGTAGCCTGGTGCAGGTTCCTGTCAGCTAGAATGGCTTATGTGGTAAATCTGTCCATGAGAGTATGGTGATTAAAATTTCAGATCCTTGGTGAAAATGATGGTTTGTTGTTGGGTTAGGGTGGTGACTATTCTTAGGAATATTTGTCCCTAATTCAAACACAGGTACTTTTCTTTTGCAAAATCAGAACAATCTGCAAAAACAGACTACTGGTTCCATTCCCAAATGCACTACACAGTTTGGTATGTTTTGTCCTCTTATTGCACGTGGGTCTTCAACATAGCGATGCTTTCCTGTTGACTCTTGGTAGTAAGTCCTCTTCCAAACCTTCAAAACCACTCTCTATCCAGGAGATATGAATCTGTCCTTTTGTTTATGGCGTAGCGCACTCAGGAGCCGAGGCCAGTGAGGAGAGAGAGAGAGGAGCTGAACTGGTGGAAGGCAGTAGGGGGGTGGGATGATGAGAGGAAAAAATCAAGTTTGACCTTGGGAGGTGACTTTTTATCCCCATAGACATGCTTTTCCAACTCTAAGACATGGCACATTTCAATCAAAAGCCAAAGTAGGATCCTAGTTTATTATGAGTTGGAAATGAAATCTTAAAAATATATGTATGTATTAGGGGGCATCATGTTGGAGGGGCATTGAATTCAGGCAGCAGAAAGGTGGAGTAGTTGATCAAAATGTGTATGTTGGGACAGAGGAGGAATGAGGGCTTTTAGACAAGGCAGTGGCTAGGCAGAGGGCTCTTGGTGATTTTTCTTTGCTAAGATCCTGTATACTAGTTCCGCATATTACTGAAAAAGACATTGTTTGTTACCTAGCCCCCATCTTCCTTATAAAAAATACTGTGGCACTTTTTCCAGGCCCTCAGTTTGCCCCATGACAATTATTTACTATATCAAACCCCTGGCCACTTGAGGTGGGCACATGGCTCAGTCATGACCAATGAAATGTAAACCAAGAAGTTTGGTTGGGAAAGGGAAAGCTTTTTCTTTCCTGATATCAATACCATCATTCTAGTTTCCCCTTTCTTCTTCTTCTTCCTGCCTAGGATAGTATGGAGGTAGAGGTGTGGAGATACAGCAGCCATCTTGTGACCATGAGGTGATATGCATATGGGCAAATGACTACTAAGAGGGAGCAGAGTATCTAAAAAGAAGGCTCCTGGGTCACCATCCTAAGCCACATCCCAGTCCTAGCCTACGGCCCTCATACTCCTAACTATGAGGAGCATTGTTTTGTTATTTGAACTAAATATATTAATAGTTGTAACTGAGATAATTGATAATATCAAGCAATAACTGCACTGGTTTGGGTAAGAATAGCTGCTTTAAACCATGACCGCCAAAATCAGTGCAGTTTATAGTAAAAATTTATTTCTTACTCACATAAAGTACCAAAGTGATATTCTTGATCAGCTGAGAACTCTTCTCTATAAATGATTCAGGAGTGCTGTTTTTTTCTATCTGGTGTCTCTGCCATCTTCAACACATGGTTTTCAAAGTCACCCTGTGTGTGGACTTCCAGCTGGCAGAGTGGGAAGAGAGAGTATATTGTGGGGTGAGGTGGGGACACTGGGAGGGTATGTACCAGTTCCAGAAGTGGTACATGTCACTTCTCCCCTCTTTCCATTGAGCAGAATCAGCCTTCAGTCAGAACCAACTGCATGTGAGGCTGATAATGCAGTCTGGCTGTGTGCTGAGGAGGAAGAGAAGATGACTTGTGAAAAGCTAGCAGGCATCTGTGGCAACCACCAAAACCATCCGTAGTGTGTCATTGCTTCCTCCTTGGGCTGTGGCCTTAGAGTCCTGAGGGATGAGTTGGCACCTCATTTTACTGTCATGCCATTCTTTTTCTGTAATTTGGATGATGGGATATGAGTGTAGATAAGCAACCAGGTCTGTGGTTGCTTCCTCATCGACTACTGAAGAAGATGAAAAAGTAGGGGAGGGTGGCAGGGTCTGGATGTAGATATTAATTTCCTTGTTTGACTTGAGGTGAGCAGGATATGGGGGAAGAGAGGAATAAAAACTTAAATTTCTGAACCTTCAAAACCACAAACTGTATCTCATAAAATTACAAATAGGATATAAATAGCAAGGATTTGTTTGGCCAAGGTTCTTTACTAACCTTGTTGCTGGAAAGGAATGGGGTGTAGTGGTTAGAAACTCACACCTGGGCTTTGAATCCTGGCTCTACCACTAGTGGTCCTGTGATTTGGGGCAAATTCCTTAGTTGCTCTAAGTCTTGGTTTCTTTATCTTTAAAAAGGAGATAATAAAAAGGATTGCCTAGTAGGAATGTTGAGAGCATTGAATGAGATGAAGAATATAAAGCCCCCAGTATAGGGTCTGGCCTATAGTGGGCATTGAATAAATGTTAGATGATTTTGATGATAATGATGGTGGTGATGATGAACGTTTTGAATAAGACTGTTTAGTTCAAGAAGAACTTAAGTGCCCAAAGTCAACTTAGCACTTTCTTTTTTAAAATTTTATTTTATTGTGGTAAGAACACTTACCATGTGATCTACCCTCTTAAGTATTTTCTATGTGTATATTATTGTTAATTATAGGTACAATGTGTACAGCAAATCTCTAGAGCTGATTCATCCTGCTTGACTGAAACTTTATGCCCATCGATTAGCAACTCCCCATTTATCCCTCCCCCCAGCCCTTGGTGACCATCATCCCACTCTTTGATTCTATGAACTTGACTATTTTAGACACCTCATGTAAGACAAAACATGCAGTATTTGTTTTTCTGTGATTGCTTATTTCCCTCAGCATGATATGAGCAATATGTTGTTACATATTGCAGAATTTCCTTCTTTTTTAAGCTTGCGTAGTATTCCATTATATGGATATACTGTATTTCCTTTATTCATTCATCTGTTGATGAACACTAGACTGTGTCCTCATAACGACTCTTGTGAACAGTGCTGCAGTGAACATGAGAGTGCTAATATCACTTCGAGATCTTGATTTCAACTCTTTTGAATAAATACCCAGAATTGGGGTTGCAATTAAAAAGCTTCTGCAGAGCAGAGGAAACCATCAACAGAGTGAAAAAACAACCTACAGAATGGGAGAAAATATTTGCAAACCATAATGTCTGATAATTAATCTCCAAAAAATATAAAGAACTCCTCAACTCAAAATCAAAAAGAAAAAAAACCCAAAAACTAAGACCTAGGTTAAAAAATGAGCTAAGGATTAGAATAGACATTTCTCTAAAGAAGACATACAAAGGGCCAACAAATATATGAAAAAATCTTCAAAGTCACTAATCATCAGGGGAATGCAAATTAAAACCACAGCAAAGTATATTACCTCACACTTGTCAGGATGGCTAATATCGAAACAAAACAAAACAAAACATAACACAATAAGTATTGGTGAATGTGGAGAAATTGACACCCTTGAGTATTGCTGGTGGGAATGCAAAGTGGTGCAGTCACCATGGGAAACAGAATGGAGGTTCTTCAAAAAATTAAAAATTGGACTACCATATGATCCAGCAACCCACTTCTGGGTATTTATCCCAGAGAATGATTGTTATTCAAGAATTATGATTCATCAGCTTGGAGTATCCAGAGAAATCCTCTAGATGGTGCTGAAGCAGAGAATCAGCTTGGCATCCAATCTGAGAAGCTCATACATAGTTGCTTATCATTTATCCCAAGCCAAGAACATCACAAGTCAAAACTGTAGTTGTGTTGGATGAAGTAATCTGGAAAGCGCCCCTCCCCTTTACCCCTGCGAGTCCGTGTGCCTTTGGAGTGGGAACTGTTGGCCATTCTTTGGTCGCTCCCTAACACAATATCAACCTCCAATCTAATTTACATCTAATGAGACGGCATATGTTAAGTACACACAGTATTGCTTAATGCACATTAAATGCTCAGTTAATGCAATTTCCCTTTTTTCTCAAACAGGCAGTGAGTATTTCCCTCTATTTCTTTCCTCATCAGCATGGTCACTGGGCAGCAATCTTTATATTAAAGGCTGTTGGATGTAGAGACTTCCAGTCTGGGCTCTGGACTCAGACAGGCTTGGGCTTAAAACCCAGCCCAGCCAAGAGCTGTGTGATTGAGAACATGTTACTTACTACCGTTTGTAAAATAGGGATGATGATCCGTCAGTTATTTGAGGGAATGAATGCAAATTGCCTAACGCATGTAGGCGTCCTATCCATGTTATTTCCCTTCCCCTTATTAAAAAAAAATCTAGCCCCCAGTTCACCCCTGCATTGCACTTTTCACCATGGCTCTTCCCTAATGCCCTGACCATGGGGGAGGGGTGGCATCCTTAGGACACTTGCCTTCCGTCAAAACCAACCTTCCCTGCTCCTTTTTTCTCAAGACCCTGTCTTCTCTTCTACTTGTGATGAGTTAGTTGGATGAACTAAACACAGTGATGGGGAGGCTAGCCAGCTGGTTCCCTAAGGCAGTTAGTGGTGGTGGAAGGATAATCTGAGTGTGAGTCTTTTCTGACCAGCTGAATTATCTGGGACAAGCCATGACTCATCTCTCAGTGTCAGCTCCCCATCTACCCCATAAAGAGCGCACGAAATCAGCTCCACTGGTCCCTCCTGCCCTTTGTCTATGCTCTTTATGAGTGCAAAGGTGGCTACTGTGGGCAGCAAGAGAGGCCAGGAGACCATGCATCTCTCCTAGAGGTGGGAGTGGGTCTTGGTTACCCACCTACTTAGGTATTTGACTATTTTCTCCGACTTCATGGGGAGCTGGTTTGGTCGATTGGATGAGAACAGGAATCCTCTGAATCACAAAGTCAGTCCTGAAGGGCGGTGTGGGACTAAGAACCATGGATGCCTTGGGCAAGTTGCTAATTTGATGCCTCTTTAAACATGTTCCTGACATGCTTGTATATGAAGGGCATATGGGAGAACTTAATATATCTAAGAATGAAAATTAATTACAAGTACAAAATCCATATACCTCTGCCTTTACGTTCAAATGAGAGGCTTATTAAGGCCCTGAAAAAAGATGTTTCTTTAAAATATTTGTTCATTAGAAATACAGATAAATATAAAGAAAAACACAAAAATTATTCAAAACTTACCACCCACATAAATTCTGATGATCCCCCAAAATAAAAGTATGTGCCTACAATTAGAATATGTAAACAGGTTGGAAAGGAAGATGATGCAGAGAAATTCCTTCTCCAGTCCCTTTTCACTACTGTGTTTTCTGTGGTTCTTACAGAAACATCTCACATATTTGTCAGTACGTATGTGCCTGAGTGAGCACGCGCACACACACATTAATTGCAGAAAAGGAATTTAATAAATGCATTACTTCCATTGAATATAATCTTCCATTTCAACTTTTCATCTCACAATTTTTCTATTACTCAAAGCAGTGTAATGTTGGTCCCTTATAGTCACCAGCATAGAGGTAGTTTAGGCAGATACACTGTTTTGTTCAAGCCATCTCTGAAGTTTCTTTATCTGGCCTTTACAGTGCTGACATTTTTTAGTAACCCTTGTCCTCTCCTAAATTCTCTTTTGCAATTTTCCAAATCAGACGTCTTCTTGAGAGGCATATTAAAAGGGTTTAAAATTTGGATAATAAAATAAATTGCTCATTTCCTGTAAACAGCATTCCAGTATGTATTATTCAGTTTCAGAATTATCCTGATTACAACTACTGACTTCAGGCAGCTATGGTCTCTCTGTTCTTGGGGTGGGTGACATAGTAGTTATATTTTGAAAAAAAATCAGGGAAATTTTCGGAGAGGATTTTCATTTGTTTTGTTTTATTTTGTTTTAAGCTCCAATTATGGGAACTGTCTACTTTTGTGGGACCAATTTATGTTTCTCCAATTCTGTAAGGAGTTGCATGTGGAACCCTGAATTAACTGGAAACATGTTGGCAATCAGTATACATGGTGCTTTCCTGCCCCTTGCAGAAAGCTAGCAATGGCAACTGCATTGCAGGCCCGACCTTAATCAAAGTCTCCTTAAGAGCAGGGGCAACTGAAGCAGTTTTCCTCAATTCTATAAGGAGGGGTGAGTAGGATTGAGAACTTCTTGGAAGCGTCCAGATTTCTCTGGGGAGTGAGCGTAGAACAGAATAGAAGAGGAGGATATACTTGTTCTCCACTTGGGAAGCGAGTTTAGCAGGGCCTGCACCCAGCTCATCTCAAATAACAACACAGTTGATGCTGACTCCACTCTCAGCGCAATGATAACGGTTCTCACAGTTGTCACCTTTGGACCATCTCTGTGATAACCCTGAGAGGTGTCCTCTTAAGAGTGGGATGGGGGAGAAAAGTCATTTTAACTTTGAAGAACACTAAAAACTCAAACTGCGTCACATAAAATTCCAAATCAGTTCATAAAAGTGTAATAACTGACCTGCACAATGTGCATTTCCTGAAATGGGCGCAAGTAACAGGTCATGAAGGGACTTTACAGAGATGATTAACGAGGGCCTCCACTTTTTATTAGACTCATTTTGCTAATCCCTAAAATTAAGGAATTCCAGGTGTATGGAGCCAAGTATGCAAATGATTTCCTTCCGCCTATAGCTGCTGATTTCATAAAAGGCCCTCAAGCAGAGAAATAAAACACACAGAATGGGAAAGCTTTATGGCACAGTCGAGAATATTTTGCCTTTAAATAGTTCAGACAAGCAGTGTGTGCTGTAAATTTGCCACAGAGACAAATGTGTGCAAAGCTATAAAAAGAGCAAGAGTGAGGCTTAAAGAAGGCTGTGGTGGGCGGTGAGGGGCAGCAGGGAAAACTCTCAAGACCTCAGTGGCCGAGGCAGTGTTGATTCAGCGGAGGCTGCCGCTGCCCCGGGAGTGCTGCTGGGGAGAACGCTGTCCAGCGCAGCGGCTCATTCGACACAGAAACAGATGGAGAAAGAAAACTGCAGACATTTTTATCCAACAGGGGCTGGAAGCATCGCATTTTCCTGGTGCTCTAGTTATAGGGCTTGGAAAACTATAAGCCCGGGTGCCAAAACCCAACCAACCACCTGTTTTCCTATAGCCCAAGAGCTAAAAACAGTGTTTGCATTTTCAAGCAGTTGAAAAAACAAACAAAAAAGAATACTATTTTGTGACATGTGAAATTATAGGAGATTCAAACTTCAGGGTCTATAAATAAAGTTTCATTGGAATGTAGAATGTATGATCTATGGTTTCTTTATGTGACAATGATAAAGTTGAGTAGTTGCAGCAGAAACTGTATGGCTTGCAAAGCCTAACATATTTCAGAAAAAGTTTGGACACCCCTGTTCTAGAGCAGTGGTTCTCAAAGTGGGGTCCCCAGGGCAGCAGCCTTAGTATCACCCGGGAACCTGCTAGAAATGCAGAGTGTCAGGTAGTACTCAGGTCTGTTGAATCAGAAACTCTAGGGGTGGGACCCAGAAATCTATGTTTTAATAAGCCTCCCCCTCCGAAGGTAATTCTGATGCACCCTCAAGTTTGAGAACCAGTTCTGCAGAGTAACTCCACAGCTAGAGCTTAACGGGACACTGGATATTCAGTCCTCTCAAGAGTTGCCATAGGGTCTTTATGAATGTGAGGAGTCCTCTGCAGGGACGTTTACAGCCACAGTGGGTACCCTGGGCTGCCATGTGGCTGGCCGGCCCTTAAGGACTCTGCTTAAGTAAAGTGAGAGGACCAAATATTGTTGGGAAGCCAGCCACTCCACGCAGAAGCAGCGGGTACTATCGCTGTTACGCTTTGGATAGATGGGGCAGTAGATAACTTGCCCAAAGCCACACAAGTGGAAGAAACAGCCTTCAAGTATGGGTCTGTGTGGCCTCAACATTTGAGTTCCTTCCACTGTCCCATGATACCCTTGAACGAAACATCCTGACACATTCCATAAGCACTCATCTCGTTTCAGGCTCCAAGAAATTACTGGGAGCTAGTGACTTGGATTTTTGGAGCTCACACCCTGCTCAGCCTGGCGTCTGCTCTCAGAGCTAGCATTATGAGAGAATCATTTTGCAAAATGAAGGGAAATCAGAGATCTCTTTGGGAAAATGTCTGGTTATTCACAGTATTTATATGTGTAGAGCACAGAATATTGTGAAAATATTGAGATAACAACTGCTTGGGGAGCATTTTCAGTGAAATATTTACTTGGGAGAATGGGAAACATGTCTAACGATAAAAAAAAAATTGTAGGTGTATCTGGGTGAACATTATTTAGCTGCAAGTGTTTGCTTAGATATTTTTAATACACATTTATGTACTTTAAATTTATTTTATTGGGTGAAATAAGGACTTTGGGGAGAATAGCTGGGACATAGATTTTTTAATGTTCTGGGCAAATGAATACAGCCTCTGGTACAAGATGATGCTCCCAGCTGCTTTTGTTTGACGGATTATCCTGATGTCGTTCGTTTTATTGTAGTGTAAAGTAATGGGTCTGCCTGGAACAGTTTGCTGACAGATGAGAGCCTTGGTCTGTCACTGAAATCCCAAGAATTTAAAGGGAAATACATAGCAATTCACCGGGGCTCCCACTTATTACCTGCGGTAAAGGTGGGGAGGGCGGGGGGGTGGGGCACGGCGCACGTGGGGATTGACTGGCTTTTATTTTAACTTTCAAAGAAGAGATTTCATCTATGTTTCTGCAGAGACCGAAGGTGCAGACAGGCAGTTGAATGTCTGCAGCTGCCTCACCAGCACATTAATCAGATTTCCTGCTTTCCCAGCAAAAGATCACTTTACTTAGACAACTTCTCTTGCAGCTCATGTGTGGGACATTTGTAGAGAAGATGTGAGGCAAAGGACCTGGGTAAAAAAATCTTCTGCTATTTCCTTTTAACTTTTTTTCTGAAATGATTATAGACCTACTAGAAGTTGCAAAAACAGTGCAGAAAATCCCCGTGTACCATTCATCCAGCTCCCCCCAGTGTTAACATCTTACATAACTATAATACCTTGTTAAAACCTGGACACTGTTATTGGTACAATACTGGTAACTAGAATACTGGATTTACTGGGAATCACCAGTTTTTATATGCACTTATTCTGTGGTGTGTGTGTGTGTGTGTGTGTGTGTGTGTGTGTGTGTATGATTCTGTAAAATGTTATCACATAAACAAATTACCTGCTATGTTTTCAATCATTAAATAATAGCAACTATCACAATATTGTTTCTAGTTTTTGGATAATTGTAATAATAAAATACAAAACATTTCGCATCTTTTATCCCTTCTCTAAACCACTCTTTCATTGGGGTGAGCCTGTACTCTGATATCATGAGTGCTTGAGGCTTCTCTCCCACTCTTCACTCCCCAGGAGTAGATGAAACGTGATCAAAAAGAAATATACAATTGAGCCACTATGGTAGATATTGTAAGTGGTAACCAGTGAATCTTGTTCTCCTCCATGTTTGGGCGCATGGAAGGTTACACCTCCCTCCCTCTTGAGGTTAGCCATGGCCATGTGATGTGCTTTGGCCAGTGTCACGAGAGTGGAAGACTTCCCCAGATTCCTCCTCCTGCATCACAGAGATCGTGGAGGTCTGCGTGAAGGTGCCATGAGACCAGAGCCACCTGGAATGCTGAACAAGTGCGTGAAAGATAAGCCAATCCAAGAGCATAACTCAGCCAGCAATAGACCTGCCTAGATTGAAAAATAAACTTTGTTGTGTTAAGCCACTGATAGCCTTTCCTGACTGGTGCAGTGCTACGGCATGGTGCCATCTTGGGAGAAGAAGAGAGGCTGCTGGCTACTCTTCCTCATGGCATGGCCTTGCTAAGATTACTTCTGCTCTGGGAGAAACTTCTCTCCAATGGCTGATGGGCAGAAACGGTCCTGGTGTTCTTACCTGCCTAGGAAGTATCTTCCTCCATCTCCCTTTGTCCTACCTTAGAAAGCCAAGCAAAACCAAGGTGAGGCCCACTCCTCCCTCCGAATCAGAAACTCTGGGAGTTGAGTCCAGGAATCTGTGTTAAGAAGCCTCCCGGTGATTCTAATGCACATTCAAGTTTCAGATCCACTGGCCTAGATGCTCCTTCACTTCCCTTTCTGTGGCTTATTTGCTGTTTTATGAATCCTTAAAAGCCTGGAAGTACTGGGGCTCTGGCTCTCCATCAGTCTGCATGGAATCTAGGAATGTCTTTAAAAGAATAGACAAGGCATGTTCTGCTCTGCCCTGGTTTAAGGGGTGGGATTTTTATAACCCTGACTGATTTTAGGTGAAGGAAAAGATCTCTTCCAACCTGAATGGGGCTTGAAGGCTTCTCTCCCATTACTCAGAAGTTATTCTCTGGTTGTTTTCTCTTTTTCACTATCACATGTGTCAGCTCAGATGCAGTGGTTAAGGTTCATGGTTAACTGCCTTGCTGAGACTTTCCAGCTTAATCCTTCCACACTCATTGACATGTAACTATAATTGTACTTTAAAAGGGGAAAGTGATGCTTATCTCAAGGGGGAGAAGTTCTAATGGTACAAGCGTCAGGGAGAGATTATTATTTTTACAGGAAGCTCTCGTGTCTCCTGGGTGAAGACCCTTTTGGTGTGTGCATGGCCAGCTTTGGCTATGGTGTTACACTTCATTCGTGACACTGCATACCTGTGCATGTGTCACCACACTTGGATACCTGAACTGCACCTTAAGCCTACCTTAGGTACAGAAGCGGGATGCTCCACAGTGCTGTCATGGGTTTATCCACAAGCAGCAAAGAAAACCTCTCTGAGCTGAACTGGCCACACCAGGCATTGCCCTAGCCAAAGCAAGAATCTTATTATTTGGCCCAATGTGTAGACCAAAACCTTTCAGGGGAAAATCTAGCTGGGAAGCTAACTTCTGGGTTCCGGATAGGAGGGCTGGCAGGGATGCCCTGTGCAAAGGTGGAGAAGAAGGGCAGGTTTTGTGAAATGAAACATGACGGTACCTAGAGTGACTGAGATTTTTACTTTATTGTAGGAGGTGGAAGGCAAAATGCCATGAACTGAACTGCAGACCTGGTAGTGTCACGTTTTGCTCCTGTTAGAAAGGAAGGATTCCAAATGAGTAGTGGTGACAGTGGGCTGGCTTCTCCTCCGTTAGTGGCCCTTACACTTGGGAGTATTGCATTTCAAGGGCATTATATTGACAGATCTTGAGGACTCTTTACAGTAAGGCAGCCAAGCAACATGGGGGCACAGTAGAAGGAAAGGTCGTGTTTCACTTTTAGGTTTTATTTTTTACTTGTTATAAAAATAGTAAGCACATAACACAGAAAAATTAAAAGATAAAAACCTATGTAAAAAGCACCTAAAAATTGCCCGTAATGGCAAAACAAAGGGTAACTTTTATTAACAGGTTGGTATGTGCACTATCAAAGTTATATATGATATAATAAAATTGTAATCATACTAAATATACATTATGGTGTTATATTTTTGCCTAAACAGTACAGAGTAAGCTATTTACACACAGTGGTAAGGAGAGATGACCCTCAGGGCACCCACTTCTCTCTTGTCCCGGTTGGGAATCACACAGACACTCGGGTGCCTCCCGTTTCCCACCCAAGGTGCTGTAGGCAAGGGTGGCTCATGACCCCTGTACTTTGAGCCCCTGTACTTTGGATTTTCCAGGGTTTAACTTGCTGCAGATAAATTGGAAACTGCTGCTTTGACCGCCTGTGGGGCGAGGCCTGATGTCTGTATGGTTTCGATCGATGACAAGGTGAGTATAATAAGCAGACTGGCTCTCCTCCTGAGGGAACTCGCTGATTCATGGCGCTGCATCCCAGGCTTCCTTCCAGCTCAGTGCTGCTCGCCGGGCCTGGCCATTTATCTTTGACAGAATCTCTACCTGAAGCTTTCCCCCAAATCCAGAGCATCCCATGAGTCCCAGACACATGACTGGGGCAGGCTCACAGGAGCAAATGAAGGGGTCTGCGTTTAGAAAATGCCAGCCTTTACGGCGTGAAAACAGGACGTACCTTGGGGTGTGTTTGGTGCCACAACAAAGGATTTATTGAAATCCACATCCATGAAATAATTTGTTTTTTTCAGTGAACTTCACTGTTGGTGCTCTATATGCTCTTTGAGCTTGGGCTCATTCTCTGCCGTTTGGTTGGCAAAATTGCTTAGTATCCTGTACTTTCAAGTAAGTTGTTCCAAAATCTAATACCTGGTTTGATTCTTGGGAATTCGGAATGCATTTTCTTTGGGCGGGGGGATCCATAAGTATCATGTGAAAAATAGTGGGTAGGTTTTCATGGAGGCGCCTCAAAACCAGTTTATCGTGTGTTGTAGCCAAAGGTAGCATCAAGTGTACAATTATGACGTTTCCCTTCTGGGAATGAGGCAGGAGGGAGTCTTTGCTCTTCATCCTAGTACAGTCTAGTCTAGCCCCGAAAGGAACTTTTAAATAAGGTGAGTTTGCTTTTGACTCTTCTTCTGCCTTTCTTACTGAGCTCTTCTCCCACTTTTGAGGACCCATTCACTGTCAGAAACTCAGTAGAGGACCTCAACCCCACTTGCCTGCTCCACAATAAAGCCTCCCTCTCCTCAGGCATCTTCCTCATCTAGAACTTAAAAGCGCTAAGGCGTAAATGGCTGATGTCTCGTGGTCCTGCCACAGATGCTTACAGGATTTTTTGGAAACTGCTATTTGGTGGATTTCCACGCGGGCCAGGATAGCAATGCAACACAATTCAGGTGGGGATTGTGAAGAGACGAGCTTTGGTTGGAGAGGCCTTTGTGTAGACTGCCATCCAGAGGAGTCTGCCCTCACCCCTACCTCTTTGTGTCTTCTTCTCTTTCCTTACTTTTCAACCAGCTGCCTCCTTGAACTTATGTGATCAGTGGGCTCTGAAGGGTGAGGGAGTTGGGGTAGAGCCAGGGTCACGTGGCACTTCTGCTCGTAGCTCATTAGTCACATGGCGACATGTATCTGCAGGGTAGGCTAGGAAATGCAGTCCCCTAGGTGGCCAGGCACTCAGCCACTTACTTACATAAGGAAGGGAAAATGAATATTGGAGAGTGTGTCGGTTTGCTCAGGCTGCCACAACAAAGTACCACAGTCCTGGTGACTTAAACAGCGGACATTTATTTTCTCACAGTTCTAGAGGCTGGAAGTCCAAGATCAAGGTGTTAAGTAAAGTCGATTTTTTCTGAGACCTCTCTCCTTCGCTTATAGATGTCTGTGTTCTCCCTGTCCTTCACATGGTCTTTCCTCTGTGTCCTAAACACCTCTTCTTCTGAGGATGCAAGTCATATGGGATTAGGGCCCACCCATGGGACCTCATTTAACTTTCACGGTCACTTGAAAAGTCACATTCTGAGATCCTAGGGGTTAGGACTCCAACATATGAATCTGGGGGTTCACAGTTCAGTCCACAACAGAGAGGAAGCGAGAATCTCTGCCGAAAGCTGCTACATCTCTGCCCACATGTATGTCAAGTCTGCTTGTTCCTGTGACCAGTCAGATCGAAGGCTCACTGACAGCAGAGGTGATGACTTCTGGTCTTCATTTTCCTCTATAGCAGTTGGTGCACTGCTGCACATACTTGTGTGGCTGTTCGATAAGTGCAGTTGATTGAGCACCAGTGGTGGTGGTGATAACAGAAAACATTGCGGTGATACAAAATAGGGCAGTTATAGATAAGTATAATTATGTGTATTGGATAAAGCAAAAGTAGATTGAAAACGATTGAAATAAAGGAGCAGAAAATGGTGTTCATTCATTCTTTCATGTGCTTTGTCAAACAACTGTTCATTGTGTGTACCTGTTATGGACCATCTTTGTCACCAGTATTGAGGATACCGTGGTTGTCCTCACAGAACCTTACATGCCGGACAGAGTGACAATTGAATTAACTAACAAGATGAAACGAGGTGGTGATAATGGCTGTTTAAGGTAAAAGCAAAATTCATGTGATACTTAGTTTGAGAAGGGCATCTAGCTGTTCAGGAAGTGTTCTCTATGGAGACAATGCCAGAGGTGAGACCTACAGTTGAGAAGGAACCAGCACAGGAAGGGCTGAGGGAAGAGCAGTAGGCAGGAAGAACAGCAAGGGCCAGGGCCCTGAGCTGGGAACCATGATGTGTGTTTGAGGAGCCGGAAGGAGGCCAGGCGGCTGTGGCAGGGTGAAGGAGCGGGGGCAGGTGGGAGAGAGCGAGCTGGAGGTTGGTGGGCAGGGCTGGAACATGTAGGGCCTTAGACGTCAAAGAAAAGGTGTGGATTTACTTTAAGGAAAATGGAAGGAAAGAAGTGATGTCATCTGATTAAGATCATGAATTTACTACTGATGATAGCTTAACGTTTTATGTTGCAGCACACAAAGTGCTTCTAAGGCTATCATTATCTTCAGTGATTTTAGTGGATTGAATATTTTGATTCCCTGTCTTGTAGAAAGGACATAATGGGTTACAAGTTCCAGAAAACTTTCAAATACAGTCAAATGCTTGCAGCCAAAACCAGGCTGAGTACAGTTAACGTCTGATGTTTGCAAAGGCCTATTGAGATCTGTCTGGGCCTCAGAATTATGATCATTACAAAGCCCAACTCTTGTCCAGCTAGAGACTGAGTTGGATGTGCAAAGGTCTTGAGACAGATCTTAAAAACTGCTTTCAAAAAATATACACACTGCTAAAATTATAAAATATTTATTATTTTATATATTCATATATACTTACAAAATTATCCTTAAAATTATTTCCTGACATGACTTTCTTGCCTTCGTCAGTTAAGCCCTTTCTTGTAAAAGTGCTGAAAAGAGTTCTTGTAAACTGAGCACTCTAAGTGTTTGGATGCTGGTGACTGAGAATCCACTGGGCTGTAATTAGAGAACTGGCCACCTTGATTGGCTGCAGAGAATTATGGGAACACCAAATAACATTGCAACAATTATGCCCCAGCAATTAGCAACCAATAAAGCAGCAGACCTCATTGATATAGCTGTCCTACTTAGCAAAAATATTGGAAAACAAATACCCTGCAAAACAAATAAGGTGTAACTAGCTCTGGCAGAAGAGCAAAAGTGAACTTGGCTACAGTGGGAAATCTACCAACAGCCAGGCCTGGGCCGAGAGGGGGCAGTTCCTGAGTACAGCATGTCATCCTTTACCAACAGCGGCTGATTCTCGTGTTTAGTATGTGGGAAGTAGCATTCTCAGAGTTTAACAGGTATGGTAGCATTTCATCCGCAGAGCAACCCACTGAGGGACGTACATGATTAGCTCCATTTATAAATGAGGAAGCTGAGGCCCAGAGAGATTACACCATCATAGGTGGCAGAGCCTTGAGTTAGAGCAGAATTTAAGTTAAACTTACAGTCTGTGTGCCGACACCTAGGGTATCCAGCTTGCCTGGGCTGGAGCCTCAGTGATGCTTCCTAAGGACTTTTCCCCCCAAAACCGATTGCTGTTCAGACTTTGGGTAGTAGAACCTTTTGTAAAGTTAAGTCCTCTTCGATAGCCATAAACCATTTAAAGAATGCTTGAAAGTGTTTGCTCACCACTTGTATCTTGCTGTTCAGTTTCAGTGAGCTATACTTGGTGATATAACTTTAGGCTGCAGATATAGAAACCGAGACACACCAAGATCACTGGACTTGGCCACGATTTCTATGGATTGGAAACATTCCATCTGCCTTGGACACTTTAAAGGGACTCACTGCCTACTCACTACCGGGTGGCTTCCACTGGTTCCCCAGCTCCTTGGGGAAAGGGAGTTCATCCAAACCCCTCCCTCTTCACGGCCATGCTTATCCTCCTCTGCTACTGGTCCCTTAACACCCTGCCCTCACCCCAGTTTGGCACTGTCCTTCCCCTAAAGATCTCCAGGTTAGAGGAACTGCTTTGTCTTCCTTGTTCGAGTCAAAACTCAGAATCCCCTCGTCAGCACACCCCGCATCCATTCAGAAAGCAGAGCAATGTGGAGCTTACAAACTTGGGCTTGCATCCACCTCTGTGACCCTGGGTGAAATAGTTAACCACCCTGAGCCTCGGAGTTCTCATCTGCCAAATGTATCAGTGATATCATCTCATCTTGGCTGCTGAGCCTGTGATGGAATCTTGTTCAGTGCGGTACTTCCCTAGCAGGTGCCCCCGCGTGCTTGTGACGTGATGGAACTGTGCCTGCCACGTTGAGGATGCTCGGTATGTAATGGCTATAGCCATTAATATTTTGTATTGTCACAGGTCTTAGAATATCCACTTCTTTGCAACCTATGGATATTTGGACATTATATCTTTAAAAAATTTTGCCAGAATAAAAAATGTATTAAATAATGAAGAAAAATAAAAATATCTATCCTCCCTGCCCTGGTCAATGATGTGGAGCCACTGTCCACCTAGGGATTGAATGGGAAGAGAGTTAGTTGTGTGAGAATGAACATCACACTTGTATTGTTTCTTTTGTATTCTCAGCATCTAGCATAGCTCTTGGGAAATTACAATAATAACCAGAAGAAAAATAGCACACGTTTATTGAGCACATACTAATTGCTAGGTGCTACATTAAACAATTTATCTGTGATATGTAATCCTCACGAGGATTCTCTGGGTTAAGTCCTTTTATTTTTCCCGTTTTATAGAATGAGAACGCTGAACTTCAGAGGGGTGAAGTACTTTGCCTTTGACTCACACAGTCAGTGGCAGCAAAACCAGAATTCAAAGTGAGAATGGTTTGACTGTAAACCTTGGGCTTTAACCACAGAGTATGCTGCTTTAGGAAGTAGTGAAGGAAGGAGGTGGGGAGGGCGGGAGGTAGGAAGAAAAAACAAAGCAAGGGAGGGAGGGAGAGAGAGAGAGGAAAAGAGGAAGGAAGGGATGCTCTCTGGAGTCCCAGCCCAGCATAAGTACTATTTCTTAAACTTCACTGCACACTGGAATCATTTGGCCAACTTAAAAAATATATATATATATACTGATGCCTGGGTCCCACCCGCAGGGATTCTAGTTTAATTGGTCTGGTCTGCAGCCTGGCCATCAGGACTGTGAACGCTCCCAGGGGATTCTGGAGGGCAGCCAAGGTTGAGACCCACTGCCTTAGCTGTAACCCATCCCCCCATGTCCTCCAAGGTGGCCAGGGGGCCACTTTTCATTAGTACATGTGGGTGGCACCTGAGTCCTCCAAATGGTTGCACTGGGCTCTGACGGAGCCAGGGGACGTGGAGGGCCCGGTGGCATGGTTGATGTAGAGCCTGGAGGGGCTTGGAGCTCAGGAAGTGGGGTTTATTACAGTCTAGGTGACAAAACCTTCTGTGCCATGTTGCATGCCGACAGTGCTCAGATTGCGGGAGGGGATTGCCTGCCATCCCTTCTGGTGAGTGTCCCCCTCACTATGGGGACAGGGCGCCTTGTGTCTGGGATTTCCTCCACAATGACTTTTCCAGACTGCCCTAGGCTGGTGCCCTGAGCTGCCTCAAGGCCTGGCTCTTGGGGCCGAGCAGCTTGTCATGGGTTGGGCTGGGGATTCCTGGCCAGGTTGAGCTAACCCTGGGGCTTGCTATGAGGAGGGGAAGAAGGAACATCCGTTTGTTGGGCAGGGTATCTGAATCACACTGGGAGTTGCTGAGATTATTTGGGTTGTGTGGCCAAGGGATATAGCATTTCCTTTGATTCGGGGAGGAAGGGGACCTTTTTAAAATATGAGTTGGTGAGTATTCCCGAGGTTCATTGCCAAGCCCGAACTGGAAGCCGGTCTGCACAGTTCCACGGAGAGCTGTGGAGTGTGCAGGCGGTCTGCTCCCCATCTCTTGGCTGCCACAAGACCATCAGCACATGGGAGATCTTTCCTTTGCAAAAAGAAACAAAAAATCAGACAAAAATAGCAATTCTCCATGCTGGGCCCAGCCATCAACTCAAAATGTTCTTGAAGCACATAATAAAAGCGGCCATTTATGTTGCTTGTATCCCAGATCTTGTGGTAGGTGCTTTACATTATTAGCTCATCTAATCCACACTTGCTCTCAACTGGTAGATAATATCCCCATTTTATAGAAAAGTAACTTGAGGTTCAGAGAGGTTAAAATAAGCTCCCCAGGGTCAAAGAGCTCATGACCAGCTATCGCGGGATCTGGACTGAGATCCAAAATTTTTGTTCTCAGTGTGCTCACGACACTGTCTCCATCGGAGTATAGACTCTATTTTTGAGTTTCTGGCCCCTTGTACAGAGTCTGCTGCCTAGAAGACCCCCAGTAATGTTTGCGGAGTGGCTGGATGAATGAAGGAATGCATGAATGAATGAACAAACGAAGCCATTACATGACTCTAATCTCAATTCTTCAATTGCCAAATGGAGGTTGTAAGGGCAAGAGAAGTGATGTCTGTGACAAAGCTTTAGAGTATGGGAACCTCCTACACAGGTAAGACTTGCCAACACTACTCCAGACACTCAGAAAATTACGTTGAAAGTATAAAATTTCTCACTGCAGCAATTTAAAATGTGTCTACTTATTTATTTTACTGATTAACCACAAAAAATAACGGTGACAAGATGTCAGATACAAAGAATCTAGAAAGTTTTCCAGACAATAGAGGGACACTTTAAGAGGAGATTCTATTTCAGAGCATTCTTTTGGCTCATGTAATTCAGTGCTCATGGGGGTTGGAGAGTTTGGAGCTGGAAAGGAATTCGGAGACTATGCATGAAATGCCCTGTGCTAGAGATTAGGAAACTCAACGGAGTTTAGCCAGTTAACAAAGTCACAGAGAAAGAGTGGCAGAGCTGCAAGGAGGATCCGAGGTTTGCAGGCACACTCACACCTGTCTCTCCTGCCTGGAGCTGGGCTGAGCGTAGCTCCTTCCTGCCAAAGAGTGGCCTGTGAGTTGCATGCCCGCAGCCGGGCCGGCAGACCAACAGCAAACGGCGTGATTAATGGTTCCTCTGCTTTTGTCATTTATTTGCCTTGTTTTTTTCCTTCCCCCGACAGAGCTGATAAGGAAGGTTTTGCTAGAAAATCATGTATCTCTTCTTTTTCTTTCCTCTGACCAGTGAGATGCAGTTCTCATTACTCTGGCCACTTTTCAAGGGGAAGCAGTTTTACATTATTTAGCACCTAAATTAGGTCTTGAAAGAGACTCAGCAGAGGCCTCTCTTACTGTTGTCTGGGTCCCCAGGAATAGCCCACCTATTCAGACCAGCATTTCCATCTGATCTGATTGTTTCTTTGCTCGACACTGGCCAAACTGTGGAACTTAACAGTTCATTTGCACACTGCTTTTCAGGCAGTGTGATGTGGTACAACAACAATATATAGTGGGACAGTCAGATTGTGAGTCCAGGTTCTGTATGTACCGGGCTGGGTGGGGTCCAGCAAGTTACTTCACTTCCCTGAGCTTTGTTTCTACATCTGTGAACCTGAGATCTGGGCAGGGACTAGGTTGAAGCAAGAGAGACATCCAGGGTAAAACATTTACAGAGGCACTGATTTGTGACCCTGAAAGTGAGTGCCCCTTCAACACTGCACCCCAGAAGACTGCCTCACCTTGGTCGGAGCCCTGCTAGCACTTATTAAGCATTTACTATACACCTGTCACTGTCTCAAGGGCTCTGTGTGCATTACAACCCTACGGTAGGTGTTACTGTTGTCCTCATTTTGATAGGGAAACTGAGACAGAGTTTGTTACCCACCCACAATCAGGAATTTGTGAGTGGTAGAGCCAAGAATAAATAAATAAATTTAACCAAGGACTTGAAAGACCTGCACACTTTCTACTCAGCAGTCTGACACTTAGTAGGTGCTTAAATAGACACTCGGCGGTTTTTCGTGTTGCGGTTGTTATTCAGGTGTGAATCAGTAGCCACATTCCTCCCTCCCCTGCAGCGGCCAGAATTTTGTTCAGGACCTCAAGTGGCGCCTGACCACCTCGACCAGTCTTGGAGATGACAGATCCGTTTACAGAGCTGCCAGATGGAGTCATATTAAGTTATCCATCTCTGCCAAATGCTATTCATTGTGAGATCTGCCCCGTAATGAAGCATGATGGATTGCTTCTTTTGGCCAGAGAATAACTTAACCTCTGACTCGAGATGGAGGTATGTTTTCCATGAAAAGGTGGTTAACAGCCTCTTCCACTTGTCAGAAACACTGGCCAAGGCTGTGTGAAAGTGCCAAAAACTGTATTACATCCTCAAAGTCTGTGAAAATAAATTCCTCTCGATATATTATGTATTTAGTTCCCCATCTGGGTTTCCAGGAATTACGGCTGTTATTGTACACTCTAATTTTAAACCTGGAGCTTTATTATTCAAAAGAAATGTCTCCCCCCTCCGCTTCTCTTCTTCTTTTCCCTCCTCCTCGTTCTGTGTGCATTCTGCAGCGGATTTAATTGAGTTTTCCCCACAAGGATTCCATTGCCACTCCAGGGCTTGAATATCCTGATAGTCAATGATGCTTAAAAAAAGAGAGCTTTTGCAGCCGTGACTGTGTTCACATGGAATCCCTCATTTCCATGGAGAAGTACAATTATGTCCAAGTGAGGCGGTTTTATATTAACTTTGGGGCAGGAGGCGGAATCAGAGAATGTGAGAGTGCGCTCACTGTCTTGTGGCAGTTCATGCAGGGAGCTGGCTGGCTGCTGGGTGCTTGTCAGGGGCTGAGCCTGGGCAGAGAACCTGGGTCTGGGAGCCCCACCCCACTGATCTTGTCTGCTCCCTCCTTTTCTATCTGTCTGTCCTCCAGCTCAGGGGAGTAGTCACTCCATATCAGACAGACATTAACTGAAGAAACCTCAGCTGAGGCCGCTTTGCACACTAACCCTTCCTTTCCTGCTTCTTGAGGTGGGTGTGTTTAGGGAGGAGAAGGATGTGGGGCTTGGATCTGAAGTCATGTACTTCTTGGCCCTTTCACCCCACTCCTTTGGAACTGTTCTTCTACATACTGATCTGAATCTTCCTTAATTTTTTCCTCTCTTTGACATGGGAATGCTCACCCCTGAAAGTGATTTATAACCTAGGAGGCACATACAAAATAAATATAAATCAAGTTAAATTTTAAAATATTTGTAAGCGTTCTAAGGGAGTATTGGTATAATGCATGACAGTGCTTCAGCGCTAATGCACTGCATGCGCAACTCTTTCTTCTCTTAGCTGGGTGATCTTAGATCGGTATCTTGACCCCTTGGATTCTCAGTTTCCTCATCTCTGAAATAAGACTTACTACCATGTTTATCTCAAAGATTGTTGTGAATATTTAATGAGGTGTAATATTCAAAGACCTTTACTTAGTGCTGGCCATTAACCCTCCATATTTGTTGGCAATGCTGATCAGGGGACAGGTGGCTATTATGGTTTATTGCTGTAATTATCATCATCTCTCTCTTAAAGCTGAGTCCCTCCCTTACTCCGGCGTGTTTCATTTAAAGGCATGCCCGTTTTAGAGTGGAAAGTGGTTCCTGTTACATCCCTTGCCTTTCAGCAGCACCAGGAACTGGTTCCTTGAACTACTGTTCCTTGGACAAATGCACCTGTGGTCTCTAGTGAATGCTGGGTAAGGAGCAAGGGTGGAAAATTCCAGGTCTGGCTGCTGCTTGGGTAGCTGACCCTATTAACCATTAACAGTTTATCTTAAATCTGATTCTGATTACATCCAATTTGTTCTCTCACCTCCCCCCCTTGCCCGGTTTCCTTCTAGAATTTACACTAGAAAATGTGTATCCCATTTGTGTATCCCATTTGTGAGTGTTGGAGTCACTGGCCCTCTTCTCATGTCAGCTCACCTAGGCACTCTCTTGGTTTTACTCACTCATTATGTCATCCTGGCTGGAGGAGAGGGGAACTTTTCTCTGGGCCTCTTTTTCCATCTGTGAAATAAGACGACTAACCATCAACCGTCCTACACTGTCTTGCTCTTGTCAGGAATTCAGAGGCAATGGCTTTTCCTAAACACAATGGCACTTCAAAAACAGTGGGATATAGGATATACCTTTAGGTAGAGGTTAGCTGGGTGCCAAAGATGGGTGAGAATTGTGAATGGTCAAAATTACCCCCGGAACTGCTGTAAATTTCCCAATAAGGAAGCACAGAAATCAAGGTGTTGTGATACAACCCTGTAGTAATATGGATGTGTCAATGTAAAATGTATACACAGTACCATAACCTATAGAATATAACAGAGCAAGCTTTTGAATTACTGAACATAAAGAGAGAGCACATGTAGTTGGGGTTTAGTTGTTAAATACGTGCTTGATTCTGCTCCTCTCTCTCAGAACTGGATTCTTTTGCTTTTCTGTGAAAGAAATTCTGTGAAAAGAAACTGTGTTTTAAGATTCAGAGAGTTTAGTTTCTCAACTATCACATAAGAAGGGGAGATCACCTATAAGGTGGTCCCACAGAAATAATGGAGAAGCCACCACCAAGAAAACTCTGGCCATATTTTATTATAAATAGGGTAAAAATACAAATACTCTCAACTGGATCACACCCAATACACCCTCAGACAAGTGACTGTCTCATGACTGGATTCATGTAGATCTTTAAGTCTACAACCACATTTACTCAGGGCCAGTGACCCAGGGAGAATACTGTACTCGCAGTACTGACAATAACAGCAGCAAAAGCCAATGTTTACTGACTGCTTTCTGTGTTCCAGGTTCTATACTGAGCCCTTTATATTTGCCGTTTTGTTTGAGCTAGATACTGTTACTATTCCCATTTTGCTGACAAAAAAAAATAAGGCATGGAGGTTTTAAGTACCAATGACTTAAAAGCCCATGGTCACAGAACTAGGGAACATAGGACCCAGGATAATCATGCTAGCAATCTGATTCCAGAGCTCACGCTCTCTGCTGTGGTCTGAATGTTTGTGTCTGCTCAAAATTCATATGTTGAGATCTTAACCCTGCAAAGGTGATGGTATTAGTAGGTAGGGCCTTTGAGAAGTGATTAGGTCATGTGAGTGGAACCCTCATTAATGGGATTAGTGCCCTTATAAAAGAGACCCCACAGAGTTCCTTAGCCCCTTATATCATGTTAGGACACAGCAAGAAAGTGCAATCTATGAACCAGAAAGAGGGCCCTCACCAGAATGCGACCGCATTAGGACCATGCTGGCACCTTCATCTCAGAGTTCCAGCCTCCAGAACCGTCAGAAATAAATTGCTGTTGTTTATAAGCCACTCAGTCTGTGGGATTTTGTTATAGCAGCCCGAACGGACTAAGACACTCCGTCTTTCACCCTTGGCCCCTCCCCTACATCCTTGGGAAAGATGTTTTCTCTCTCCAGATCTCTCTTTCCTCAACTATGAACTCAGGACAGCGATGTCTGAGTGGGAGCCTTGTGCAAAGGCCATGAAACGATGTGAGGGGGAATCGCTGTGCAACTTTACAGTGATAGAAGTTTATAGGGTGGTGCTAATTTAAAAACAAAGATGGGGTGGGTAGTTGGACCACAGCCTTCTAGTGCTGCCCCAGTGACAGCTGGTCAAGGAGACCCGTCGATACCTTCTTGTTCCCTAAGCTCTGGCATTGACCCTTCATCAGAAGCTGTAGGCTGATGGGGGAAGGGGAGGTAGAGTAGAATGGACACATCCCTCTAATCCTAGAATTCCTTTTTCAGTCAGGGGTGGTTCTGACTTTTCTTCTAATCTGAGAAGTTTTCAAGGAGTGCCCCAACCTACTCTTCAGAAAGGGCTGAATCAGTACCGATTAAGGAAATGACCACTGAATCTGTTGGCTTGAAAAAAAAAAGTGAGTCTCTGCCTATTAGACTAATTGCTTAGATACCGATTCATCTGTGATAAATTGCCTTAATACGTCCCATTGAGCAGAGGAACTATGAGAATGAAGCAGGGTTAAGAATAGGGGGCATTCTTCTCCAGGGAGATGAGACAATACGATATACAGTGTCCTGGGATTGTTCTAATGCACTTATTGAAATGATGCTGATGCTGGAAAGCCTGTGAAAGAAGGCAGGGCACTTTTCTATGTGTTGGTCACATGGTGACCAACAAGCTCAGCTTGTTCATTCCTCAGAGCCACATTTTGACGCACATGTAAGGGGCGAAGAGGGGGCCCTGGGGTCTGGCTGTGATTAACACCCACCTAATGAAGTATCTGGGAGGGGGTGCTGGAAGTTGAGTAGGACTTAATTATGGCGGCCTTACATGATGATGTTTGAGGGAAGCCACCAGCGTTGTGGGGTCCAAAGCTCTGAGTGGGGGTCCAGACTCCTCCTTGTTGGCTGTGTGACTTTGACTTAATCTCGTAGTGCCTCAATTTCCAAGCACTTCATTGGGATGCTGGGGACACAGATCAGATTTGTGATGGGACCTTATTAACTGTTAGGAACTGCTCATAAGTGAAAAACAGTCCTCTATTTGATCAGTGTTTATCAAGCACCGATTCTGTGCAAGAAACTGTCCTTTACTCTTGGGGGATGGCACTGACCAAAGTCATACCATCCTTTTATCATGGAATTTGATTCCAGGTGGTGGAGACAAACATTACCAAATAAATGTATAATATGAGAATGGGGGAGGAGCTTCAAGATGGCGGAAGAGTAAGACGCAGAGATCACCTTCCTCTCCACAAATACACCAGAAATACATCTACATGTGGAACAGCTCCTACAGAACACCTACTGAACGCTGGCAGAAAACCTCAGACTTCCCAAAAGGCAAGAAATTCCCCACGTACCTGGGTAGGGCAAAAGAAAAAAAGAAAAAACAGAGACAAAAGAATAGGGACAGGACCTGCACCAGTGGGAGGGAGCTGTGAAAGAGGAAAAGTTTCCACACACTAGGAAGCCCCTTCGCGGGCGGAGACTGCGGGTGGCGGAGCGGGGAAGCTTCGGAGCCGCGGAGGAGAGCGCAGCAACAGGGGTGCGGAGGACAAAGCGGCGAGATTCCCGCACGGAGGATCGGTGCCGACCGGCAATCACCAGCCCGACAGGCTTGTCTACTCACCCGCCAGGGCGGGTGTGGGCTCGGAGCTGAGGCTTGGGCTTCGGAGGTTGGATCCCAGGGAGAGGACTGGGGTTGGCAGCGTGAACACAGCCTGAAGGGGGCTAGTGCGCCACAGCTAGCCAGGAGGGAGCCTGGGAAAAGGTCTGGAGCTGCCTAAGAGGCAAGAGACTTTTTCTTGCCTCTTTGTTTCCTGGTGCACGAGGAGAGGGGATTAAGAGCGCCTCTTAAAGAAGCTCCAGAGACGGGCACGAGCCGCGGCTATCAGCACGGACCCCAGAGGTGGGCATGAGACGCTAAGGCTGCTGCTGCCGCCACCAAGAAGCCTGTGTGCGAGCACAGGTCACTATCCACACCCCCCTTCTGGGGAGCCTGTGCAGCCCGCCACTGCCAGGGTCCCGTGATCCAGGGACAACTTACCCGGGAGAACGCATGGTGCACTTCAGGCTGGTGCAATGTCATGCCGGCCTCTGCCACCGCAGGCTCGCCTTGCATCCGTACCCCTCCCTCCCCCCGGCCTGAGTGAGCCAGGGCCCCCGAATCACCTGCTCCTTTAACCCTGACCTGTCTGAGGGAAGAACAGACGCCCTCAGGCGACCTACATGCAGAGGCGGGTCCAAATCCAAATCTGAACCCTGAGAGCTGTGTGAACAAAGAAGAGAAGGGAAATCTCTACCAGCAGCCTCAGGAGCAGCGGATTAAATCTCCACAATCAACTTGATGTACCTGCATCTGTGGAATACCTGAATAGACAACGAATCATCCCAAATTGAGGAGGTAGACTTTGGGAGCAAAGATATATATATATTTTTTTTTTTCCCTTTTTCTCTTTTTGTGAGTGTGAATATGTATGCTTCTGTGTGTGATTCTGTTTGTATAGCTTTGCTTTTACCATTTGTCCTAGGGTTCTGTTTTGTTTTTTTCTTTTGTTAGGTTTTTTCCTTTTGGTTTGTTTTTTTTTTACTTTTAAAATTTTTTCATAAAAATTATTTTTTATTTTCTTTTACTTTATTTTCTTTTATCCTCTTTCTTTCTGTCTACCTACTTTTTCTCCCTTTTATTCTGAGCGGTGTAGACGAAAGGCTCTTGGTGCTCCAGCCAAGAGTCAGGGCTGTGCCTCTGAGGTGGGAGAGCCAAGTTCAGGACACTGGTCCACAAGAGATCTCCCAGCTCCGCATAATATCAAACGGTGAAAATCTCCCAGAGATCTCCATCTCAGCGCCAACACCCAGCTTCATTCAACGACCGACAAGCTACAGTGCTGGATTCCCCAGGCCAAACAACTAGCAAGACGGGAACACAACCCCATCCATTAGCAGAGAGGCTGCCTAAAATCATAATAAGGCCACAGACACCCCAAAACACACCACCAGATGTGGACCTGCCCACCAGAAAGACAAGATCCAGCCTCATCCACCAGAACACAAGCATTAGTCCCCTCCACCAGGAAGCCTACACAACCCACTGAACCAACCTTAGCCACTGTGGACAGGCACCAAAAACAATGGGGACTACAAACCTGCAGCCTGCGAAAAGGGGACCCCAAACACAGTAAGTTAAGCAAAATGAGAAGACAGAAAAAAACACAGCAGATGAAGGAGCAAGGTAAAACCCCACCAGACCTAACAAATGAAGAGGAAATAGGAAGTCTACCTGAAAAAGAATTCAGAATAATGATAGTAAAGATGATCCAAAATCTTGGAAACAGAATGGAGAAAATACAAGAAATGTTTAACAAGGACCTAGAAGAACTAAAGAGCAAACAAACAGAGATGAACAGCACAATACAAGAAATATTTAACAAGGACCTAGAAGAACTAAAGAGCAAACAAACAGAGATGAACAGCACAATACATGAAATTAAAAATTCTCTAGAAGGGATCAATAGCAGGATAACTGAGGCAGAAGAACAGATAAATGACCTGGAAGATAAAGTAGTGGAAATAACTACTGCAGAGCAGAATAAAGAATGAAAAGAATTGAGGACACTCTCAGAGACCTCTGGGACAACATTAAACACACCAACATTCGAATTATAGGGGTCCCAGAAGAAGAAGAGAAAAAGAAAGGGACTGAGAAAATATTTGAAGAGATTATAGTTGAAAACTTCCCTAATATGGGAAAGGAAATAATTAGTCAAGTGCAGGAAGCACAGAGAGTCCCCTACAGGATAAATCCAAGGAGAAACACGCCAAGACACATATTAATCAAACTATCAAAAATTAAATACAAAGAAAAAATATTAAAAGCAGCAAGGGAAAAGCAACAAATAACACACAAGGGAATCCCCATAAGGTTAACAGCTGATCTTTCAGGAGAAACTCTTCAAGCCAGAAGGGAGTGGCAGGACATATTTAAAGTGATGAAGGAGAAAGACGTACAACCAAGATCACTCTACCCAGCAAGGATCTCGTTCAGATTTGATGGAGAAATTAAAACCTTTACAGACAAGCAAAAGCTAAGAGAATGCAGCACCATGAAACCAGCTTTACAACAAATGCTAAAGGAACTTCTCTAGGCAGGAAACACAAGAGAAGGAAAAGACCTACAAAACAAACCCAAAACAATTAAGAAAATGGCAATAGGGACATACATATTCGTAATTACCTTAAATGTAAATGGATTAAATGCTCCAACCAAAAGACATAGACTGGCTGAATGGATACAAAACCAAGACCTGTATATATGCTGTCTACAAGAGACCCACTTCAGACCTAGGGGCACATACAGATTGAAAGTGAGGGGATGGAATAAGATATTCCATGCAAATGGAAATCAAAAGAAAGCTGGAGTAGCAGTTCTCATATTAGACAAAATAGACTTTAAAATAAAGACTAGTACAAGAGACAAAGAAGGACACTACATAATGATCAAGGGATCGATCCAAGCAGAAGATGTAACAATTGTAAATATTTATGCACCCAACATAGGAGCACCTCAATATATAAGGCAAATGCTAACAGCCATAAAAGGGGAAATTGACAGTAACACAATCATAGTAGGGGACTTTAACACCCCACTTTCACCAATGGACAGATCAACCAAAATGAAAATAAATAAACACACTTTAACACATTAGACAAGATGGACTTAACTGATATTTATAGGACATTCCATCCTAAAACAGCAGAATACACTTTCTTCTCAAGTGCTCAGGGAACATTATCCAGGATAGATCATGTCTTGGGTCATGAATCAAGCCTTGCTAAATTCAAGAAAATTGAAATCGTATCAAGTATCTCTTCTGACCACAACACTATGAGACTAGATATCAATTACAGGAAAAAAACTAAAAAATACAAACACATGGTGCCTAAACAATATGCTACGAAATAACCAAGTGATCACTGAAGAAATCAAAGAGGAAATCAAAAAATACCTAGAAACAAATGACAATGAAAACACCTACACCCAAAACCTGTGGGATGCAGCAAAGGCAGTTCTAAGAGGGAAGTTTATAGCAATGTGATCCTACCTCAAGAAACAAGAAACATCTCAAATAAACAACCTAACCTTACACCTAAAGCAATTTGAGAAAGAAGAACAAAAAAAAACCCAGATTTTGGATCATCTTTACTATCATTACTCTGAATTCTTTTTCAGGTAGACTGCCTGTTTTCTCTTCATTTGTTTGGTCTGGTGGGTTTTTACCTTGCTCCTTTATCTGCTGCATATTTCTCTGTCTTGTTATTTTGCTTAACTTACTGTGTTTGGGGTCTGCTTTTTGCAGGCTATAGGTTCATAGTTCCCATTGTTTTTGGTGTCTGCCCCCAGTGGGTAAGGTTGGTTCAGCAGGTTGTGTAGGCTTCCTGGCGGAGGGGACTGGTGCCTGTGTTCTGGTGAATGAGGCTGGATCTTGTCTTTCTGGTGGGCGGGACTGTGTCCGGTGGTGTGTTTTGGGGTGTCTGTGGCCTTATTATGATTTTAGGCAGCCTCTCTGCTAATGGGTGGGTTTGTGTTCCTGTCTTGCTCGTTGTTTGGCCTGGGGAATCCAGCACTGTAGCTTGCTGGTCGTTGAGTGGAGCTGGGTCTTAGCATTGTGATGGAGATCCCTGGGAGAGCTCTTGCCAATTGATATTACGTGGGCCTGGGACGTCTCTGGTGGTCCAGTGTCCTGAACTTGGCTCTCCCACCTCAGAGGCTCAGGCCTGACACCCAGCTGGAGCACCAAGACCCTGTCAGCCACACAGCTCAGAAGAAAAGGGAGAAAAAAAAGAGAGAAATAATAAAATAAAATAATTAAAATAAAAAAATTAAAATATATTATAAAAAAGTGTTGACAAAAAAGAGAAGAGAGCAAACAAACTAATAAATAAATCCTCCAATGATAACAAGCCCTAAAAAGTAAACTAAGATAAACATAAAAATCAGTGACTAGTCAAGTCACCTACAGCAAACCCCAGGTCCATAGTTGCTACCAAAGTCCACTGCCTCAAATTTGGGATGATTCGTTGACTGTTCAGGTATTCCACAGGTGCAGGGTACATCAAGTTGACTGTGGAGATTTAATCCGCTGCTCCTGAGGCTGCTGGGAGGGATTTCCTTTTCTCTTCTTTGTTCGCACAGCTCCCGGGGTTCTGCTTTGGATGTGGCCCCGCCTCTGCGTGTAGGTCGCCCTCTGGCGTCTGTTTTTCGCCCAGACAGGACGGGGTTAAAGAAGTGGCTGATTAGCGGGCTCTGGCTCACTCAGGCCGGTGGAGGGTGGGGCGGCGGGAGGGGTACAGAATACAGGGTGAGCCTGTGGGCAGCAGAGGCTGGCGTGATATTGCAGCAGCCTGAGGCATGCTGTGTGTTCTCCCAGGGAAGTTGTCCCTGGATCACGGGACCCTGGCAGTGGCGGGCTGCACAGGCTTCTGGGAGGGGAGGTGTGGATAGTGATCTGTGCTCGCACACAGGCTTCTTGCTGGCTGCACCAGCAGCCTTAGCGTCTCATCCCCGTCTCTGTAGTATGTGCTGATAGCCGCGGCTCACGCCCATCTCTGGAGCTCGTTTAGGTTCGTGCTCTGAATCCCCTCTCCTCGTGCTCCCGGAAACAATGGTCTCTTGCCTCTTAGGCAGGTCCAGACTTTTTCCTGGACTCCCTCCGGGCTATCTGTGACGCACTAGCCCCCTTCAGGCTGTGTTCACGCAACCAACCCCAGTTCTCTCCCTGGGGTCTGACCTCCAAAGCCCAAGCCTCAGCCCCCAGGCCCCACCCATCCCGGCGGGTGAGCAGACAAGCCTCTCGGGCCGGGGAGTGCTGGTCGGCACTGATCCTTTGTGTGGGAATCTCTCCGCTTTGCCCTCTGCACCCCCGTGGCTGTGCTCTCCTCCGTGGCGCCGAAGCTCCCCCCCCTGCCCCGCCCACCCTCATCTCTGCCAGTGAAGGGGCTTCCTAGTGTGTGGAAACTTTTCCTCTTTCACAGCTCCCTCCCAGAGGTGCAGGTCCCATCCCTATTCTTTTGTGTCTGTTTTTTCTTTTTTCTTCTGCCCTACCCACGTACGTGGGGAGTTTCTTGCCTTTTGGGAAGTCTGAGGTCTTCTGCCAGCGTTCAGTAGGTGTTCTGTAGGAGCTGTTCCACACATAGCTGTATTTTTGATGTATTTGTGGGGAGGAAGGTGATCTCCACGTCTTACTCCTCCACCATTGAAGGTCCTCCGGTTTCTTATTTTGCAAAGCTAGAATGGTGACAATGGAGAAGGGAAGGAATAAAGTATCTGCCTAGCAATGAACTTGTGTTAAAACCAGATAAATTCAATTCATCATTAAAAAAATAGTTGAACAGTAAGGAATCTGGCTCACAGTGGGCATTTGATATATGGGAGTTGAATGAATTAATGGGTGAATGAATAAATTTTGAGACCCAAAGCGGTTAATAGAATGAATGCCTTTTGCACAATATGGGCCTGGTGAGTTGGCTCTAGTCCTGTCCCTTTTTGCACAAATGTGGAAGATGAGATGTACAGCGTTATCCTGAAATCGGCATCTCCCTTATGTCAAAGGACATGGAATGAGTTAATACCAACATGTACACATGGAATTGTCCTTTTGCTTATTACGAAAGACTGTTTAGAAGAAAAGAGAAATTTCAATCACTACACACCTGTTAGAATGGCCAAAATCCAGAAGACTAACAATGATGTGGAGCAATAGGAATTCCCATTCATAACTGTTGGGAATGTAAAATGTACAGCCACTTTGGAAGACAGTTTGATGGTTTCTTATAAAACTTACCATACTCTTACCGTATGATCCAGCAGTCACATTCCTTAGTATTTACCCAAAGGAACTGAAAATTTATGTTCACACAAAAACCTGCGCAAGAATATTTCCAGCAGCTTGGTTCATAATTGCCAAAACTTGGAAGCAACTAAGATGTCCTTTAGTAGATGTATGGATAAATAAACTGTGGTACATCCAGACAATGGAATATTATTTAGTGCTAAAAAGAAACGCATAATCAAGCCATGAAAATACATGCAGGAAACTTAAGTGCAAATCAGTAAGTGCAAAGAGCCAATTTGAAAAGGCTACATATTGTGTGCTTCCAGCTATGATATTCTGGAAAAGGTAAAAGTATGGAGACAGTAAAAAGATCAGTGGTTGCCAGGGATAGGGAGGTGGGAAGGGATGAATAGGCAGAACACAGGGGACTTTTAGGGCAGTAAAAGTTTTCTGTTTGATACTATAATGATGGATACAAGTCATTTTACATTTGCCCAAACCCAGAGAATGTACAACACCAT